>NC_141535.1:243062142-243395000 GCF_021556685.1 Rattus norvegicus
GAGGTGCAAGGGATGACAGCCCTGCTCCCTGCATGTGCTCTAAATAACTGTTCTCAAGGGTATGCTTGATTTGCAACAATGCTCAAAACGCTAGGACGATTTCTTCTAAAGAATCCATTGTCTCTGTCCCCATTTGCATCACAGCACAACTCACTCCCTCTGGTTTTTATTTGGGGATTCAATAGCAAGGGGGAGTGAAGAAACCGCCTCCCTCTCTGTATAAACCACAACTGCGTCCAGTCCACTGCGGGATTCACACCCTCATAGGCAGGTCAGAGAACACACGGAGGGACAAGTTTGCACCAGCTTTGAAAACTATGTTTACAAGAATCAAAAGACAAATTTCTCTCATTCCTTCCTGAACACAGATAAACAATATAGTTATGCCAGGACAAATCCGTGTGGCTGTTAACACCTTCCAAACCAAACACAGATGTGACCGCATTTCATGTACCTCCTGTTCACTTAAGTCCAAGCACATAAACTTACCTGGAAACACTCACATCTTTAATTATACCTTAAATGTATGGAGGCTTAATGAAAAGCCCACACAGTAAATCAGAAGACTTTAACACCCATGAGCATAAAACTACGATGCACATGTTTGTGATTTGTTTATCCTTGAATGGTTCAAGCAATGTTTTGTAAGTGTTGTCTCCATGTCTATGACATCTTTGAGCATTTTTATGTCTTTCTTCTTGAAAACAAGAAATTTTTTTTGCCAAGAATAAATGAACTTAAGATTTAAAAAATAAAAAATCTTCCAGACCACCATGATCATTTTAATCAATTCATTTTTGGGGGGTAATTTCCCATCCCAGCGTTGTCTTCTCTTTAACTAACCAACCTTCACTGGATAGATTTTCCCATGAGGAAAAATGTTATTCTTCTCAATCAAGTTGAGAGGGTGACATGTTTGCCTGGTCCTATTTCAATCTGCAATGTGCTTGACAGGTAGGTAAGGCATGAACGGTTATGAATCCCTATCCCAAGACAAACCCTGCAGGCAATTAGCTTTGAACTGGAGGTCTGTACCCTGAACACTGTTCTGAAGTGTGGCACGGTGCAGTTAGCAGGACCAGGCAGAGGCCAAGCTGTCAAGAAACCATGAGGGAATCCCACTGAAGATACCTCAGCAAACCTGGAAGCAGGAAGCATCCTGAAGACATATTCCCAAATGAGACAAGGAGCAGAGTTTTTCACTCTCATGTTTATCTATTACTATAGAGAATGAACACAGACAGTGACAGTGTCACAATGGTGGGCAAGGTAGCCCTCAGCTGAAGGAAATAGTCCCCAGCAATACCCATCCTAAGGGGTTGCTTCTATGGGGTGCTTCCATATCCACACCAAAAAAAAAAATCTGTCTAGTTATTCTGAGAAGTGATTTCTAAATATAAAATGTGTCCAGTCTTCTAGTCTTGCTATACACTGGGAACATAACTCAGTTGGCACAGGGCTTGTTGAGCACACACGATGCCTTAGATTTCATCTCCAGCACTGTATAAATCAGGGGTGGGAGTCTACACCTGTAATTCTAGAACTCAGGAAAGAAAGACAAAAGTTTGAAGTCATCTTGGGCTACATAATGAGTTCAGGGCCAGGTAGGATAGTTAATACCTGCCTCAAAAATATATAAATCAAGATATAAGTAGGAAATTAGGTAGGTAGGTAGGTAGGTAGAGGTAGGTAGGTAGGAAGATAGATAGATAGATAGATAGATAGATAGATAGATAGATAGATAGATAGATAGATAGATAGATAGATGATAGATAGATAGGGATAGACAGACAAATATTATACACAAACATATTGATCTAATCATCCAGTAGAGACATGATATTGCCAAGTTCAATTTTAGAAGAATTTCAACATTTAAAGATTTCATTTTATGGCACAGAACATGCAGCATCTGGAACTGTTTATTCAAAGTAATTTTCCTCTGTTCACCCCCTGGCAAGTCTCCCACACATATAATTGGAGGGTTTGTAAAGAGACAGACAATGCTAAAACTGTGGAGATGTAATACATTTTTATTGCTTAACATTTTCCTTTGCTTTGAAACTTCCCATTCAATGCTTGGTTTATGTCCTTGTTGTTGTTGTTGTTGTTGTTGTTGTTGTTGGTGGTGGTGGTGGTGGTGGTGGTGGTGGTGGTGGTGGTGGTGGTGTTGTCGTTTGGATGCATGCTGACTAATGTCCCCCCATGTTTAGAAACTAGAACACAAATGCCATAGGACACAACACCACAATCCACTTGCTGAGACTAACTGAGGAAACGACAAATAGATAGATTATTGTAATAATGGAAAAATAAAATCCCAAACCTAGTTTGTCTATAAGACGGTTCTAATTCTGACAAGGTCTTAAATTCTAGCTCAGATTCAAGCTTCAGAATGGCCAGGGTTTTTGCAGGCTCTGTTACTTGGGAACTTTCAGAGGGAAGTTTTTCTCCTTCAATCCCAATCACGAACTGGAGGTCCAAAACCAACAAGATCACACACAAAATGCAAGATGAGACAAAACAGTCATGCATTAAGCCTTATTTTGCATGACTTTTGGCTGGCACCTACTATAGAAACCAACCCCAGGCCCAACACAAGGCTAGGGACTGAGGATATAGCAATAAACAAGGTCCCCTACCTCTTTGTAGCTTTCATGCAAGAGGCGAAATGCAAGCAACCAGCAGACAAACTAAGAAATAGCACACACTTGTGAGTGCTTTGAGGGAAATAAAGCAGAGGAATAGAAGAGAGGAGTTGAGACATGATAATTTTTAAGACGGCTTAGAAGAGGTAACATTTGAACAACAGGACAACAGTGTGAGCGCTACAGGAACATCAGGGGTGAGCTCAGGCAAGCACGCCAAGGCCCAAGAGAGGACTGTGCCCCTAGAGATTTCAAGTCCACTTCTGTACCTCCCACAGTCAGGTGACCATGTCAGCTACTGCATGTGCAGTTCAAAGTTTGCCCACACAGCGCGCTTGCTGTCAAGCTGTGCCTTAAGGAACTGCCAATGGTGTGTGTCTGAGCTGTTGAGTAGTTTTACAGAAGTGGAACCCTGGAATCATAGATCCTGCCAGGGAACAACACTGTGACTCCCATATTCCAAACAACGATACCCTGACATTTAGGATGGGAAGCAGCTGAGACAACAAAAGTCAGCAGCAATCCATGTGATAAAACAACACAGTGAGAGGTCACTTAGCTCTTCATTTCAGTGGGATCCCTCTTATTTGGCATGGTCAGACCTAAGAGGGCACTAGTTAATATCTTTAAATTTGCAAATAATTCAACAATTGTGTATAATCTCTCTGTGTGCATATATATGCATAGATGCAAATGTATATTTTATATGTCTATAAATACATATGGCACTAAAGAGATGACTTAGTATTTAAGAGGACTTGATTATCTTCCAAAGAATCAGAGTTCAATTCTCAATACATATGTCAGGTTGCTCACAACGATTTGTAACTCCAGCTCCAAAAAGTCTGATGCCCTCTTCTGGCCCCCAAGGGTACTTGTGTGTATATATATTTGTGTATATATATTTGTGTGTGTATATGTGTGTCATTAATTACACACACACACATACACACACACACTGACATACATGTATGCACTAACCTTACATATATATATATGTATAGTATATACTATTTATACACAAACCCATGCTATATGCACAGATTTAGACACATAGTATTGGTTGACTGTCATGTACACAAAATGTCAAAAGATTAGAAATGTTTGACCAAGCTCCAGAACATGTTTATGGATTTTCCTATATTCTTTCCCCTTAACACTTATAGATGTGTATCCATCTATCATCCTTTAGTGCTAAAACAAGGGCACAGATATGTAGAGATTCTATTGAGTGTTTTTAAATGATGGAGAGCATCAGCCTCCCAAAGAGAATGGTCTCAACCTAATGTCCACAGGATAGAGCCTTCCATTCCCATCATTGCTTACTTACTCTATAACAGCCGGTCAGTACAGTACTGGCACCTTAGCAAGTTCAGTCAAAGTTAACCTAATGCCCAATGGATCTGTATCTGATAATCACCCTAGAGATTAAATATTTAGCTACAAAGGTGACTAGAAAGATTTACATAAGAGTTACAGCCTGTGAAAAATCTATATTCAATTCTACGTACATAAAAGAACACATTTCTTGAGTAAACTCAATTACATAGGAAATCATTTTGTTCCTCAGATACTGTTTCCTTCATTTAAAATTATTGTCTGTTTCTGAAGAAATCATAAAACAAACGCCTAGCCTTCTACAGAGAAATTGCTGAATTTCAACATTTCATTACTCTACAGGTGCTGACCTGGGAAATGTTAAAATTTTACCATTTGGTTTCAGTATTTGCTTAACTTGTACCTTCAAAACTCAGAACCCATTCTGGTCAATCATTTCCAATCTCTTGACATTCATCCTACTTAGGTTTCAATCAACCAGTCAACAAGTATTTATTGCCCTACCAAATTGGAGAAATATGCATAGTAGTTACAGGAAACTCCTTTTAAAGTTGCACATTCTATGAAAAGAGCATAGAAAGGCATCATTGTATATATAAAGGCAAAACCAAAATATTAATTGTTACTTGAAGCTGGGCATAGTGGGCACTCACATACAGGGCAAGAAGATCACCAGATGTTCAAGGACAGCCTGCTCCGCCTGGTGAGTTCCAGGTAAACGTAGCTTGAAAGACTGTTTTACAATTGTTTGACTCCCAGAGCTTGCCGTGAGCTTGTTCCTGTAAGGAACCCTAAGCTAAAAGCCTAGTGTAGGGTCTCCATTTGTCAGCTGGAATTTTAATTGAGTGAATTTATCTGAGTTAATCGTATTTACAAATATGAAATACAGATATGGCAAAACCTAAATGTTACTAGTGAGTTATATTTTAAACAAATGCAATAGTTATTCTTGACTCCTAAATCTCAATTCCTGAGAAAAGCAAATTCCATTTTCCTCCTCCATAAAGTAAAATACACCATGATTACAAGCCAGAATGGGATGCACGGCAGACACTTGACATCATCATACATTGGCAGAACTTTTTTTTTTTTCTGATTCTATCTTTCCAAGTCACTGGCAATTGTGTTTTGTTTTGTTTTGTTTTTATATTCAGGTTTTTATTGAATACTTTTAATTTACATTTCAAATGTTATTCCCTTTCCCGGTTTCCTGTCCATAAACTCCCTATCCCATCCCCATTCTCCCTTCTTCTATGAGGGTGTTCCCCCACCCAGCCACCCACCCCTTCCCATCTCCCTGCCCTGACATTCCCCTACACTGGATCATCCAGCCTTGGCAGGACCAAGGGCTTCTCTTCCCACTGGTGCCCAACAAGGCCATCCTCTGCTAAATATGCAGCTGAAGCCATGGGTCTGCCCCTGTGTTCTCTTTGGGTGGTGGTTTAATCCCTGGGAGCTCTGGTTGGTTGGTATTTTTGTGACAGAACTCTTAGAATGTTGAAACAACTCATAATATCAGCCAATTGAGAGGCAGCTGTGTACTTAACACAGTTAAATTGCCTATGCACTCAACACAGAAGGAATTTACACACTGAAAAGCATTTCAGACATGACACGTAAGTATACCAATAACTCCTAAAGAGAAAGGAAAGAAAGTGCCCCAGGAAAATCTGCTGCTTTGTATGTCATTCAGAAGGAAGGGGGAAGAAGAGGGGAGGAGGAAGAGGAAGAAAAGGAAGGAGAAGAGAAAGAGGAGGAGGAAGGGGAAGAGGAGGATGAAAGGGAAAAGATCTCAAAAAAGAATGCCACTAAAACTTATTTGAAATATAAATTGCATCATATTATCTATGTAATCAATAAAAGAAACCAAAATTTCAGAGAGAGAGAGAGAGAGAGAGAGAGAGAGAGAGAGAGAGAGAGAGAGAGAGAGAACATGTAAATTTTACACATTCCTGAAAAGAATCTGGAATTCACTTCCTCTGTAGTCTTACTGGAGCTAATCTTTCACTACAGTTCCTCAAAGTCAAAAGCCAGATGTAAAGGGAATGCTCACAGTGATTAAGAATACAGATCAACACACACCCACGGCCATGACCATCTTGCTGTCTGAATCATGGTTCCTTCTATAACACACTGATTGCAGGGCCCTTAGGAGCCATGAACTTCGTCCTTCACCATCAAAGTTTCTTTAACATTCTCACCCCGCTCTTTTCATTTTTACCTCCAAAACTGCTGAAGTATTAATGAAACAATACCCCATTTTGTATTTCGAAAAACCACATTAGTTTAAAATTTTAAGCAGTTCCTCATGCCAAGTATCATAAATTTAAATTAAACCACTCAAAATTAACACTGGTAGAGTTCAAAATGTTAGATCTGGTTTTTGTCCTTCAACTAAACCATTATACTACTAGGAGCAAATCAAACTCCAGCCTTCATCCACCACAGCTCCCATAAACTGACGACACACGTCTTCCCAAAGCCCAATTGTCATGAATAGCCCCAGCCCTCTTACATGAATCCTTCTACCTAGCCAGGGCAAGGAAAGCATGAGTAGATTTTTTTAATGATATAACAGAATATAAGAAACTAAATTAAAATTGTAATGCTATAAAATGAAAGCAAACGAGTATTTATAAAAGAAGCCCCTTTATAAAACAAAGGTATCTTTTCCCTTGGCTCCCGAGTGTGGGTCATGCTCATAACCTTGTACCACATCGAGATCACCTGTGCTGTATATGAAGGCAATGCAGGCTGCCATCCTCAGACAGCCAGTGGCCATGCTAGGGACACAGGAGAGTACATTACTCACAGACCGGCAGCTGACCTCCTCAGTGACTGCCATCCATAGCACAGCCTCTATATCCAACTTTGCTTGTCCTCCTGCCTTCTTTCGACCTTGGTCGGTCCAACCTAGATGCTCACCTCTGGATGCCAGCCTGCTTCCCCACCACTGCAGCAAAGGTTGAACCCACTTGACACTCCCCTTCCTCCTACAGGAGGGTGGCTCTGCTCTTTAATTGCATGCTATCGTCACTCTCATCGCAAAGGGAATTTGGTGAATGAACTGGGGTCACGTCACGGCTTCCCTTACAGTTTTCCCTTCTTCTGTCTGGAAGAGAATAGCAGTGCTTCACTTCTACTACAAAATTCCTTTCGTTCCTGATTAAATACCAGGCTGTCACAGGTGCCTGCCGAGTACAGAGCTTTTAAAAGAATGAAAGTTGTACTCTCAAGAATGTCTGGTGATGTCTGATCCCCTCGCTCGTCAGACTTTCCCCAGTGTCCGCATTGCTCCAGCGGCCGTAAACTAGTGATGTTTTCTCTTCATTACCCACAGAAGTGGCTGAGCTCTCTCTATCGGCTCAGTTCATCCCTAGAGTTGGCAAGCTGTAGTTTTATCTTTACATGCTAAGAATGACCCAACTGTTCTCCTCTGACTGCAGAGGCAAATCTGTATCTCTTTCTATTAAAGCCTACCTGGCCCAATGGTCTAATAGAGCCACTCATTCTATCAACAGTTTAGAAGGTAACACCCGGTATGTTGAAACTACTGTTTGTGTTACTTGACACTAACCTGCATGGAAGCGAGAAAGGCTACACTTGTTCAGAAGCACATTTCTTTGGGGTTTATGGGAAAATAAACCTGTGGGTCAAACCCAACTGAATTCTAAGCCAGAACAGAGCCCTGAAGTCAATTTTAGCATTTAAAGGATTGACATTCTAGACCAGTAACCCTCATAACAGCAACAAACTTTTATATGCACAGAACATAGATAAACCCAAGAAGGCAGAAACCAGCAAACTGTAGGCTCTTACCAGAAAGGGACTCCAGCAGACGCAGGAGACACACATTATGGCCAGGAGCTGAATGACCATCTCCAGGTGGTGAGACCTGCCTTGCCTGTGCTGCTGACTTCTAAACTTCACTCTCAAAAGTGTGACTCCCGTGACGGCGTTGCACGAGAATGAGATGCCGAGAGCTAAGAGTCCCAGGGAAGAAAAGAACAAGAGATAGAACCTGTCTTCCCAGTCTTCGATGTGCTCTGTGTTGTAGAAGCACCAAGTTCTGGATGCTTGGATTTGATAATCTCGGTGTCCAAGGATGGGCAACAGGGCCACGAAGACAGCAAACATGCACACACCGCTCAGTATCATTTTCACATGCTTAGACGTGATCTTTGTAGAGTGGAATAGAGGGTTGGTGACCCCGATGCACCTCTCAATGGCCATCGTACTGCCCAGGAAAAGTGGGCACAAGCCAGAGAACACCATGGAGATCCCAAAAACACTGCACAGGATGTTCGATTGATCGAAGCGGATCCAGTCTTTATCAGAAGCGTATACGAAGACAGCTATCCCTCCGTTGATGAGGTGGCCGAAGAAGTCTGTGATCACCAGGCCACTAGCCAAGAGCAGGAAAGAAGCCTTCGACTTCCGTCTAAATCTCTGATATGCCTTCATGAGGATGGCAATGGCCAGGCTGTTAGATACAATCCCCACCGTCATGAAGATTATTGAAAAGAACACTGAAAGCCGGTTCTCCGTCTGGCAAGTCGTGTTGGCGATGAGTCCAGCTGCAGAGGACGCCGGCTGCTTGGAACTGTTTATGGACATCGTTGTGGAGATAAACGCCGTCCCCCTCAAGTCATCTCTCTGTCACGACTGTGCAGCCTCGAAGTGCAGACATCTGCAGCACACAGGACAGGAATCAGAACGACCCAATTGCCAGTCATCTGACATTTAGAGCCAAGTGCCTCAGCACCCTGGGGTGGGATGAGTTTGCCCAGCCTATCATAAGTCAGGTTGCAGAAGTCTGACAACAGTGTGCATCTGCTCCCTAGTTCTGTTTTTCTCTTTCCAGGTAGAGATACCACCCAAGCGGACTCCTGTCAGTTCACTTCCCTAGAAAGAGCAATCTCAAGAAAACAAACAAAACAGAACAACCATCCTGATGTGTCCTGCTGACATCTCCAACCATTTGAGGTCTTACTAAAGCACTAACAAGATTAGATTTCAATCCAATAAAGTTTTTAAAACATGGCAATTTAAATAACTAATCCTTTAGGATCGTGTTCTTTGTGAGACATTCACTCCCAAGTAGGTGATCCACCTGCTGGTCATGTAACCAGGGTCATGAGGACAACAGACAGAATCAATCTCTCTCTCTCTCTCTCTCTCTCTCTCTCTCTCTCTCTCTCTCTCTCTCTCTCTCACACACACACACACACACACACACACACACACACACGTTACAATTTGTCTCATGGAAGAGCATTGAGGCGAAATCCCTGTGCAAGATGAGGAGGGGAGAGAGCAGCCCCCACCCCCACCCCCACCCCCACTAGCTTGTCCTGAAACACGCTGTCAGGTTACTGTAACCTCCAGTGAGAAGTACCGCTCTGTTTGCTGTTTGGATTTTTTTCTTTTTGTCCCTAATGTGTTGAGTCCTAAATTCACGCTAGCTTCAGGACCACAGCCACCCACCACTAGATAATTCGATTGTTTTCCCAGAGCAGCTTTCCCGGAGGCTGGGGATTTGACAGCACAGTGGCTTTAGGTGCCTGGAGGGAAGAGGTTGGCTGCCCCCTCGGTGTCTTACTCACAGTTGACTTTGCCAGTTGCAGAGCCCACACCCCCAAGGGGCCTCAGCTTGCAACATTGCCTTAAACCTAACCAACTTGCCGAAACTTTTTGCAATTCCTCAAACTCCAAAGAGTTCTTTTCCCTCCCACCCTGGGGGGCGCCAAAGGTCTGCCGCAGCGGGGGTAGGGACCGTGAAGTGCCGCCACCACGGAAAGAAAGGGGTAGCCCTCTGTGCCTGCTTCTCTCCTGGGGGTGGGGGAAATCCTTGCTACTGACCCCATCCTTACAGCGAAGCCCCCAAACCCTCTTTCCCCACAACACACCGCGAATTGAGTCCAAAATCCCTGCCAATCTCAGCCTATAGTGCTCTCCAGCGGGGCCTCTGCGGCTGTCGCCACAGGAGTTTATCAACCCTGGGTCCGGCTGGAGAATCCAGAGGCCGTGGGAATCCGGCTGTGGGAATGCAGCCACGGGGTTGCTGTTACCTCGGCATCCTGGGCCATCGAGTGGCTGTGTCCGGAGCAGAAGAGCGCGGAGCCCGGTGTTCCATGGCGCAACCAGCCCCGCGCAGCCGCAACCCCTGGTTCCACCGCCTCCCTAGGACCCTTCTGAGCGCTGAATCACAGGCAGGACCTATTGTGTCCTGGACTCCAGAGCACCTAGAGATGCTCCCAGCCTTGGCAGGCTGGAGGGCTGGGTGACCTCCGCCCTTCCTCGGCTCCCTCCTCTCCGCCCACTTTCTCTACCCTCGCAGCGAGAGGCTGTGGCATGGTCCTCTGATGCTTTGGCCACCAAGCAGCACAAGACAACAACGCTTTCGGCCACCAGACAACTACGGAAAGTTTTGATTTAAACTCATTTCCAAATGAAAGAGGTCATTTCTGAAGCTGCCAGATATGAATGAGGAGAGCCAAGGCATGCCTAGACGCTGGTGTGTGGGGTGGTCGGATACAGCTTATGGGGAATGAGTTAATTCCAAGTCCAACCAAAAAGGGACACAGAAATCAGGGCAAAGGTCTGCCGGTTTGGAAGAGAACGTCTAGCAGATATCCGCAGGGAGTAAACTAAAAGTTCTGGCCAACTGCTGTAAGCAGGACAGCCTTAGGGTCCACTCTCACTGAGCGCAAAGCCATCTGGGTAAGAATGTAAGGGGGAGTGTGAGCTACATTCCTGAGCACCTGCTGGTCTGGGGTTCGAGACCTTTTGGGAGCACCGAAGTCCTTGAGAGAATTTCTGGTGACATCCACAACGAAGGATGTACACCTCACAGATTTTGTAAAAAGTACTTTATGTTCGAGAAAAGACGCACATTTTTTTTTCATTAAGAACTGTTATTTGAAGGGCTGGAGGGATGGCTCAGCGGTCAAGAGCACTGACTGCTCTTCCAGAGGTCCTGAGTTCAATTCCCAGCAACCACATGGTGGCTCACAACCATCAGGGAGAAAACCAAACCAAACCAAACCAAAAAAAAAAAAAAAAAAAAAAAAACAAAACAAAACAAAACAAAAACAAGGATTGTTATTTGAGCGAGTTAAATGTATAGTGCTGTGTGAACTTGTACAACGTGAGTCCTTATGCACTATAATTGTTTTTAGCTAATAATACCTGTTAACATGTCATTTCCAACCCAATACTTGCATGACTCTATTTCCGCTCTGAATTTCCTTTCTGAACCTAGCAAAAACGTTGTCGCTAGCTGTGTGAAGAAACGGCGCCACACTGAAATGAATCTGTTTCTCCATTCCAGAACCGGAAGGTGCTTCCAAATTCCTGAATATCGAAAGGGATCATAAAGTGCAAAAGCGAGATAAAATAAATTAGCCATTAACTGTAGAAAAGTCCAAACGCACACTTTCCCACTATGGTGGAGATAGAGAATTTTTAAGTTGATATTATCATAGCGTGTTTAAACTGTGACTTGGGTATGGTCAGAGAGTTGAATGTTTTGATTAGTAAAAAAAAATAAATAAATAAATAAATAAATAATTTTAAAAAAATGCTGTGCCTGGATGGCCAGTGTCCAAAGAACAACCCTGTCACAAGCCACGCTGAAAATGTGACACAGAGTGCCACTCTTTCCTTTAATGATTAACAGTCCTCAGCTGAAGTTCGGCGTGTTGATGGTTTTCCCTGTGTTTCTCTCGTGGAAAAGGCCCTCTGCGGAGGTCTTCTCTGTCATCCCCCTGTTCTCACTGAGGACAACATCTGGACGCTCACCAAACCTTTGAATTTATAAACTCTAGAGTCAGGGTTTCGGTTTGGGGTCTCTGCAGCTTGAAGACAAGGGTATCCCATACCAGTGCTGTGGTCCTGGGTATGGAACGAAAAAGACATTATTGCTCATTCAATGTCAAACGGTAAAGTTTAATGAGACCAAGGCAATGACGATTTCTTGTTCAAAGCACTACATAAACTGCATCACCTTTTTCAATCTGTCCTGCATCTGTTATTGGATTAACCTGTTCCTTAACCAAAACTTAGTTCAGACAAACTAGACCTATTAATACTAGCAGGGCAAGCTGCTACCAAAACATGAACAATGAACAACATTCAGTGTTGCTCCCGGGCCTATGCTCCACCCTAATCTGACTCCCAATTCATATTCCCCAAAGACAGAGCGGCAGAACTATTAATCCACAGAAAGAAAAAGCTGTCAGACCAAAACACAAGAGGAGAGGGTGAGAGGCTGACAACCCTTTCTGAAATATAGGTTACTTTGGTTTCATTTTTGCATGTGGGGAGTTGATTCTCCTATAAAGCCATTTGTGGACACATCCCTTCTACAGATTCAGTGAGAATTAGCCCTCTGCCAGTACTGTTTCTAGGAGACAGGTATAAATGCTGTGAGACCAAGTACAGAGCCCTGTGTTGTGTGGGTCCTTCTAGAAGATGAACATGCTTCTGCAGTACCCATGAGATGGGGTTTCGGATAGCCAGCCTTTCTTATGTGGATATAAAGTTGATGTTAGCATTGTCTCCACTCAAGGAGACAAAAGAGGAATGCACTGTATGGGTGTACTTAGCAATTATTACTCAAAACAAGACATGGAACAATTTAGACAGAAAATGTGCACACTACATGGCATTGAAATAGAAAAAGAAAAACGTCCCCATAAAAATCAAGGAGGAATGTTGAAAATTGAGATTTGGCATTTTAATTAAACTGCCTCCAAAGGTTTATTGAAATTTGCCACTGAGATTAATAAAGGAAACAAGCTCCAATTTAGTTATTATGAAAATTACATATTTAGTCTCTTCATTTTATTATTTAAATATTTGATACGTAAAAAGTAATACATATAATAAGTTTGTGGGTAGTAACTTATAAAAATGTAATAAAATTAACAAAGAGACTTAATACCTAATAAGGGAGGTGTTAGCTTCCTATAGCTGTGTATCACAGAGAGGGCAGAATGAACAACAGAAATGTGGGTCTCTGGAGTGGGTGGTTAGAATCCAAGTTCCAGCTATGGAGGAGGAAGGATAGGTGAGTGGTTAAATGGGGCCTTCAGTGGGGTCCTCCTCTGAGTGAAGCTGCAAGGGTTAGAAGCAGAAGGCATACTTGGTGTTTAGAATTTCTAAGAACATTTGGGTGGGCTGTGTCTTGATAAGGAGTTGGATTCTAAAGAAGTAATTCGGGGTTGGGGATTTAGCTCAGTGGTAGAGTGCTTGCCTAGCAAGCACAGGGCCCTGGTTTCAGTCCCCAGCTCCAAAAAAAAGAAAAAAGAAAAAAAAAGAAGAAGTAATTCCAGTAATAGATATGAAGTAGGTTGGAAAAATAATGCTATTTATGTTGTTCTTTGGAAAAGAAATCACTATTGTTCTGACTTTATGAAACGAACGCTATGGTTTGACATTGGATGTGTGAGCACTGCTTTTCTCTCCATACCCAGAGTTTTGGTCCAGAGCAAACAGTTCTTCTCACTCCGTGATCTGCCCCATCTCCCCTCTGTACGAGAATGAAAACAGCCCAGGCTGCCATTCCTGAGTGAGTGGAAAGGAGCCTTTCACAAGCTGGGCATAGGACAGGTAATCCAAAATATCCTTCTTTCTTTAAAAAAAAAGTATTTTTAAACTACATTTATTTAGTCATTTTGTATGCATGTGGGAGGGAGTGCTGTCCCCGAGAGTAAGGATGTCATAGGGTGCACGAGAAAGTCAGAGGACAACCTGGGGCAGTACGTTCTTTACTTCTACCCCGCAGCTTTTGGGATCACACTCAGACCATCAGACTTGGTGACGAATGCCTTTACTGTTGCACAATCTCCCCAGCCCTCTGGAACACCTTTCTATCCAACCTAAGATTTACTTATTTCTATGTATGTGAGTACACTGTCGCTGTCTTCAGACACACCAGTAGAGGGCATCGGATCACATTACAGATGGTTGTGAGCCATCATGTGGTTACTGGGAATTGAAGTCAGGACCTCTGGAAGGGCAGTCAGTGCTCTTAACCTCTGAGCCATCTCTCCAGGCCCTCTACTCAACTTGTTCTCAACTTTTCTTTCTTCTTATCTGCTAGGCTTCTTACACTGTCACCATAAATAGTTAACAACAACAAAAATACGACATGGCTGGTCTGAGATATTCTGAAAGAATGTGGATTGGACATTGCAAAACCTTCTGCACTCAACCCAAAACAATGCAGACATCTGTCCTTCTTCTGGTTCCGTTCTCAGCAGCAATCTTGGATATAAAGGACACTGCTTTATGTGTGCATTAAAGTCAGGGTTACGTGAAGACTTGGCAAGAGTACCAGTCTGTGGCCAGGCATATTTAGTTTTCCCCTCCTGTTCCTGCTGTTTGAGAAGCTAAGTTTTGTGTTTGGGTTCACATACCTGGTTTAAGCCACTTCATTAACTCATTAATTTATTCGTTCGTTCCCAAGGACCTACTGTAGTACATAAAACTGCCAGTTGTACAATGACAGCAAAGTGACGGCCTACAAAATAGACATCAATCTTTCTTGTGCAGTACAAATTCCTGAAGAATGACTGGGAGTCAGTTATTGTCTGAGCGACTGGGGTAAGGTTGTGAAAGATAGAATCCAGTATGAAATCCTACAGTTCTCAGAATCTAAGGTCATGGGCTGAAGCAAAGACTTCCAAAGGTAATGAAAAGAGGAAAGGTTTGGGGAAGAAATAATTAAATGGACTGGGAAAAGCACTGAAATTTAGGTTAAGTAGGACAGAGTTGGTGAGGGAGCATCCAGCATAGCACTTCCCAATGGGACTAGAGGCCTGATGGACCCATAGATCATTATCGTCTTTCTAGAAGACGGACAATTGTTTGCAATAAAGAATTCTGTTCAACATCTGTTTAATTATTATAAACTTATTGTTATTGTTGTTATTATTATTATTATCCTCTTTCGGACTGAGAGTCCAGGGAGTTGTTTGGAGAAATTGGGAATATATTTCAGTCATAAATGAGGAAATAATAAAATCACATGATGTTCTATAAAGATATATCAACCCCTACCCCAGAGAGAGTTCTAGATTATCTTTAAACTACTTAATTTGAACCTCATAAGAAGGCTGTGGTATGGATAGTCGTGTGGATAGTCTTCTCATCATTACAAGGAAAAAAAGAATCTGGTAATTTCTTCAGGTTACAAACCATCACCATGTGTGCAAAAACACATGAATATGAATTTGGTCAGTGTTCTCCATGGCCACCATGCTACTGGCTGCTAACCGTACACCATCCTGTCAGCTGCATGGGAAGGTTAGAGAAGAGGCAAATGCAACTAGGATCAGTGAGGAAGAGGGTTGTTACTGCAGTTCTGGCCAGAGTTACTGCAGATGTAACCATAACTAGGCCATTCTGGCCTACAACTTCTCGTCCACATGACTGAGGTCTTTATGCACAGATAGCCTGTGACAGTGGACCACAGAGGTTTCCACACACGTGTGAAAATCAAGGTAGACCCTAAAGTGATACAGATACAGAGCCAGGCCTGCCCGGGATCACCAGGCGAGCTCCAGGCAAGCAAATGTCAGGGGAGAGATCCCCCCTCAGCTGTCTGAGAACCTAACCTTGCTGTCACCACACCAGGCCTACAACCACATGAGATACTACACTTTTGTTTTTCCCTAAACTCAGCCTGGAGCTGATTAATAACCTCGGGCTTCCGATTCCCGTGTTCCATGTCTCAACTCTGGGGTTTCAGGTGTGGACCCTTGTACAGTGTTCAGAACAAATTCAGAGTTTGGTATGTGTTGGGTAAGTGTCATACTAATTGAGCCACATCCCTATCTCCACTTTATGTTGTGCATACTATCCAGTTTGTGGTACCTGGCTACAAAGCTCTAGAAAACAAATACAATGCTTTATTGGGTATTGGATTCATTGGTTAATTTTATTATATTCTTGACAATACGCCCAAGCAGTCTCATTGAGCGTGAAGGAGTCCAGTGGTTGCTATGTTTCAAGTCAACACTGGACAGTCCCCATCCTGACATCTTAATTATTATTTAAGTCTATGTGCTGTAAGTAAACTCTAACAGAACAATAGAGCATGGGCCTGGAACCTGGAACATCCCCGAGAAGGGTCTCCCTAAAACAGCTTCTCGCTCAGCACCTCCCTGTCCCCAAGCCCCTACGCATTCTTCTTTCTCCATCCTCAAACATGCCCAGTAACTGCTTCAACCCTTCCCTGGGGAAGAGTTTGGTCTCAGGCTGGATAGAATTAATGCCAAGGGAAGAAAGATCCTCTAGTCCACTCTCACCTAAGTGCTGTCACAGATGATTGAAGATTTTCAGAAGTCACCAATATACCATGACTTGGAGGGCTGGAGACAAGAAATTAAGAGATGCCTGGCTCAGTAGCCCCGCCCTGCCTGGGCACAGCACAAGCATTGCTTTCTGTACGGAGAGGAAGATCTCAGAAGCCTTGGGGTTCAGCAAGGCACAGACAGATGCACCCCAAACCACTACGCAGGAGCCTTAGCTGCCTGTGGGGATCAGTGTTGGTCCCCTAGGCATCCTTACCTTCCAAGTGCTGGCTTTCTGCTCCGTGCCTGTGGGGTCCATCATTCTTTCTCTAAACATTGCGGCCCTGTCTTGAGTCTTGCTCCTCTAGCCACTTAGGGTCGCAACTGAATAAAATGCCACAGAGTAAAAAGTTGCGAAATTCTGATGACTGTCGAACCAAGGGAAGTGTTCCACTTGTATTTAAATTGGCATTCCATGGAAGGATGGACAGTAAACTCAGGACAGTAACATGGAATTCCAGTTTCACTGACTTTGAGTGACCCTCCAAGGGCCCAACTTCCTCCCATTAGGCTTCCTCCAATTGTTCCTCTGCTTTATAGTAGCTCCAAGGGCTGGGTCCTTTACTGCAGAGTGGGTACCACAGCTTTACTACAGAGTGGGTCCCACAGCTTTACTACCAGGACCTTTGTGGGGCTTCTAAGCTTGAAGCTTTACTACTGAGTGAATAGATGAAACCCGAGGAAGGTGCTCTTGGTTCATCCAGAGGATAAGCTTGAAAAAATATGGAGAGAAAAGTCATTTTCAGCCTCAATTTTCCAGCTGATTCTCAGATCTTCCAAATGCCTCATGTCCAACTCTAGCAAAATGCCATTCGTTATGGAGGCCTTACCCTGGCAGGAAAAGCGCAAGTCCCTGCTGTGAAATTTCAGGCTGAAAACCAAAAGCGCAGTATTATGATGAAAGTTTTAGATGGTCCCAAGCACCTTAACTCTAGATCCACACAATTCAAACCTCTCTTCTGGTCTCCTTGGGCAATCGGCACTCACTTGCACATGGCCTCATGCACACACACACACACACACACACACACACACACACACACACCATACACACAATTAAAAGTAAATCTTTTTCTTAAATGTGTAAAAATGTAGCTCTACTGTCTGAGTATGATTTCTTTGATAACAAAAGGACATCATTTTACAAAAAGGGTAGCCATGCAAACTAGTATCCAGTGGTATACCTGAGAAATAAGAACATTTTTACACATTAGAACTTTGTTCTTACTCTGACCTCATAGGTAGCAATGCATATCCTAGTAAGAGCGCCAGTGGAAGGGGAAGCCCTGGTTCCTGCTAAGACTGAACCCCCAGTGAACTAGACTGGTGGGGGGAGGGCGGCAATGGGGGGAGGGTTGGGAGGGGAACACCCATAAGGAAGGGGAGGAGGGAGGGGGATGTTTGCCCGGATACCGGGAAAGGGAATAACACTTGAAATGTATATAAGAAATACTCAAGTTAATAATAAAAAAAAAAAAAAGAAGAAGTTTGTTCTTTTCTGAGGTTGAATCTTTTCTCGCCCTGGGTAATCACCATGCAGCAATGCCTCCTTCCTGAATTCCTCTCCCTGTATCTACTCCCGTGCAGTAACTCGAGTTTAAACAGATACAGCTTCTCGACATGGCCATCTTTTTTTAACCTAAGCAGCATTCCGTGATCGGTATCTACTCTCAGGTACTGCATACCCGATTCGTCTTACATAAGTCGCCTTGTCCCTCTGAGTTCCAGGTGTCTTCTCTGCATCCCAGAGAGCAGCATGGAAACTGTTAGGAAGGGAAGAGAGATAGACAAACGACAGCTATCTGTAAGATTTTCTACTAAGGCTCTCTAGAGAAACAAAGCATGTGGTGTGTGTGTGTGTGTGTGTGTGTGTGTGTGTGTGTGTGTGTGTGTGTGTGTGTGTGTGTGTGTACAGACATGTGCGTACACAACGAGGAAAAACAAGTTAAGGAATTGGTGTTCTCACTTAAGTAGACTAAAAGACTAGCAGACTGCAGTCCTAAAAGCTCCAGCGATACACTTCCTATCTAATTGCTATTAGACATCCCAGAAGGTAGTCCAGCTCCAATCTAAGGACAGTCTCCAGGAGAATTCCCTCATTGAAGGAGGCTGATTCTAGTGTTATATTTACATTTTTCCATGGTTTGGATTGACAGCATTCTTCTTTTCCTAAATGTCACAAACTAAAATATTGACCTCATTCAAAAACATTAAGTTGATACATGCTCTTAACTTTTATAGATTCCTTCTACAACCCAAATACTTTCAAACTAAGTCCCCAAGGCCAACTTATCCTAAGTGTTTTGTTGCTACTCTGTTGATAAGTCAGTCGTCTTTCTATTGCTATAACAAAATACCAGAAACAGTCAACTTGGGGAAAGGTTTACTGTGGCTCCAGTTTCAGTGGCTCTAGTTCATGATAAATCCCCTGTTGTTTGGGGCTGTGGTGAGGTACGACATCATGGTAGGGGGTGCATGGTTCATGTTCCCCTTATGATGGCCAGGAAGCAAAGAGAAAGAAGAGGGGGAATCTGGAATTTCAATAGCTCCTTGAAAGGCATACCACAATCATCCTTTATCTGAACTCCATCTGCAAAGGGTGCCACCACATCCTAATAAGGTCATGGGCTCTTGAATAAGACTTCTACAATGGGACTCTCAGGGACTTTTGACAGCTAAACTCCAACAGTAACTGTGAAGGACTTCTTGTATCTGTTCCCTAACCTTGGAGTAATTCCAGTTGCCCAAGATCAGGGCTCAACTTCTTTTAGTTGATCACGCCCAGCCTAATTCCTCTTTCTTCCTACTTTATATCATACCACATGGTGTTTATGGGGGTTAACGTCTTCAATAATTTCTAATTAACCACCAGTAAGCATTTGCTCCCTATAGTTGATGAGATCTTTACTGTCTTAGGGTTTCTCTTTACCCGCATACAAACCTGACTGCCTTTCAAACACACCCTAGACTGCCTCACATCCACATCTCATCAGCACCTCCTCCTTAAGTACACTTACCTCAACTCTCTACATGTAACTCTTGCCTATACTTTAAGCGCTATCCAGTGACCATCTCCTCCATCAAACCTTACCCAGATCTTCCTCTTACCTATTCCCAAACTGAAACCTCTACCATGAAGTAACTACAGGTAGAACTTTCCTTCTTCCAAAATTAAAACTGTGTGTTGTTCAAGGTGGAGATGTATGTCTTTATCTTATTATTCCTAGTCACTATCCATTTCTTAAGAGCAAGACACCAATTAAATGCTTTAATGGGTAAAGACAGATGTCTCTGTAAGTGGATGTGCAGTGAGAGTACTAATTAGATCTGATAGGATGACAAAGAATTGGTGTATGTATAGAAATATATCTTTGCATGAGTACACAATTGGAGGTATACAGATATAGAGAGACATATGTACTTATTATGTTTCTCTGATGAATGCTGACACATTCCTCTAATTCTGTTCCTCAGCCCACTGTAGGAAAACCCTTCTCATTCATACTCTGTAAGTAGCTAGGGATCCAAATGACACAGCACACCATACATATCACCAGACTCACAAAGGAATTGGCATACAAAAGAAGCCAAAAGAAGAGCCTGACTGTCCACAGCAGATGGGTTGGCTAATAGAAGACTCCATTAAGTAGACCTGCAGAAACTAGGGCTCACACTGACACCCTGTGTAGGTGTTTTCCAGCTCCTTTGCTGATACTGTGGGACACTGAAATGCCTTCATTTCCTATCAGACCAGACTCAGCAAGCTATGAAAGGTACAACACCACCCCGCCCCCAGCTAAAGGATACAGCCCCGCCCCAGCCAGCCAGGCAAGGCAGGGTTATAATCCTGCCCCGCCCCCTCCCCAGCTAAGGGATACAACCCCGTCTTGCCCCCCAGCTAATTCTAACACTAGTCTATTCATGCAGTCAACAAATATTTGTCTATTTAGCTTAACAAAATTCTAGATAGAATAATTCCACACGGTTTCTGGAGTTTGCATGGATTGTTTTTGCCAAATTTTAAATGAGCAAGATATCATCAATAGAACAAGCTCGATAAACATAATCCAAATTCAACATGAGAAGAAAGTGACGTTGAACTCACAATTATACCACATCTGCAGGTGATTTTAGAATTTAATCACATCCAGGGTGTGGGTGGAAAACACATTGGGTAAACCCCGCTGTACTTGAAAGGCCCAAGGTACTTGGAATACAAAATGAACGCTGGGCCAACACTGGGCTGTCTCCAGCCACTGTGTGCTTGTGACCTCCCCTTTCCAGGACAGCTGCTCCAGAAGACCATGCCGGGCCAACCAAATCAGGCACTATTTTGATACCCTGGTCTCACACAAAGAATCAGTCATAATTTCAAATTTATCAACCCCACATGTAGATGATACCTAATGGGAGTCCTATCGCCTAGAACCGTGTGCTTAAAAAAAAATTAAGAAATTATTTCAACAGTTATCAAAATTTGACTTGAAAACAATTGATTTTATTAAAAAATAAAAGAGCATTTATCGGGGAAAACTTATTCGGCTCCCAGTTGGTTTCTTATGTGTTGACACTCCAAATCTATGAGAAACTGCTTTCTTTATCCATCTGCTCTCCAGAACACAAGTTCTATTATGGTATATTAACGTGGTACAGTGACTGTGGTCACAATGATTTGCTCTGTATCCCAAATTATAAAAGGTCCTGAATGTTCTCCATACAAAAATAAATGTTTGAAATGACAGAAACGCTAATCACTTGGCAGAAATCAGTGCACGCTGTGTTCACATGCTAAAGCGCCCCACTGCACACCACAGATTTCTACGAGTAATGCCTTTTTAAAAGTAAAAGTAACATCTAAAGTAGCTTTGTCAACCATGGAAGCCATGTGCCTGCTGGTTTCTTCCTCCAATGCCAATGGCGTTCTGAAATTAACAAGGGGTACACCCGCTTCACTCTGTTGGGGACTCTTGTTTGTTGAAAGCTATTTTACAAAAGTGACAAGATGCCCAGAAATTTTTAAAAAATATCACTTCTCCTTGCTAAGTGAAGGCTTAGCAATGACTATGGAAGCAATTATGGCTCTAAAATCTTTTCTCTTGCCTTCACTTTGCTCACCTTCTCTGTGATTTGGGGGGTTTTTTGTTTGTATTTTCTTGAAAACACCCGAGAGGCTCTGGCTTGAAACTGCTTAAATTGTTCCTTGCCCCACAGACACAGCTAACGCTTGCATCAACTTCACATCTTGAAAGCCTGTCTCCGAGATATCATCCTGACCCCATATTTAACCTTAATGACCCACTCCCAACAGCTTTAACACCTTACAGAGTAGCAGCCAGCTGCTGCCCTCCCCTCCCCTAATACAGCAGCTCAATGCTGAGAGTGTGATATCAGTGTTTCCACCTCCTCCTCTACCATGAAATCCCTGTGAAAGTTTGCTGTTGTGACTACTACATCAAATTACCACAAGCTTGTTGTCTTTATTGCAAAATAATTTTAAATTTATTAATGAAAAGTTTATTAATCAAACTTGATGGTTCTTTTATAGTATTCCATCCGGTCAACTCACCAAGAACACCAAGAACTGTCATACCCCCCCCACACACACACACACACAAAGTCAGTAATGAAGTACGGCCTTCAACATCAGCAACACGGCAAGGTGGCCCTCAGCTTAGTTAGCAATGCTATCCATATCTCCTCTGGTGTTGTTAACAAAGCAAGAGTGACTGCATCCCATTCCTTCTCCAGACCATCATAAGGCATTTTGTAATCGTCATGGACTATTGCATCCTCTGAAAACTCTAGACATTCTCTGCTTTCTTACACAAACATCATCAACATGCTTGGACTTTCTGAAGTAATCACCAGTGTGTAAGCACCTACTAGGTGCCCAAACACTGACCCATGCTTCCCATGTGTGGCCTCATTGATGAGCTTACTCTCTGGTTGACGATACTATGTGTATATTCTTATTTCCTCATTTAACATAAGGATGACGCGTATGCCCAGAGTCTCACAGCTAGAAAAGGGGATGCTGAGAGCAAAGGCAATCCATGAGGATCCTGAATCTACATTCCTCACCTGAGTCTGCAGATTGGGTCCACGGTGAAGATCAGAGGGAGCTGGACTGATTTACTGTTAGCATTTCACTCTAACAAAACTGGAAATGTCAAAAAGTAAAGGAAATACACAACTGTAGGAATCAAAAACTGTAGTCTCTGTCCCAGAAAAATTGCCTCCTCTTCCTCCTCTGCGTTCCTGTTAAACCATCAGTCATTTGTACTTGGGCCCAGCATCTCTAAGGTACCCACTGGCTTGTTACTATGCTATGTGTGAAATGTAGTCCTCTCTCCTTACTGATGAATGAGTGAATGATGACATTACATGACCCTTGACCCAACCTTGACATCACACAGAACAACTCAATTCTTACTCCTGGTTAAACCAGAGTAAGGGTCAAAGTACAAATAATGTACTAAAGAAACACTAAGAATTAAAGACCTAGCATATCAAGTCAAATTACAGAGAGCTAATCTTTATTTTATGATCTATAACAGTTTTTATATACTGATAAGACTCTCACCTTGTAACTTTGTATATATTTTTCATATAAATATACCTTTATAAACTAGATGTATAGTTGAACACAGTGGTATACATCTGGAATCCAGATGTTAAGGAAGTTGAGGCAGAAGAAAAATAAGCCTAAACAACTTAATGGGGTCCTGTTTCAAAGATGTAAGACTTTCTCAGAACTCACCACTGAATTCTATGGATGAACTCGGTGGTTGAACCCCTTGATTAATAAACGAGGCCTAAGGTTCAATCCCAGTGGAACAGAAACATAGATAAATGGATAGAAGAATTAGCAGATAGTTTGTACATGTATGCATTCCATAGATAGTTAGGCCTTTTCACATTTTATTTCATTAACACTTCTATAATCTTTCATCAGTTTAAAACTGTTTCCACAGAAAATTTCTAACTCCATACTGTTCCAGACTTTTGTAAACTGAAAAAAAAAATAATAATACATATGCCTTAAACAAGCCTGCTATAATCCTGTTTCGTGGCTTTAGAAACTGGTTCAATAACTGGTTCAATTATTTACATCACTTGAAATAGACAAACAAGCAGCAAGACACTTAAAACCAACAAATGTTTCATCTACTCTGATCCCCGCGCTACTCAAGCAGAATACATCTCTCTAAGGCTGCGTTTCACGGTAGCAAACTATATTTGAGCCTCATTCCTCTAGCTTATGGTTTGTGGGGATAATGAAATATTCCCTTTAGCATTTGTACTGCTCAACATGAGAAATCTCAGTATCTGAGATCTAGTATTTAAAATAATGAAATGTTTTCATTACAGAAAATTGAAAGCCATACATATATGAGGCAGGTATGCACACACACACACACACACACACACACACACACACCAGTTAAATATGCTGTTCTTCCTACTCCCTTTATATGGAATAGCATGAGGTCTTCAAGCTATCTGAAGGGCAAAACACATACTCTCGGAGTAGTCTGTTACCCAGTAAGAAAGGTCCCAGAGAAGAAACGTTCAACTGTGAATGGCAGATTCATTACTATCAAGAAAGCAAGTGTTTCTCAGAACCACAAGGGTGACAATGTTAATAGCTTAGCTTATCTAATAGATGATATGGCCATATATGGATATATGTATATGTACATTTCTCTCTGTACAATGCCAGCTTTTAAAATATATATCTCACATATTTTCTCTGGGGTCCAATAGGAGTGTAGTTAAATAGAAAGGGCTATTTAACAGCAGTAGTGTAACAAAGGCAATGTTTCCAAATAATAGTTTGGGGATTTTCAGTATGATAGAATACTTGTATGAACAAAAAAAGTTGAAGTGTACAGTTCAATCTAGAAAACGTTTTATTTTACAATCTCATAAACTGAAGCCCTTGATTTCTCCTAGAGACCCTAAAAGATCTAAGTTAAATAAACAGGCTTTGCATTTGTGTACAAGCAAGCTTGTGTGCCTGGGAAAGGCATGATGTAGGCTAAAACAGATTCGAGATGAATTGACCAGTTGTGAGCTACAGGTAACACCCGATAGCCTAAATAAATTCATTGTCTTGTAAAAACTAAGTGACTGTCAATGACAAGACCTTTCACTACTGTCCACTGTGGCTGGGCTGTTCCCCTGCCCCAGCCTGCAGGCACACTGTATGATTCGTCACACTAAAACTCATCTTGGCATTTTTAAGAGGTATAAGTTAATGTAATACAAGCTGAAACTTCAATTTTAGATCTCTTCAGAAAACGGATAATGTATAAAAGCCACACTGCGTGTGCACCAGCCTCTTTTGAACATGCAGGTAAGCAGAAAAAGAGATTCAGGGGAGGAACAGTGCAACCACCTCAGTCAAGCCGTTCCCAGCAGCTGTATGCAGTAGCCTGTGCAAGGTCAGTGTGATGGTTTGTATATGCTTGGGCCAGGCAGTGGCCACATATAGGAGGTGTGGCCCTGTTGGAGTAGATGTGTCATTGTGGGTGTGAGCTTTAAGACCCTCATCCTAGCTGTGGAAGAGAGTTTTCCACTAGAAGATGTAGATGTAGATTTTCAGATGAAGATGTAGAACTCTCAGCTCCCCATGCACCATGCCTGCCTGGATGCTACCATGTCTCACCTTAATGATAATGGACTGAATCTCTGAACCTGTAAGCCAGCCCCAATTAAATGCTGTCCTTATAAGAGTTGCCTTGGAGGAGACACATCATGACAGGACAGTGTGGAAGAGAGTTGCCATGCCTGAGAATACTGCAGGACAGAGAGGCATGGCAGCCATGTGAAGGAGCTGGGAGAGTACAACCCAGAGGGTTTTCCTATGGGTCAAGAGCAGCCAAGACAGAATATAGAATTTAGTAAGTAGCAACTCAGAATTATTGGAGAGAGGTAGATTCTACCAGCATGGAGGCTAGGCAACTGCCCAGCTATTGAGCTGCCTAAGGCATATTAAAATATAAAGGCTGAAAAAGAAAAGTTGCCTTGGTCATGGTGTCTGTTCACAGCAGTAAAACCCTAACTAAGACAGCCAGCCTGGACTGGAAAGCAAACACCTCAGACAAGCTGTTCCCAGCAGTGTAGACAGAAGCCTGTGTGGGGCCAACCTGGCCTGGAATGGCCTTGTTCCTGCTATACACATTCCTGAAGAAAAGAAGCAAGTATTAAAATATTTCAAACTGCCTGGCCAGAAGGTTCCAGATAAATGCTTGAATATTACTATCATTTTCCTTATTAAAAAAAAAGGAAAAACAAAAGTTTCCGTCTAAAAATAAATAGGCATTTTTTTATCAAAAGAAAATCCTGAAACTATGTATGATTTCAATTAAATGTTCCTTTTGCAGCTATAAAGCACGACTTCTCTGTGGTTGCCAAGAAGGAAGTAGAAGTTTAAACTAACAGCATTGGCCACAGGGGACAAGATCGCAGCTGGGTAAGACCTTCCATCAATCCACTCTCCATAAAAACATCAAGTTGAAGTTATTCACACACCAATGTATCTCCACTGGAACCTAGGAAACTAGACCCCTGGACCTTGTTTTAGCCTAAGAGGAAGAAAGCTGCATGAAGAGATAGGAAGATTTACACATTTCCAGCTCCATGCACTAGCAGGATGGTTGGGAACATCCCCAGCTGGAGAGAGAAGGGAAGTAAAGCCAGGATTTAAACTTACAACCTGTACCAGGGCAAGCCATGTTGAGGACCAGCACTAGGTGGGGCTCGAAATACCCTTCAGCTCCACCCGACCGCACCCCAACCCTCCCCCAGCTTCGCATGAGACAGTTGAGCAAACCACTGTTTCTAGCACCCCTCCACAGCTACAGGCAGAACTTTCACCTGCAGGGGATAGCATGCAAAAGTAAGAACAGGACTCTGTCTTGGAGCTCTGAGGTGTCAGGCTCACTACAGTAAAACTTGGAATCAGGAAGAATCCAGGGACACTTTGTCCCCTGGCCAGTGTTTGTAAACAGTGTCTGGACCTGCCACAGCGCCAAGGAAAGACCTGTGTGTCCCAGTAGGAAAGCCTCATGTTTCACTCTGCACACCCCCAGCTGTGGAATGGGACTAGGGCACATACCCAAGATTGGGCAGGTTCCTAAAGCCATGAGACTCAGAAGCAAGGAAGCTAACTGTCAGTTATAGCAGCTGAGGTACTATCCACCTTACTAGCTCCAGCCTCGGGAATCACAACAGGCAGAGCAATGTGTACTTGGAGAAAGAAGAGTGTCAGATACCAAGTCATGATCAAGGGTGTAAACTCAGTCCCTCCTTGATTGAGGCACACAAGCTGGCAGCTTCCTGAAGCACTTGGTCACAGACAAATAACTGCAGGTGAGACCTGTGGGCTGCCCTGGTGCAGGTTCACAAGTCTAAGTAAATCTTTTAAGAATTTTGAACATCCTTACCAACCATAGCTTTTGGGTAGATTCTTGTTTGGTGTCCCCTCCAGTATAAAAGTTTCAAAACACACCAGTCACATACATATAGCCAAACTTTCTTATTTACGCAACCATCTGCTACTAACTCAGCTGAAGTGACCAGCGTTTCACTAGAATTAGAGGCACCAAGCCAAAGGACGTGAACAGGAACAAGCACCTAATTCCTCAAGGAATAAACAACTTTGTTTACCACCATACACCACAAACTGTCCAACAATGGTGACCTCATATAGCAAAATAAGAGACCACAAGCTGAGTCTATAACAGACAATATGTGTGGACTCTTAGACAGAGAATGCAAGATTTATTTTAAGCTAGATATGGTGGCATATACTTTGACCAGCTGTAAGTTCCCAGAATTAGAGAGCTACAGAAGGACCATGAGGCTGAGGCCAGCCTTAGCTATAGAGTAAGATTATGTCACAAAACTGTCTCAAAATTTTTTTTAAAGCTGAAATCAAATCAAGTATCTTTTCCAAGCACAATGGAATAAAACTAGAAATCAATAAGGAAAACTGCAGAAATTATACAAACACAAGAAAATTAAACAACTTCTGAAAGACCAGTTGACCAGAGAAGAAATTAGGAAACTTTTAATTATCAAAACAAATTAAAGTAGAAGTACATTTGCCAGGACATATCAGATGTAGCCAAGATATTACTAAGGTAAGTGACTGAGATTAAAGAGAACACCAAGAAGGTGAAAAGACATCTATGTCTGTGGATTGAAAGAATCATGTTAGCATTTCCAAACTTGTAAAGTGCTCTCTCTACATTGCCATCACCACAATGTGGTCTCTATCAAAACATCAGTGATAGCTTTCTCAGAAGCTGAACAGAATACCAATGGCTTATGTTCTAAGAACAAGAATCGACAAATGGGACCTTATAAAATTGCAAAACTTCTGTAAGGCTGTGACACTGTCAATAGGACAAAACAGCAACCAACAGTTTGGGAAAAGATCTTTACCAATCCTATATCCGATAGATGGCTAATATCCAGTATATGCAAAGAACTCAAGAAGTTAGACCCCAGAGAGCCAAATAACCATATTACAAAATGGGGTTCAGAGCTAAACAAAGAATTCACAGCTGAGGAATGCCGAATGGCTGAGAAACACCTAAAGAAATGTTCAACATCTTTACTCATAAGGGAAATGCAAATCAAAACAACCCTGAGATTTCACCTCACACCAGTGAGAATGGCTAAGATCAAAAACTCAGGGGACAGCAGATGCTGGCGAGGATGCAGAGAAAGAGGAACATTCCTCCATTGTTGGTGTGATTGCAGACTGGTACAACCATTCTGGAAATCAGTCTGGAGGTTCCTCAGAAAATTGGACATTGAACTGCCTGAGGATCCAGCTATACCTCTCTTGGGAATATACCCAAAAGATGCCCCAACATATAAAAAAGACACGTGCTCCACTATGTTCATCGCAGCCTTATTTATAATAGCCAGAAGCTGGAAAGAACCCAGATGTCCTTCAACAGAGAAATGGATACAGAAAATGTGGTACATTTACACAATGAAGTACTACTCAGCTATTAAAAACAATTACTTCATGAAATTCTTAGGCAAATAAATGGAACGAGAAAATATCCTGAGTGAGGTAACCCAGTCACAAAAGAACACACATGATATACTCACTGATAAGTGAATATTAGCGCAAAAGCTCGGAATATCTAAGATAAAATTCATAGACCACATGAAGCTCAAGAAGGAAGACCAAAGTGTGGATTCTTCAGTCCTTCTTAGAAGGGGGAACAAAATACTCATGGGGGGAAATATGAAGACAATATAAGGAGCAGAGATTGAAGGAAAGGCCATCCAGAGACTGCCCCACCTGGGGATCCATCCCATACCAAACCCAGACACTACGGATGCCAAGAAGTGCTTCTGACAAAAGCCTGATACAACTGTCTCCTGAGAGGCTCTGTGAGAGCCTGACAAATACAGAGGTAGATGCTCACAGTCAACCATTAGAGTAAGGGGCCCCCAATGGAGGAGTTAGAGAAAGGACTGAAGGAGCTGAAGGAGTTTGAAACCCCATAGGAATACCAACAATATCAACCAACCAGACATCCCAAAGCTCCCAGGGACTAAACCATTAATAAAAGAGCACACATAGAGTAACCCATGACTCCAGCCACATATGTAGCAGAGGATGGCCTTGTTGGGCACCAATGGGAGAGGAGCCCATGGTCCTGTGACGGCTTGATGCCCCAGTGTCGGGGAGCACCAGGGCAGGGAGTTGGGAGTGGGTGGGTAGGTGGGGGAGCACCCTCATAAAAACAGTGGGAAGGGGGGTGAGATGGGGGTTTCTTGGTGTTTCCAAGAAAGGGGATAACATTTTAAATGTAAATAAATAAAATATCCAGTAAAAAAAAGAATAAGCAGTAAACCATAAAGCATTTTTCACAGCCAGGGCAGCCTTGAGCTAAGAGGACAAAGCAGGAGACATTATATTACCTCACTTCAAAAATCACAGAAAGGCTTTAGTTGTCAAAAAATATGATGACTGCATAATAACACATAGACCAATGGAATAAATACCAATACCAATTCAAGTGTCTGCAACCAGCTGAGTCTAGAAAAAAATGCTTCAAGTGTACAATGGATAAAAAATGGCCTCTTCAGTAAATTTGATACCTTTAATGCAGAAGATTAAACTTTACTCCTGTATCTTATAGTATAGCATAAGACAATCCAAAATGTCAAAGGTCTGCAAAGATTTAAGAAAAGAAAGAATGAAGTGGAGATGGGGGAATGCAAGAAGAAAGGGACCTAAGGGATGAAGGAAGGATGTGAAGAATGGAGGGAAAATAAAGAAAGTCAAGCCATAATGAAAATTCTTCAAGATGTGATACAAGCAAAGGTTTTTTTTTTTTACATGAGACCTCAAAAGCATAAGCTAACATACAAAAACAAACAAAAAGAGTGCCATTCTTTGTTCTTCACTGGAATTAAATAGCTGAGTTGGTCAGATTGTGAAGAGGGAAGGTTGAGTAGGTTTCAATTCACAGTTCAGTGGTCCTATATCTTTAGGCTCAAGGAGAGAAAACAGATCACCACAGGAAACATAGCAGAACAAAAACTTTGCCTCATGACTCAGGAAGCAAAATGAAGAGAAAGCCAGGGTTCCACCATCCTCTTCAGAGGATGTCTGTCTTCTAAAATGTCCTCCACTAGGCTCCACCTCTTATATGTCCTACCACCTCCTAGGGCCCAACGTGTACATCAACTGTTTAACACATGGACCCAGGGACCAAACCAAACTCAGACAGTTCTTCATGGTAAAGGAAATGGTCACAACTAAAGAGACAGCCAGGAAAATACAAAAAGTGAAAACTAACTGGTCAACAGTATATATGGAATCCAAGATCTCAAAAGTTATAAAAATGTATTTTTTTAATCCTACAAGCAGCCAAAAGGCATATGAACAATTCTCATTATCACCATGGAAGTGATGTCATCTCATCGGTTACAAAAGAACCCTAGGACTAGAGCAGGTTCAGAAGATTTTGCAGAGCTATTTTCAAGATGAACGCCAGAGCCCTTAGGTTGCAGCTGTAGGACAGTATTCCAGTTACTGAGCTCTCAGCCAGTGGGCCTTTCAAGAGTCATGATCTTCTCCAGAAAGGATTTTCTTGTGTGAAAAATGAACTTTTGCCCAGTCACCTTCTTGAATTATCAAAAGAAAAAAATTCCAGGTCAACCAGGAAGGACAAGATGAACTTTCCACCCTGAGGAACATCCAGGGTCGGTTTGCTCCCCTGAAGTTACAGGTGGAGTTCAAGGCAGTGCAGCAGGTTCCGCGTCTTCCATTTCTCCCGAGCTCAAACCTCTCACTGGATATTTTGAGGGGCAACTATGAGGCCATTGTTTTTGAGGATGTTCTTAACACTTCATCGCAAAGTGAACTGATGGGTGAGCTACGCTTGATAGTGGAATATAAGCTGGACTTGCTGTAATACAAAGTGCCGTGCAGGAACGATGGATGTGCTTCTTGTAGTTGCTTCTGCTACAGGCTGATGTTCGTGGCATTAAAGTACTGAGAGGAAAAAATCCTAAAGGGAGGCAGGAGTATATCTTAGTAGCATAGCATTTGTGTGGTGTGTACAGACCTATGTTCATCCCAGTACCATTAAAAAAATCACTAAAAAGACAGAAGGTAATAATAGAGGCTAATATGGATGCATAGAAAGGAGTACTCTTAGGCACTACTGATAGAAATGCAGAAGAACACTCATATTATGGGAATCAGTATGGATATTCTTCAAAAGAAACCTAATAGTAAATTATTGTACAATCTAGCATACAATCCGCTGCTGTGTATCCATCAGAGGAAATAAAAATCAGTACATTAAAGAGATACATGAATTCCCCATGTATAACCAAGAATGATTTGCAACAACCAAGACACAGAGTCAACACAGATTTCAACCATCAAACAAATGGATAAAGTTATTACAATACGGAGACACCGCTGGAACCTGAAGGAAACAGACCGGATAAATACTTCTCTGCACCCAAATCCCGTGGGAGGGAGAGCTAAACCTTCAGAGAGGCAGACAAGCCTGGGAAACCAGAAGAGACTGCTCTCTGCACACACATCTCGGACGCCAGAGGAAAAAGCCAAAGACCATATGGAACCCTGGTGCACTGAAGTTCCCGGAAGGGGCGGCACAGGTCTTCCTGGTTGCTGCCGCTGCAGAGAGCCCGTGGGCAGCACCCCACGAGCGAACTTGAGCCTCGGGACCACAGGTAAGACCAACTTGTCTGCTGCAAGAAAGCTGCCTGGTGAACTCAAGACACAGGCGCACAGGAACAGCTGAAGACCTGTACAGAGGAAAAACTACACGCACGAAAGCAGAACACTCTGTCCCCATAACTGGCTGAAAGAAAACAGTAAAACAGGTCTACAGCACTCCTGACACACAGGCTTATAGGACAGTCTAGCCACTGTCAGAAATAGCAGAACAAAGTAACACTAGAGATAATCTGATGGTGAGAGGCAAGCGCAGGAACCCAAGCAACAGAAACCAAGACTACATGGCATCATCGGAGCCCAATTCTCCCACCAAAACAAACATGGAATGTCCAAACACACCAGAAAAGCAAGATCTAGTTTCAAAATCATATTTGATCATGATGCTGGAGGACTTCAAGAAAGATGTGAAGAACTCCCTTAGAGAAACACAGGAAAACATTAATAAACAAGTAGAAGCCTACAGAGAGGAATCGCAAAAATGCCTGAAAGAATTCCAGGAAAACATAAATAAACAAGTAGAAGCCCATAGAGAGGAGTCACAAAAATCCCTGAAAGAATTCCAGGAAAATACAATCAAACAGTTGAAGGAATTAAAAATGGAAATAGAAGCAATCAAGAAAGAAAACACAGAAACAACCCTGGATATAGAAAACCAAAAGAAGAGACAAGGAGCTGTAGATACAAGCTTCACCAACAGAATACAAGAGATGGAAGAGAGAATCTCAGGAGCAGAAGATTCCATAGAAATCATTGACTCAACTGTCAAAGATAATGTAAAGCAGAAAAAGCTACTGGTCCAAAACATACAGGAAATCCAGGACTCAATGAGAAGATCAAACCTAAGGATAATAGGTATAGAAGAGAGTGAAGACTCCCAGCTCAAAGGACCAGTAAATATCTTCAACAAAATCATAGAAGAAAACTTCCCTAACCTAAAAAAAGAGATACCCATAGGCATACAAGAAGCCTACAGAACTCCAAATAGATTGGACCAGAAAAGAAACACCTCCCGTCACATAATAGTCAAAACACCAAACGCACAAAATAAAGAAAGAATATTAAAAGCAGTAAGGGAAAAAGGTCAAGTAACATATAAAGGCAGACCTATCAGAATCACACCAGATTTCTCGCCAGAAACTATGAAGGCCAGAAGATCCTGGACTGATGTCATACCGACCCTAAGAGAACACAAATGCCAGCCCAGTTTACTGTATCCTGCAAAACTCTCAATTAACATAGATGGAGAAACCAAGTTATTCCATGACAAAACCAAATTTACACAATATCTTTCTACAAATTCAGCACTACAAAGGATAATAAATGGTAAAGCCCAACATAAGGAAGCAAGCTATACCCTAGAAGAAGCAAGAAACTAATCGTCTTGGCAACAAAACAAAGAGAATGAAAGCACACAAACATAACCTCACATCCAAATATGAATATAACGGGAAGCAATAATCACTATTCCTTAATATCTCTCAACATCAATGGCCTCAACTCCCCAATAAAAAGACATAGATTAACAAACTGGATATACAACGAGGACCCTGCCTTCTGCTGCCTACAGGAAGCACACCTCAGAGACAAAGACAGACATTACCTCAGAGTGAAAGGCTGGAAAACAACTTTCCAAGCAAATGGTCAGAAGAAGCAAGCTGGAGTAGCCATTCTAATATCAAATAAAATCAATTTTCAACTAAAAGTCATCAAAAAAGATAAGGAAGGACACTTCATATTCATCAAAGGAAAAATCCACCAAGATGAACTCTCAATCCTAAATATCTATGCCCCAAATACAAGGGCACCTACATATGTAAAAGAAACCTTACTAAAGCTCAAAACACACATTGCACCTCACACAATAATAGTGGGAGATTTCAACACCCCACTCAAATCAATGGACAGATCATGGAAACAGAAATTAAACAGAGATGTAGACAGACTAAGAGAAGTCATGAGCCAAATGGACTTAACAGATATTTATAGAACATTCTATCCTAAAGCAAAAGGATATACCTTCTTCTCAGCTCCTCATGGTACTTTCTCCAAAATTGACCATATAATTGGTCAAAAAACGGGCCTCAACAGGTACAGAAAGATAGAGATAATCCCATGCGTGCTATCGGACCACCACGGCCTAAAACTGGTCTTCAATAACAATCAAGGAAGAATGCCCACATATACTTGGAAATTGAACAATGCTCTACTCAATGATAACCTAGTCAAGGAAGAAATAAAGAAAGAAATTAAAAACTTTTTAGAATTTAATGAAAATGAAGGTACAACATACCCAAACTTATGGGACACAATGAAAACTGTGCTAAGAGGAAAACTCATAGCGCTGAGTGCCTGCAGAAAGAAACAGGAAAGAGCATATGTCAGCAGCTTGACAGCACACCTAAAAGCTCTAGAACAAAAAGAAGCAAATACACCCAGGAGGAGTAGAAGGCAGGAAATAATCAAACTCAGAGCGGAAATCAACCAAGTAGAAACAAAAAGGACCATAGAAAGAATCAACAGAACCAAAAGTTGGTTCTTTGAGAAAATCAACAAGATAGATAAACCCTTAGCCAGACTAACGAGAGGACACAGAGAGTGCGTCCAAATTAACAAAATCAGAAATGAAAAGGGAGACATAACAACAGATTCAGACGAAATTCAAAAAATCATCAGATCTTACTATAAAAACCTATATTCAACAAAACTTGAAAATCTTCAGGAAATGGACAATTTCCTAGACAGATACCAGGTATCGAAGTTAAATCAGGAACAGATAAACCAGTTAAACAACCCCATAACTCCTAAGGAAATAGAAGCAGTCATTAAAGGTCTCCCAACCAAAAAGAGCCCAGGTCCAGATGGGTTTAGTGCAGAATTCTATCAAACCTTCGTAGAAGACCTCATACCAATATTATCCAAACTATTCCACAAAATTGAAAGAGATGGATCACTACCGAATACCTTCTACGAAGCCACAATTACTCTTATACCTAAACCACACAAAGACACAACAAAGAAAGAGAACTTCAGACCAATTTCCCTTATGAATATCGACGCAAAAATACTCAACAAAATACTGGCAAACCGAATCCAAGAGCACATCAAAACAATCATCCACCATGACCAAGTAGGCTTCATCCCAGGCATGCAGGGATGGTTTAATATACGGAAAACCATCAAAGTGATCCATTATATAAACAAACTGAAAGAACAAAACCACATGATCATCTCATTAGATGCTGAGAAAGCATTTGACAAAATTCAACACCCCTTCATGATAAAAGTCCTGGAAAGAATAGGAATTCAAGGCCCATACCTGAACATAGTAAAAGCCATATACAGCAAACCAGTTGCTAACATTAAACTAAATAGAGAGAAACTTGAAGCAATCCCACTAAAATCAGGGACTAGACAAGGCTGCCCACTCTCTCCCTACTTATTCAATATAGTTCTTGAAGTTCTAGCCAGAGCAATCAGACAACAAAAGGAGGTCAAGGGGATACAGATCGGAAAAGAAGAAGTCAAAATATCACTATTTGCAGATGATATGATAGTATATTTAAGTGATCCCAAAAGTTCCACCAGAGAACTACTAAAGCTGATAAACAACTTCAGCAAAGTGGCTGGGTATAAAATTAACTCAAATAAATCAGTTGCCTTCCCCTATACAAAAGAGAAACAAGCCGAGAAAGAAATTAGGGAAACGACACCCTTCATAATAGACCCAAATAATATAAAGTACCTCGTTGTGACTTTAACAAAGCAAGTAAAAGATCTGTACAATAAGAACTTCAAGACACTGAAGAAGGAAATTGAAGAAGACCTCAGAAGATGGAAAGATCTCCCATGCTCATGGATTGGCAGGATTAATATAGTAAAAATGGCCATTTTACCAAAAGCAATCTACAGATTCAATGCAATCCCCATCAAAATACCAATCCAATTCTTCAAAGAGTTAGACAGAACAATTTGCAAATTCATCTGGAATAACAAAAAACCCAGGATAGCTAAAGCTATCCTCAACAATAAAAGGACTTCAGGGGGAATCACTATCCCTGAACTCAAGCAGTATTACAGAGCAATAGTGATAAAAACTGCATGGTATTGGTACAGAGACAGACATAGACCAATGGAATAGAATTGAAGACCCAGAAATGAACCCACACACCTATGGTCACTTGATTTTTGACAAAGGAGCCAAAACCATCCAATGGAAAAAAGATAGCATTTTCAGCAAATGGTGCTGTTTCAACTGGAGGTCAACATGTAGAAGAATGCAGATCGATCCATGCTTATCACCCTGTACAAAGCTTAAGTCCAAGTGGATCAAGGACCTCCACATCAAACCAGACACACTCAAACTAATAGAAGAAAAACTAGGGAAGCATCTGGAACACATGGGCACTGGAAAAAATTTCCTAAACAAAACACCAATGGCTTACGCTCTAAGATCAAGAATCGACAAATGGGATCTCATAAAACTGCAAAGCTTCTGTAAGGCAAAGGACACTGTGGTTAGGACAAAATGGCAACCAACAGATTGGGAAAAGATCTTTACCAATCCCACAACAGATAGAGGCCTTATATCCAAAATATACAAAGAACTCAAGAAGTTAGACCGCAGGGAAACAAATAACCCTATTAAAAAATGGGGTTCAGAGCTAAACAAAGAATTCACAGCTGAGGAATGCCGAATGGCTGAGAAACACCTAAAGAAATGTTCAACATCTTTAGTCATAAGGGAAATGCAAATCAAAACAACCCTGAGATTTCACCTCACACCAGTGAGAATGGCTAAGATCAAAAACTCAGGGGACAGCAGATGCTGGCGAGGATGCGGAGAAAGAGGAACACTCCTCCATTGTTGGTGGGATTGCATAATGGTACAACCATTCTGGAAATCAGTCTGGAGGATCCTCAGAAAATTGGACATTGAACTGCCTGAGGATCCAGCTATACCTCTCTTGGGCATATATCCAAAAGATGCCCCAACATATAAAAAAGACATGTGCTCCACTATGTTCATTGCAGCCTTATTTATAATAGCCAGAAGCTGGAAAGAACCCAGATGCCCTTCAACAGAGGAATGGATACAGAAAATATGGTACATGTACACAATGGAATATTACTCAGCTATCAAAAACAACGACTTTATGAAATTCGTAGGCAAATGGTTGGAACTGGAAAATATCATCCTGAGTGAGCTAACCCAATCACAGAAAGACATACATGGTCCGCACTCATTGATAAGTGGCTATTAGCCCAAATGCTTGAATTACCCTAGATGCCTAGAACAAATGAAACTCAAGACGGATGATCAAAATGTGAATGCTTCACTCCTTTTTTAAAAGGGGGACAAGAATACCCTTGGCAAGGAAGAGAGAGGCAAAGATTAAAACAGAGACTGAAGGAACACCCATTCAGAGCCTGCCCCACATGTGGCCCATACATATACAGCCACCCAATTAGACAAGATGGATGAAGCAAAGAAGTGCAGGCCGACAGGAGCCGGATGTAGATCGCTCCTGAGAGACACAGCCAGAATACAGCAAATACAGAGGCAAATGCCAGCAGCAAACCACTGAACTGAGAATAGGACCCCCGTTGAAGGAATCAGAGAAAGAACTGGAAGAGCTTGAAGGGGCTCGAGACCCCGTATGTACAACAATGCCAAGCAACCAGAGCTTCCAGGGACTAAGCCACTACCTAAAGACTATACATGGACTGACCCTGGACTCTGACCTCATAGGTAGCAATGAATATCCTAGTAAGAGCACCAGTGGAAGGGGAAGCCCTGGGTCCTGCTAAGACTGAACCCCCAGTGAACTAGACTGGTGGGGGGAGGGCGGCAATGGGGGGAGGGTTGGGAGGGGAACACCCATAAGAAAGGGGAGGGGGAGGGGGATGTTCGCCCGGATACCGGGAAAGGGAATAACACTCGAAATGTATATAAGAAATACTCAAGTTAATAAAAAAAAAAGATATTACAATACATACCCATGGAAGAAAGACTACAGGGGCTGGGGAGGTAAATTGGCAGTTAAGAGTATTTTCTGTTCTTGCAAAGGACCCAGATTCAGTTCCCAGAACAACGGAGTAGCTTGCATCTACCTGTAACTCTCCAATTCCCAATGATATCATGCCCTCTCCTAAATTCTGCAGGCACCAGGCATGCCTGTAGTGTACAAATATCCATTCAGGCAAAACACTTATATCCAGAAAATATAGTAAATAAATCTGTTTTTAAATTTAAAATAAAACAGAGAACATAACAGACCATTACCAGTCATGTGTAAGAATCCTGTCATCTTGCAGCTATACCCATGGCCTGGGGTACTTTTATTTTCTATGTAGTAAGCAGCACATAGCAAGGCAAATACCACATGCTGTCTGTCACTCAAGGGAGACAGGAGAAAGAGAGAGAGATTAGATGACCATCAGCAATTCATGTAGACACAGGAACCGGTCTTGAGCTTTATTGCAAGTAAGGTAAGCATGGCATATTTCACAATAATTCACAAAAGAACCGCAAGGTTTCCCAAGCGATGCTTAGGAGTGTAAGCTAGGGAGGCCATTCAGTAAGTAAAATGCTTGCTGTATGAGTGTGAGGACCTTAAATATGATTCCCAGAGATTATATCCTGGGATGGATGACAGTACACTTCTGCAGTCAGGGCTCCTGAGGGAGGATGGGACAAAGATACAGCAGAATCTCAGCTGAGGCATGGGCCAGCTAGATTAGTGTACACAGAAGCAGATATGCTCCCTCAGACAAGGTAGAATGCAAGGATGGACACCCAAGGTTGTCTTCTGCTTCCCTACAGGCCATGCACTTACCACACACAAGCATGGATGCATGCATGTATACATGCACACACACGCGTGAGCTAATATGCATGCACACACACACAGTAGTGTGAGGTAGATAAAAAGACAGGCAGACAAGCAAAGAGAAACACGTAGAGTAAGGCAGAGAGACCAAGGCAAGATAGATTAATGTAAGAATAAACCATATTTTCAAGGTGATAAAAATGTACTACCCTGATTTGATCAATACATTGTTCACATGTATGATCGTACTTACTATAAAACATGAATTCAGACAAATGAACTGTCAGTTGAAAGTTAATGAATTAAACAACTGGACAATAGTAACTGTAAGAAAACAATATCTGTCCATTAACGCAAAGTCGGGACATGTCAGGACATCTTTAACCCTGTGCTGTGGCTCCTGGAGCACTGTCACAGTGACAAAGAGCATCGTTCTGCAGCCCAAGAAGGGTAAGGGCAGCCAGAGCAGAGGGTTGTTGGCCTCACCTTGAGCTCACTGAGACATTTTTGCAGTCTATGTACTATCTGCTTTTTAAAAAAATTATTATGTTGTTAAAAACCACTGGGAAGCAAGTTATGAGTGGAAATTCAGACCTGGGTTTTGTTGCCTGTGGTGGTTTGAATAGGTATGACCCTCATAGACTCGTGTGTTTGAATGCTTGGCCCATAGAGAGTGGCACCATTAGGAAGTGTGGCCTTGTTGGAGAAAGTGTTTCACTGGGAGAGTGGGCTTTGGGGTCTCCTATGCTCAAGCTATGACCAGTGAGACACTACAGTCTCCTGCTGCTGCGCTGCCCACAGATCAAAGCATAGAATGCATGTGTGCCTGCACACCGCCATACTTCCAGCCATGATGATAAGGAACTAAACCTCTGAAACTGTAAGCCAGCCCTAAATGTTTTGTTTAGTAAGAGTTGCCATGGTCATAGTATCTCTTCATATCAATAGAAACCCCACAAATACATTGCCCAAATCTCATTTCCTTTGCACTCTGCTAAGTGGCTTGTGGAAGGCAGTTTATCCACCAGGCTGGTAGCCGTTCCCTTCACAGCATCACACGAATGCTCCTATTCTGTTTCTCAAATTGGATAATGATAACTTTGAGATGACTTGTCACATTATATGACTGATTTTCAGTGTATATTCTTCGATCTGAAAGGACACCAAGACAGGTTTCTGTCTACTGAGTAAACAGTGGATCTGCATAGCTTAGCTGAAGTCAGAAAAGCCAGAGGGATGCCTGCTTGATTAGAAACAGTTTTCTAGTTTTGAAGATGAACAAATGTATTTATTTGTTCCTCGTGTGGTGTGAGGCTTTGCATGGATAGCATGTGCAGCATGAGTAGTGAAGCAAGAGCTAGCCTCTGTGCTTCCCACCATCTTCCTAGGAGCACAGGGGGACCAAACAAGTCATAACTTACAAAAGGCCCCGGTGCTACTTTAAGCCTTGATGAATTATGTGGTCAGAAGAATGACAGTTGATTGAGAGAGGCTAGCACGCACACACACACACACACACACACACACACACACACACACACACACACACAAAATGGATCTTTTGTCTTCCACTGTCCTAGAAATGTCAAAGAACTCTAGGTTTGGGACACACTAAGGATTGTGTTTTGTCCCCTGAAAAGGAAAGGAAACTCGATGTGCTGAGTGTGGTTTGCACAGATGTAAGGAATGCACGGGTTCTTTGAATGCATTTTACTAAACTCCTCCATATTGCAAACCTGACATCTAAAGCTGGGTTCAAAGATACGTAGTGTTTGCTTGCTCTTTAATGCCTGCAAGCTTTATTTAACGCGAATGAGGAAAGAAAATTTCATTAAAATCTAGCATGTGGGTTAAAATGTAGGCATTGGATTATCCTTCCTCCTTTTAGAAGAGTCTGAAAAAAATTGGGATGAAAGATAACAACATAACAATAAAAAAGTAATGAAAGGACTATGTGGCAGTGAAAAAACAGGACAATAATAATGTCAGGCTTCTAGGTTTAATGACTGGACAGACCATAGTGCAGATAGGCAAGCAGGCTTGAGAATGAGTCACGGGGACATGGAGAAGGCTGCTCTGGACTCAGCAAGTTTGGAATGTCTCGGAGGACACTCCAGTAGACATGCAGGCAGGCAACTGGACCTCCGAATTTGGAGGTCAAAGGAGGGACCTGTGTAGATATTGATTGTACTGTGAGACATCTGGAACACAGACAGTGTGCAAAGCCATAGAAATAAAGGAGAAGGCCTTGCAAGAGAAGAAAGAAACTAAGATGTTGAGCACAACAGAGACAAAGGACAATGAATAAACACACACAAAACAGGAGGCATTGACAGAGTCAGCAAGGGCAGCTTGAGTGGATGATGGGTCTAGGTGGGGTTGGCTCTAAGTGACTGTCTACTAGGCAATAGACAAAAGAATTTAAGAAGAACTGTCCAGGACTGTTGTATTCTGCATTCTCTCATAGTCTTATGAGGGAGTAATGTTATCATTCCTGTTCTCAGATGAAGAAAACAAGGCCAGAAAAAGATAACTTGTCCAAGGTCACACGTCAATGCAGAAGGACAAGACAGTTTATATTCACATGCGATGTGCATACTTAACTGTTAAATAAAGAAATAGATGGACTGTATTAGTGGGTGATCAGTGTGCTAAGATTAGCTTTCATCATTTTAAAATTACCCGGAAAACGAAGCCAATTGCCTTGGAAATACTCACTATTCCACATAAAAACATTAGCGAATACCATATAGACAAGACTGCGGGTGGCTTGGTTTATCACTCTGATTAAGGCAAGTAATGAAGTGGGCTCTTTCCATTGAGAACTGAATTGAGACAGGAATTCGAAGTCAAACCCAAATCCCTCTGAGTCTTCAATTCATATACCATCTGATGAGCTAAGCCATGGAGCACAGGCTAAAGTACAGATTTGGGAGTCATTACTCACGTGCTCAACAAGTGAGAGAGCTAATGAGTTATCTGAAAAGGAAAGCATTTACATCATCTGAAAACACTGGTTCTCAAAAGCAGGTTCATACCATTGGATCTGAAGTGAGTCCACCAACAGCACAACTCTAACTCCTACGTACTCAACACAGTCCTCTCTTTCTCTCAGTCTGACAGTGTAGGTACTAGTCTGTCTACAGGATCCTCAGTCCTCTGGCACCTCACCTAGGAAGAGCCCCATGTCTGCTCTCAATGTACCCACTTGACTACTACTGCCTCAAGCAGAGTGCTAAGGCATAGCAACCACAGTCCTGCCTACCCGGCATTCACTAATGTTTTTATATGTGATAGTGTGTGAATATTTCCAAGGTGACTGACTTCATTTTCTAGGTACTTTTAAACGATGAAAAGTCAATCATAGCACACTGCTTACCCACTTATATAATCCATCTGACTTCTTTATTGTACCAATTAATTGCGCACACTGAGTGTGAGTATAAACTATTGTGTGTAGGATGATGTCATTATGCAGATGAAGGCAGGTACAAAATAGAACAAGGCCTGTCATTGGATGAGAAGGAAGGATGGGCAAGCGAAAAGTTTTAGAGAGAAGTGGAGGAGCAAACATGGAGGCAGATGTTAAGATTCCTCTCTGCACATTTACAGGTTGTTATGAATATTCTTAAGGGATGGAGGTGTACAGGATTTTGTGTATCTAGATGAGCAAACTGTATGTTATCTAGGTGGACAATTATATCTTATCAATTGGATCAGAGGTTATTGTGTTGTGTGTTCTTTCATGTGGCGATTCAATTGAGTTCAAGAGAGTGTGTGGTGACTGGACACACTGGGTCACCACAGAACTGGGATGTATATGTCTGGCATGGTGGCAACCTGCCTTGGGAACTAGATGGGAAGAGAGACTGTTGCCAGGCTCAGAGAGCAGCCATCAGCAGTGTGATATGGGATAGAGCTAAGGAGGCGAGATGCTTTGCTGACTGGGATGAAAATATCCAACAGATACCTTGTGGCACTATAGTACCAGATCTAGTGCAGGGAAAAAGAAAGCATTTTATTTTAATTTTACCACAACAATTGTGTCCTCCTGCATTGTTAAAATCCCAATGATTCAGATGTCTTGACATTTCAATGAAATTCAAGAGGTGTCCAAAGGCGTTTTCTGCTTCCATTCCTGCGTTCTTGAGAACCTCCTTCAGCATTAGATTGATCCAGGAATCATTCTAATATAATGTGTTATTTCTTCTGATCAGTCAAAATCATAGTCTCTTTATTAAATAAATCTGAAATTTTTTACATTCTTCCTGGCATTGCTCTGATGTTTTTCCAGACCTTTGAATTTTTAGCACAGTTTTCCATGAGTCTACATCAGCCAAGAGATGTGTACTTGGTATTAGTCCTGAATTCTTCCCCAGAGTTTCCTACTAAGCAAACTAACAAAGTAAAAAACACTTTGAATATATACTCAACTTTAACAACAAAAATATATTCAAGATCAAATTACTGCATGAAAATAGTAATACATATACACTTATATTCCACTTGTAATTTTGTTCTTGTTGGTTTTAAGTCTCATCAACTCCGTATTTCAGCTTGGTTTTGGAGAATAATTGCCATTTGCAAGCGCCAGAGAACCTAGTAAATAGAATGTGCCATAAGAACACAACCTTGGCCTCCGCCTGGACGGACAGATGCTGCCAAACTTCTTCAGCAGCTGAGCAGCACCTGAGCGTTTGCTGCTGATATACGACAAAGTTGCTCCCTTGCCACATGAATTCTGATCAGGTGGGAACCTTGATGGCCTCATGCAAATGACCAGCATGCAATCTGTCTGCTCTCAACTGCTTGCTTGACTACTGCCTTGATCAAAACCATAAGCCCGGCCCCTAACAGGACAGTCTAGATAGGAGTCATACAATTGGTTTAATGTGTCTAGACTGGGGTGGTCTCATGGACATCCTGTCTAGAGTGTTCTTTTTTATTATTATTGGATATATTTATTTACATTTCAACTGTAATCCCCTTTCCCAGTTTCCTGTCCCATTCCCATCCCGCTTCTTCTATGAGGGTATTCCCTCACCCATCCACCCACCCCTTCCCACCTCCCCGCCCTGACATTCCCCTACACTGGGGGCCCAGCCTTGACAAGACCAAGGACTTCTCCTCCCATTGGTGCCCAACAAGGCCATCCTCTGCTACATATGCAGCTGGAGCCATGGGTCTGTCCATGTGTACTCTTTGGTTGGTGGTTTAGTCCCTAGGAGCTCTGGTTGGTTGGTATTGTTGTTCTTATGGAGTTGCAAACCCTTAAGTCCTTCAATCCTTTCTCTAACTCACCAAATAGGGGAGGACATAGCATTGTGTTGAAGGGAGCAAAGCATCTCAACGGCCATTTCACCCTCTGCCACTAACGCTCAACCTGTTACATGGATGTTATCAAATGCATTTGAGTAATGGAAACAGCATCGACATTCCTAATATCCCATTTTAATCCTGGACCTCTTTTCCAGCAACCTAACAGCTTGAATCTGCTTCCTTGAGTCCATTTGTGGATTGAGAGTTTCCATGTCAATCATGAGTCACACCCACTCCCTTTTCTTTCCTCTATGCCCTCAGCAGCCAGCCAGTGCCCCATTTCCAAATTTAAGACCCTCTTCTAGGTGATGAACTTCACAGTAAGTGATGTGAAGGATGTGGGGGGAAGAGAGGAAGGGAGAAATTATGTGATAATTCAAGTTAAATGACAATGCTGAAATTATAGCATTTTTAAACAAGAGTAATAATGATACGTAGCTTAAATATAAGATGGAGCCAAGAGGTGAGAAGAAAAAGAATGTAATTCCAAACATATTGTCAAAATGAGGGGATGTCAAGGCTGGAGATGCTCAGTGGTTAAGAGCACGTGTTCTTAACAGAGGAGCAGAGCTCAGGTTCTAGCACCCAGGTGCGTGCTTCACAGCTGCTACAGTGCCCAGGAGATCTGACACCTTCTTCTGGCCTCAGCATGCAGGCACTTCACAGACCTGTACACATATGCACATACACACACACACATGAATAAAAGCAGAATCCGAAAAAAAATCTAATGAGTATAAGGAGATATTAGAACAAGTAAAACAGGTCAGAAAAATTCACAGAAAGACACAAAGCTAAAAAGCTGAAAGTGTAACAGTCCTAGGTATGGCAAATGGCATTGAAGTCTGTCCTGGTGTTGATTGAAAAAAAAAAGTCTAACAGCTCCGAGTAAGACAAAATGATGAATAGAAAACAATATGAATAATCTTGAGTATTCACAACCACAGGCAAAGATTAAACTGAACATCCATATAATAAGTTCTAGACCATCCTAAGCTACAAAGTAAGACATCATCTTACATAAATTAATTAATTTAGATGAACCCACAAAAAGGGTGGTCAAAGCTAGATGTGTCATTCTAAATGTCACAAGGATCTTACCATCAGTCACTATCAGCATTCAGCGATAAACAAGGGATACTCTTACCTACCTGGCATTTGCTGGGTGCTAGCACTTGTCGAGGACTGCACCCAACACTACAGTATGTTCCTAGATAGCTACTGCCTCTCCCCTTATTTTATAACCAGGAGACACAGCCAGCCAAGGGGTGATCTGCCAGCTTTTGTATAGCAGACATATGACAGGGCTGCTATTAGAACCACCAGTAAAGACTCCAAAAACTCATTGTCTACACCACAGGCATGAATGATTGACCATTGATAGGACATTATTTTTAAGAAGAAAACACAGTTTTTCTAAATCTGAAAAAAGCATTTTGTAGAGTCTAGTACCCATTCCTGAACTTAAAACAATACTCTACTTCCTTATCATGATTGATTCAGAAAACAAAAGACTTCTCAGAAACCAACAGCAGAGTATGCAAGGGAAGATGAGATAACAGAGCCAATCAAACTTGTATTTTAAGACGAAATGTGCACCACTGTGATTGTAAAAGATAATCTTCCCCAGAACAAACAAATGTAATAACAAATTAAACATATTTTTAATGCAAAAGGATATCTCAGTGGCTTTAGTATGGTAATATGTTTGTTTAGTTAACTGCCCAGGGGAGAATTTACTGCACTATTTCCCAGACTTCATTGACTCTGGAACCCATTGTCGTCTCTGGGAATCAGTGTCCACTGTTAGGTTAGAAAATGCAACACTATAGCCTGCACTACAACTCCTAATAAAATAAAGGTTCCCATATGGTGAAAGACACAACTCAGTACTATCCTAAGGGAGCTAGGCAATGAGATAAAAGAGGAAAAAATAAGATATAGATATTGGAAAGGAAAAAAAACTCATTATCTGTGAATGATATGTTTACATAAAAATATCTAAGTGCAAGATAATCAATTAAAGATTAAAAATGACTATAGTTTGATAGTTAGATGCAGAACTAACATCTACCACAAATGAGCCTGTTTGTCCAGGCAGATTTATGTGCCATTATGAGTAAAGAAGATAAGGATATGAAACACATAGGACCATTGAAAATGCATAAGTTATTTAATAACTACCCTTTCCTTATTTCAGGTATTAGAATGATTGGCAGAAGACTTCATATTCCTTGTTCCTGAATATTGTGTTACCATGGAAGACTGAATTTCCCATATGCCAGTGATACATTTAGAAAGAACTGTTTTCATAATTTGTTATACAACCTTCTACAAGGTAATTTTCACAAGTTTTAAGAGTTTACAGAAACTTAGAATAAAAAGAAAAATTTAGACCACTTAATATAGCCCTAAAACCTTAGAAATATTTATACTCCAATCCTTTATGCACAGATCAGAGGTAATTTATCACAAGGAAAATGTTAAAAGAAATAGTCATAATGGTGTCCCTATCACCTTCAAACCTGAAGCTATGATGACAACTATTTAAGTTGCAGGTCACTTGTACTATGGAACATTGAATGTACAGGAAGTACTACAAGGCCACATTAAAAAGTGGCCTTTACAATGTATAGTCACAGAAAATAAGAAGCGTTGTTTATAAGACATGTGTGCTGTATGGCCCCAGATCCCAAGAGTCAGCCCTAGAAGCAGAGATATTGACAAAGGATAGCTCCTTGGGGAGGAAGAGCCACTTTCCTTTGGGGCATAGCCAATGATAGACTGCCAAGGACCTGTAGATGACCCCACACTCATACACATGTGGGCAGCATGGGTTAAAGTAAATTTAGGTAGGGTTTCTATTGCCGTGAAGAGATACCATGACCACAGCAAACTTTATAAAGAAAACAAAATTTCATTGGAAACTGGCTTGTAGTTTCAGCCCATTATCACCACAGCCGGAGACTTGGCAGCATACAGGTAGGCATGGTGCTGGAGAAGGAGCTGAGAGTTCTACATCCAGATCAGGCAGTAGGAAGAGCATGAAATAGCCGGGCCTGGCCTGAGCACATGAAACCTCAAAGTCCACCCCAGTGACTTACTTCCTCCAAGGCCATACCCACTCCAACCAAGCCATACCTTCCAATAGTGCTGCTCCCTATGGGACTATGGGGGCCTTTTTAATTCAAACCACAATCAATCAATCAATCAATCAATCAATTTTTAAATAAATTTTTAAATAAATATTTACGAATATAAACATTTCCCCCAATTTTGATTCTGTAATGATTTTCTTCCCTGCTGTCTTTTGTCTCTGGCTCTGTCCACAAGCACTCGGGCACTCAGTGATGTGTGTCTTTTATCACCTGTTCCTTTTCCCAACAAAGCTAGGCAAGAAAAGCTCTCACTCATGACGTCGCATATGTCCCTTCCATCTGTCCTGTCGCAGCACTAGGCATGAGTCTTGGGATTGATTTAGAAAGGAGGAGGAAGTGGTGGGGATTAAGTTAGCTTCTCTGTTTCCTATCAGTTTAGCTGGTGTGATTCCAGTGAATGGGTTGGGAGAAGGTAGGTTGGAGAAGAAGGTCTTTGTGCTCCAATGGGTGTGTGGACAGAGAAAAAAGGGAGACCGAAATGGGTCTCCTGCTACAGAATTGGGAGTAAGAGTAGGAGCTGGGGCGGGGATGGATCTCGGGCACAGTAGGAAAGGTATGAGTCTACTTCATACTTGCTGTACTGAGAGGAATGGCTTGTGGGTTAGCAGGGGATTCCTGCTGGGGTTGGGATCTTGGGTAAAGCAACAAGTCATGGGAGGAAGGTTAGAAGGGAAAGATCTGGGAAATCCAGGGAGATAGAGGGTGCAGGGAAGGTTGTCACGAGTATTCTGCTGCAGACCTGGGGATGAAACAAGAGGGGCTGGGTTTGGAGGAACAGAAAGAGGTCTATAGGCAGCCTACCTAGTCATTTCCGTGCAAAGATATTTTAAGAAATTAATTTTAATATAGTTACCATAAACAGGCACCTGTCTACAATGTTTGTTTTTTCTCAAGAAGACAACGTGGTGGTACACACAGCTTGGGGTCTGTGTATCTTTCTGAGTTATATATAGCGATTCGATTAACTAAATTTATTGTAATTGTGAGCCAAGATAATAACACTTGATCTAATAATGTTCCAAACAAGAGTCTAATGGCATGTGTTCTGAGAGTCAGGAGAATAAGCTATTGATTTTAACGATATTACATTCCGTGTGAGGAAATCACCAATATCACCTAAGATATGTTCGCAGAATACAGACATTTAACTCTGCCTTATCAATCCAGTCTTAGATGATATAATGCAAGTGTTTGAATGGAAAACTCCAGGGTGTGATGTTAAGGTCCTGCTGCACCTTTAACTTCTGCCTTTGTTCAGTCATTAAGCACCGTGGGACAGATAAGCTGGCATGCAAAGAGCTATGTAGCTTGCAAGCATTGTCGCAAGACATCATGAACCCTAAGGGCAAACAATCCTGCAGGTACATTCCCAGAATGAGCATGTTTCATCTGGACCAAGAAAGGGGCAGTAGAACCATTTCTGGAAAAAGAAAGGAAAAAAGAGAGAAAATCACAAGATCAATTTCAAAACCGGGCAACACAGAAAGAGTTGCGGGTAAATAGACCTTAGCTGTGTCTCGGCTAAGGTGACTTAGCTTCTCCTTAAGACAACAATGCTAAGCACACAAGATTTTTTCCTATTGTGAAAGCAAGTTCTGCAGCTCAAATTGCAAAACAAAGGTTTTCCAAACACTCAAGGTACAAAGAACAACACAGCCACAAAGCAGTTAAACAGCCTGGGAACTAACAGGGATTCCTGAGACCGAAACATAAGGACGACTTAATTCAGGTGGTGGTCTCTATGCTCTGCATTACAGACATGATTAGGCTTCTTCATGATACTTCTTGGCCGTAAATTAAAATAAGATCTGTGAAACCCGTAGGTGACATAATTATTGCAGAACTTAAATTAGACACTTTGAAGTACGTGGCACTGACATAGTATCCTGAAAAACAGTTAATAAACTCACGTTGGTTCTTGCAAATGTGTATTTCAAACGTAGATGTGTATTAAACTTGCTATTCCTTACCAAGACTAAAGAAAAAGCACTGATGAAAATATGGATAAATCTCATGAGAAGTGAAACTGTAGGGATATATATATATATATATATATATATATATATAGTAATTAAAAGTGCCTCCTGCTCTTTCAGAGGACCCAAGAACTGTTCCCAGGACACAGGTGAGTCAACTGATAACTACCTCTAAGTCTAGCTCCAGGGTATTAGAAACCTCTCTGTTCTCAGTCACCCCACCTTGTCCCCTGCACTCAGGTGAACTACACAGAGAGATAGGCACATATGAGGAAAAGTAAATTCTTACAGAAACTCTTTTTGGGGGTTAGAGGCAATTGTCATCTCTAAGGCTCACTGCCTCTGTCTGCTAACTTGGCCCTAGACCTGGAAGCTTCTTAGTCTCCATACAATCTAATCTAGGCCTAGAATGTTCTCTGCTTCTGAGACTTACTACTGAATAAGCTCTCCCACTCTTGTGCTTTCTGAACTCTTGCTGGCTGATCAACTCATCTGTTCTTGTTCATCTCCACACTAACTGATTAAATCTGGCTTCTCTTGGTTTCTCCTAAATTGCTCTGCTTGGTTTCAAACAAATTCAAGCAATCTGTTCTAATCTTCTGGCTCCTTCTCATTCTCTGACTTGTTCTGTCTTAACCTGTGTCTAATTTGTTCTCTCTCTCTCTCTCTCTCTCTCTCTCTCTCTCTCTCTCTCTCTCTCTCTCTCTCTCTCTCTCTCTCTCTCTCTCCTGCTCTTAAGTAGCTTCCCTTTCCTCTCATCAAGAGAGTTGAGCATATCCTACTCTGTCAAATCTTTCTCTGATTCATCACTTTGTCTGACACTCAATTAGGCAGCACTTTCAAGCATGCTGCTTCCTTCCACAAACCCACTTTACCTTCATTATTTAGAATTAAAGGTGTGTGCTATGAGCTGAGACACACCACAACTAAAAACAGGGTTTTTTGGTTTTTTTTTCCAGTAAATAATACCACCTTGGAGTTCACTGTGTGATTAAATGACCTGAAACAATAAATCTTTTTTAAAAAGAAAGAAATGGAAAGCAATTAAGAGTAATTACATGGGGCTAGAAAGATGGCTGAGTAGTTAAGGGTACTGGCCACTCTTTCAGAGGTCCTGACTTCAATTCCCAGAAACCACATGGTGGCCTACAACCATCTATAGCATAATCTGATGCCCTCTTTCTGGAATGTAAGATACTCACATACATGAAAGAAAGAAAGAGGCCTGGGCGCGAACATTAGCCCTGGGCTGTTGCTGGCTCGGCGACGCTCCTCAGACAGCTCACTGCATGGTGGTCTGGTGCCCGGGCCGCCTGCATCACCGCCGCCGCCTCGCGACGCCCACCGCTGCCTGCACTGCTGTCACGCTGCCTGTGCCACCTCGGGATCAGCTGTATGATTAGGCCACAAACTTCAATGAGCAGACATATTCCTCAGTTCTGTGGTGTTCTCGGTCACACATTTATGGAGTTTCTGAAGGGCAGTGGAAATTACTGCCACGCACAGCACGACCTCTATGCAGTCAAGTGAACTGTAGAAATTCATTACTACTCCACCAAGGAGCCCCCATAAGAGTGGATAACCTGGACACAGTCGTGTTGAATTGAAATCTGCAGAGCATTTTCCAAGAGCTCAGAGCTGGATGGGGTAAACCTCAGTGGACTTTCTTTGTATTGCCTCAGTATTACTGGATTGCCTGTTTCTCCCAACTCATACTCAAAGCATTGAGTATGTCAAGTGGAGTATATTGAATATTGAAGTAGACTTCAGGTTGTTTTTTTGGTTTGGTTTGGTTTGGTTTGGTTTGGTTTGGTTTTCGGTTTTTGTTTTTGTTTGGAATCATTTCTGTATTCAGTTTTTTTAATTCTTTCATAACCCTATTGGGTGTTTTTTTTTTTTTTTTGACTAAATTAACATGGCTCTAATGAACCGCCCTGCTCCTGTGGAAGTCACATACAAGATGAGATTTCTTATGACACACAATCCAACCAATGGGACCTTAAACAAATATGTAGAGGAACTTAAGAAGTTTGGAGTTACCACAATAGTAAGAGTATGCGAAGCAACTTAGGACACTACTCTTGTGGAGAAAGAAGGCATTCGTGTTCTTGACTGGCCTTTTGATGATGGTGCACCACTGTCCAACCAGATTGCTGATGACTGGTTAAGTCTTGTGAAGATTAAGTTTCGTGAAGAACCTGGTTGCCGTATTGCTGTCCATTGTGTCACAGGCCTTGGCAGAGCTCCGGTGCTTGTCGCCCTAGCATTAACTGAAGGTGGGATGAAATATGAAGCTGCAGTACAATTCATAAGACAAAAGCGGCGTGGAGCTTTTAATGGCAAGCAACTTTGTTATCTAGGGAAGTTCCATCCTAAAGTGTGGCTCTGCTTCAAGGATTCCAATGGTCATAGAAACAACTGTTGTATTCAGTAAAACTGGGGTGCCTGATGCCATTGCCTTGGAAGAGGAACTCCAGATGGGACCTGACTTGTCATTTACCCAATGTGTCCACTTACCTGTGGAAGCTCCATGGGAATATTGAAAAAGTTTTACCAGGCCACAAGCTTGACAGAATTGCAACCTGTATATTTGGGCTATAATCAACATGTTTGGACACTTAGCAAAAGAATTTTGCTGGTCAGCATTTAAAATGTGTTCATTATTTGTACCAATTGACCTTTCCTTAAATAAGGTATTGAGTAATGTCATTAAATGTACTCCCGTGCCAGAATATTATTAGTCTGTAAGGAATTTAGAAGGATTAGGTGCCAAAACACCCAGCACAATACTTGTATATTTTTAGTATCATACAGAACGAATACTCCAAGAACTAAGAACTCTGTAGACCTTCCGTGGTGTATTCCTTCAGTCATCTCAAACACCGTGGGCTTCTCTTGCTCTCTGCCTGCTCAGTCTATGTTTACATCTCCCACACTTACACCAGAACCCATCAGGTTTGCTTTGCCATCATTCTACTTTTTAAACTAAGTCTTGTGGTGATTATTTAATGTCTCTGTCTTATTTTGTGCTGTTTTGGGAAACCTCCATTTGAAAATCAACTTTGTTACAGAAGCACATATCTTCAATAATGTCTCCAGACAAAAAGCCTTAGAGTTAATTTAATGTTTGCACTCAGGTGCAACCTGACAGGGAGGGCCTGAACAAGAAAGGAGAGGAGGCTATTAAATATTTTTAGTAATATGTTGCCTTTGTCTTGTGCAGAACATGTAGAGTATGCTCTTTAATTTAGTAAATATTTTTAAGACGTAGAACTACATCATTGCAGCTAGCCACTTAATCAAAATTTCTGAAATTCTTGTGTTTTCCATACCTATCTGAGGTTTTCCAACTTGTTTGAATTATGGTTTTCCCCTTCTCTTCCCAATCTCTTGCAAAAAAGTAAAAGTGGGATCTGCTAGTGAACCGAGCAGAAATATTTTATATGCCTTTTGAACTATGTAACTTAATAATTGGATACTTGATCATTTGTTTTATTATGTAATCGATAAAATGCTGATGTGTATCAATGTTAATTCAACCATATATGTATACTGTCTGGGAATGTGTGGTTATAGTTCTGTGGGAGAAATAGTTTGTCAGTGTTCACCAGCTTGTAAAAACTTAGTGCGAGAGTTTCAACATCTAAATAAATGATGAAATGCAAAAGGAAGAGAGAAAGAAAGAAGGAAAGAAAGAAAGAAAGAAAGAAAGAAAGAAAGAAAGAAAGAAAGAAAGAAAAAAAGAAAGGAAGGAAGGAAGAAAGGAAGGAAGAAAGGAAGAAAGAAAGAAAGAAAGGAAGGAAGGAAGAAAGGAAGGAAGAAAGAAAAAAAGAAAGGAAGGAAGGAAGGAAGGAAGGAAGGAAGGAAGAAAGAAAGAAAGAAAGAAAGGAAGGAAGAAAGAACATGAGCACATATAAATTATCTCACGCCCTGCAGAACATTAATAATTTCTTTGGACATTAAGGAAATACAGAGTTAAAATGTTTGATGGAAGGTAGCATCATGAATGGAAGGAGGTGAGTCTATAAAGCTGAAATTCTATAATGTGCATCAAGCAACAGATGAAATCATATTAGTGCCTGAATCTATGGAATTGGACTGGATCTCCATGGCAACAAGTCTAACTAAAAACATGGTCGAAGGACCAAACCACTCCACTCCCCTGTGTCAAGACATTACAAGAATAAGGAAAAAACAACCAAAAGAGCCTTGAAGTGGCTGGTGAAGTGGAAACCTGGTAGGTGTGACAACATGGATGGGAAGTACTTCAGAGTTAGAGTGCTTTACCGTGTAAAGCAGCACTAATAAGAAAGATGGGGACAAGGGAATGGCCATTCGTTGCTGGTGGTGCTACTGTCTACCCCACTGGTCTTTCGCAGTATGTCCAGTAAACTATTTTTAAGTGACTATTTTGTCTGGCAGCATGGTGGTCACCTTAACAGAAGCAATTGGAGTCAATTGACAAGAATAAAAACCGATTGCCATGTGTTCCAGAAACAAAGAACAAGAGTCAAAAGTCAGATGCAAGTATTTCAAACGATCTCTTTCTACATGAGAGCGGGGAATGGAGCCATAGTCAAGAAAGTAGAACCACAGTGAAGTACAACAGAAGAGAAGTAAAGCCATGTACGAGGGGAGAAATGACACTTGCATCATAGACATAGACTTCTATGGTAGACAGTGGATGTGCATGGTCACACATAGATGCAGGTACATGCAGGCGCTTAAGGCAGTCTCTGTAGAATACTATTTCTTAATAACGTAGAAAGCAGGAGGGTTATCCGTAAGAGGATGCCAAAAATTTGAAGAAAACAAAGGCAATAATTATCTGAGAGAACAGAAGAGCCAACTGGAAAGATAGGGTGCCATTACCAAACATGTAAGCTCAGCCTCGGTGGGTATAGGACAATGTTTCTTAGCTTGTGGGTCGAGATGCATCTCGGGGTCACCTAATGCCATCAGAAAACACAGATATTTACATTGTGTTTATGTTATGATTCATAACCACAGCAAAATTACCGTTAGGACATAGCAATGAAAATAATTTTGTGGTTGGTGGTCACCACAACATAGGGACTGTATTACAGTTTACAACATCAGGAAAGTTGAGAGCCACTGGTATTAGGGATAATACTGATAATAGATATGATTCTGAGATAAGTAGAAGGGAACATAAATTGCCCCCAGTAGCTGCTGGCTCTGGGTTATTCAGTCTGCTGTCTTGTAAAATCTTACTCAGGGTCATATTTTTTTAGCCTGAAATCTCCTTTGTTTGCCTCTGTCTTTCCCTTGAATCCTCTTTCATTCTCCGTAGGCTCACTGGTCCTGAAGATAATTTCATTTTTCTGTCATTCCCAGCACCATGGTCCCTGGTGGTATTTCCAAAGCTGTATATGACACATGAAGTGTTGATTTCTAATGTAAGTCTCCCTAAATGAACTCCAGACTTATCCAACGCAAACATTATTTTTAAATTAAGGAATAGTCAATGTTCTTCCAACATAGAAAATTAGAATATTACAAGGAGAAAAATGACAACTTCTACAAATTTTTAATGAAATTTTTGGTTTGTTTGTATGTCCAGCTGTTTGTTTTTACGTATCCTGTGAAATTATCCACAAGTGTGGCATGAAAAGCACATCTATTTATCTCTGGGTTCTTATCTATCTTTTACCTTCCTGTGGCCATCTAATAAAGTCTACATTAGAAACACAGTGTTCCCTTTCACCACCTGTGGCAGGTGGGAGAGCTGGCCCTAGAGTCATAGGAGCAGGAGAGCTGGCCCAACCCCTCACCAACTGCAGCACTTGGGAGAGTTTGCCCTGCATCTCACCCGGGCAGAACAGTAGAGCAATCCTGGTGCTAGGGCTATGGTTGAGCCATCCCAAGGGCCAGCTGGGGAGCTGGCCTTGCACCTTGCTGGCTGCAGCATTGGGTGATCTTGCCCAGGCAATGCTGTTGAACTGGCTCTGGTAGTGGGTGTATGAGAGATGGGCTAACCAACTCTACCACCTAAGCCCAGATCCAGGGCTTTGAATTGGCCTGGCCCAACATCTACCCCATCTATGAACTGCTAGAACACACGAAGGGGCGAGTCATGCAGATCCAAAGCTGTGGGATCTTCATGACGACGCAAGCAACAACAGGATCTCTTGGAGGAATCCCTGTGAGGATCCAGTACTCATGGTGTAGAAGAAACTGGAAGCTTCAAACCAGACCAATGCCTCAATACAACGAACATTTGCAAGTTCTTGGGCATCGTGCATTCTCTTCTTGCTATGGTTTGAGTCAAATCCTGTTGCCTCTACCAAGAGTCAAAATATCACTATCGAGGAATTCTCCAATTAAAATCCGGTAGCACAGGTAATTCAAGACGTTTCTAGTACTTTTCTTGCTGGCGTGGTCCATTAAGGTAACAGCGATGGGAAGATGGTAGAGGCTTTAGGGGCAGCAGTGTGGCGCTGGCCCCTGGAGAGGAGCTCTGGGTAATGATGAAAAATGGAACCGCTAAAATGGAAGGGAGCTAAGCTTAGCAGTTCCCAACATACACCCAGGATCCTCTTATCGAGTCAAACTCCAATAGAAAAGGCAAGGAAAGACAAGGGAAGATGCAAAGATAGATGAGATGCCCCCTGCAATTATCATCAAACTTTCAGAGGAAAGATGGGCTGTGTCAGAAGCCAATTCCTGAACACCATAATTGTAAGAGTAGTGTGCTCTTGCCCTCTTAAAAGTCGGCAGCAGCGTGCCTGCTAAATTTTTGGGTTTTCAAATTATAGGAATTCACTGGAAAATATAAATATGATCTTCTTTGAATTTGTCAAAAGGAGATTTATTTTTCTTAGTGGAAGAAAATAAGAGATCCATCCCCAAACACCATCCCAGTCAAGTGTCCGCAGGGCAGCCTGACGTGCACAAATTTGCGACTCGATTATTATTTCAAGATATTTTCTCAAGTATCTGTGGCTGCACCAAACCCAAAACCCATTTTTTACTTTACCGAACCTCAAGTAAATTTTGCCAAATGCCTTTTTTTACATTTAATTTTTAAGTCATGTGTATTTATTTGAAATATGATTCATATGTTTTTTATTTTTTAAATACAGACAATTAAAATTTCATTTTGTAAGAACTATTTAATGCCCATTGGAAACTGCCTAACGTACTTCAATAATCTTTCAAAGTCTTTTCCTAGAAACAAGAAAATATTTTTTCATGAGTTTATTTAAAGTTGTTTCCTCTTTTTCATTTATCCGCCTCTGTTACTAAAGACATTGACCAGAAGTATGGCTCATTAGGTAAAGGTTTCTAAGCCTTTCGAAGGTTTCTAAGCCTGACGGTATGAGTACAATCCCCAGGATCCACTGGTTCCTCCTGCAAACTCTCCCCTGAGAGCATATGTATGCTGTGGCACAGGCACACACACACAAACACACAGACACACACACACAGAAACACAGTCACACATGCACACACACTTGTACACAAAACATATAAATAAAATGTAATTTCTGTTTTTAATCAGTTAAAATATAAAAGTGTCTGGTTGTACTTTTAACTACAAATACAGTGTGTGCTGGTTTCCCCTAGTAATAAGGAGGTAAAAACTGGGGGAATTTCCTGGATAATTTATCACTCCTCATTTTCATTGTCAGTTTATTTCCTTCTTTCTTCATAATACTTATATTTAAGGGGATAATTTTGGCACGAATACATTCAAGCTCCTAAAGGCTGCAGCAACTTTGCCAGAATCTGTTGAGCACAGGCAAAGATTAAGCCATGAGCATAGCAGGGGTCATGTACCATGTTGTTCCAAAAAGGGCTCAACTCAAAGCAACAGAAAGCAATTACTTGACCATCCATTCTGCACGGTAAGAAATCTAACAAGTATCTGTGGCATCCTGTCCTCGCCCCTCTTCCTGCCCTTGCTCCTGACACAGCACCTTCACATGAACACTACTCCTTGGACTGGGAACATAACTGAGGCCATAAAGGACTTGCACACACGAGGACCTGAGTTCCATCTCCTAGCAGAGAAAGGTTGCGGATGGTGCATATGTTTATAATTCCAGTGCTGGAGAGGGGGAAATGGGAAGCCCTCTGGTCTCTCTGGCAGCTAGCTCTACCTACTTTGAAAGTTCCAAGCCAATGAAAGACCCTGTCTCAAAAAATGAAGTAGACAGTTTCTGAAGAACAGTATAGATCTCCACATGTGTACACATACATTTACGTTTACACACCACACACACACACACACACACACACACACACACACACACACATACACACATTGAATTTACAACATGTGACGTAACACCAAAATTCTTGTTCATCTTCTTTCCGGAATAGCTAGGACATCTCTGATTATATGGGAAAGACCCTTTGTCTCTGAGCTTTACAACAAATTTAATATTATTTAATACTTTGCTGAGATGGTTTGGTTAAACAGAGCTCTTTATTTCTGCTCTTAGGTTAACACCATATCCTATAATCCTCTTTTCCTCAGAAAATATTCTTTCTGCTCCAACAGGAATAGAGTTCCACTCCAAACCTTCTGCCTTTGTCTTAATATTTTTATATTTTACCTCATACTTGGACATATCTCTCCATCCATAAATGTTATAAATAAATAATACTAAGACTAAAAACCCACAGTGCTGACGTCTTTATAGATATTAAATTCCACTTGCATACCATTATATCTGACCCACAGACTATCTAAAGCAGTCAATGTATGAGGCCTTAGAGAAAATAAATTACCACACCATCATAAAATCTCCCCACAAAGTATGGTATTTGTCTGTTCACTCAAAATTCAGTAAATCAAGTTTTCTCGAATTTAGTCTTTACAAATGGATTCAGAAGTATTTTGTCAGTGAGATGCAGCCTCTGTAACATTCAGCTTGCAAGAAGGACCCTGGGAAATCTACAAAGTGTTGAACCACAGGAAAGAAAAGGTATAAATTATTCTCTTCCAAGTAACTGTAATTTTTCTGAGAATGTATTTTTAAAATAACACATTTTTACTTGGAATTGATAGTTATTCATCCACACATTCTTCTGTGGTCACTGAAGACATTAGAAATGAAGGCTTTGGGGTCAGTCTTATCTGGGTGTTTAGTTGCTGTTTTTACTTCACTGGTTCTTAGAGAGACATCATGAGACTTCAATATAACAGACTCTACCTATTCTATCCCTGTAAATCTTCACAATCATCCTGCACCAGTTCAGGAAGTATTGTGGGGTCAAAGAGGTAGGTAAAACACCTGTAGTGTATACTTGTGTTAAGTCCCTTAGTGCACAAGAGCTAAATATTTAGTTCTTAAACCTGGTCTTTTGCTGTTTATGTTATTACTATTTTTGAGATTATATTTTAATTATAATATTTCTTCCTTTTCTCCCTCCTGTACAACCCTTCCCACTCTCCTTTCAAATTTGTGACCTCTTTTTTAAATCAATTGCTATTATACACATATATTTATTTGAATATACATATATATTCTCAAATAAAACTTGTCGAGTCCATGTAGTGCTATTTGTATGTATGTTTTCAGGGATGGCCATTTGGCCTAGACAACCAATTGCTGTGTTTTTTCCCTTGGAAGGACCACCTCTCCCGCTCTTGGCTTTACTCAGTTGCCTGTAGTTCTTTGTGTAAGGTTGAGGCCCCATGGACTTTTTCTTGTGCAGTTTGGCATATCCATTGATGCTCTTCCTGTTCACCTCATATTTGAGCAGTCATGTCAGTGACGCCTTAAAGGTATAGCTTCTCGTGTTACTAGGAGACACGGTCTCACAGAAAAGTCTCCAATCTCTGGCTCTTTCAATCTCTGCTTCCACCCCCACTTCTGCAGTATTCCATGAACCTTGGATGTGGGGGTATTTTATAGCAGTATCTCTATGGATACTGGCCTCCACAACTCTGCTCTTTCATTGGTTGTAGTTTTCCATAGTGTTCCCTGTCTGTTAAAAAGAGAAGTTTCCTGGATGAGGGGTGAAGACTCCATTTATCTGTGGGTATAAAAACAATTATTGATAGATTGTTTTAGGGATTATGCTGGTTTAGTAAAGTAGTGGGTGTAGATTCTTCTCCAATAGCGATGATTTCACTAGCATTGATTAGTTAGTGAAGTTTCCAGTACTGGGTGTGGTATCTTGCTTATTGAGAAGATTGTAAGTCTCATTAGAAAGCTATTGGTTACTGCCAAGGTATGCATGCCACTGTTGCACCCATCAGCTTCTAGTTCCATGATGGCCATTGATGCCGCTTGTAGGAATTGGGGTTGGGTGGAACTGCTGGTTGCCCCTCTCCTTTGGAAGTTAACAAGATATCTTTTGGTACCATGAAAGCTAGTCCTTAGGGATAAGGCATTCAGCTCATCTCTAGATCAGTGGCCTCTAGGCTGTTTCTGAAGTGCTTGATGCCTTCAGAAATTTGGAATGACCTCCACCTCTGGGGGATAAGCAAGGACAAGCCATAGGCTGTATGCCTAGATAGTCTCTTGGACAACCCTCACCAACTCAAAAGAGGACTTCTCACATCTCACATTGACATCTTTTTGTCTTACTGGACTCTGCTCATCACATTTACAACCAATTCTGGGATCATAAGACTCTAAGGCCATGCCCCTCTACTTGAAATAAGCCTTTTTACATCATTCCAAGTAAAAATCATCAAGTCTTATTGTAAAGACTACAGAGAAATGAACTTAGCTATCTCACATTCCAACAGATCTTTTTGGGTGGAGGAGAAGTGTCATCAGGGGTAACAAAAGACCTAGTCTAAAAATTGTTATGTCTCATAAAGTCGAGTACTCTCATTTCCCTCAGGCCCTTCTTTGTCCTCTCTGTTTCCAGTAACAATTCCATTATTCCCTTTTGTTTCCTGTGTTGGGAAAGATGGATGACTACCCACAATCCCATTTTCTGAATGCCAAGAAAAGACCAATTTGGTTGGTTAGAAACTGAAGAAAATGCCCAGAGAGGAAACAAAGGAATGTTTCCCTGGCCAACAAACTAGAGTTTCGTACAAGGAGCTGGTAAAACACTGATGAGATGCCTTTTGTTTTTTAATTGCTCTTATTCTGGTTGTTTTTGTTTCATGCAACCCTGAATTCTTTGTCACTAACTCATAATATAAACAAGTGTGTCCTCTGGAGAACACTGTGGAATCAGAACATTAGGACGAAGAGCCAGGCAGCAACTCTACATGTCTCCCAGGTGCACTGAACTTTCAGTACTGGGCACTGGATTTCCTAAGCCAAGAGGAGCAACTGTTCTCTGTTTGTTCAGACTCCTGTAATATATAGCCAGCATTCAGAACACTGGAGTCTAAGGCCCTAACCCCCTACTATTTAAAACGAGCTTTTTTTATACTATCCCAAGTCAAAACTATCGTGTCATACTTGGAAAGAATATGTATGTTTGCATCCCAAATCTAAACTTCTGCTTGGCAAGTCATGAGCACAGGATGCCCACTTCTTTTTAACATTACTGAGTTACCTTAGTATTTGTGAGTGTTTTTATTTTCCCAAATCAATATCAGCTTCTAACTCATGCCTGCAACATGTGTCCTCTAATTTTATACTGAAAGGCACTTAGAGATTTTAGACATGCTAGTAACATTTCAAAGGTGGATCGTCACCGACAGTGTACAAGTTCTTGCCATGTATTGCTTTATCCTTCGCTCCACTGTCTGAAGAGTTACTGATTACTAGGACACATTAATCAGAAATCAAGAATCATTAATTGTATACAGTAGCATGTTAGATACCACAGAGTCACAATCCATTTGAGATATAAACTAAAGTAGAGGAATACCCGTGCTTAATTGATGCCAACAAAACTGAAACTAGAACTCACGTAAGAATACAATTCCACTTTTATTTCTCTTGTGTGCTTTCACTTTCTTGCCATTCTAAAATTCTTTCTAAGCCTTCATAGCTTACTCTTTAAAATTCTGTGTCTTTGTCCATAATAAATTAAACTGGTAAACTATCCAGGAAAAAATATGAAATGTAAGTTGTAGCTACAATGTTCACTTCCCTACAACATACTGTAATTATTGTAATAAGTATATTTTACTGTTCCCATCAGATACCTCTGCTCCCATTTTTTACACAGTAAACACAGAGTCCCAATGGCTGATCAGCAGTAGAACACACAGATGCTATGAAGCTGAAATTCTCTGAAGAGGCTTCCCTACGCATTAGCCTGACCTTGGCTGAATAGAGCATCATGACTGTGGACAGATGGAATGGTGTGTTTTTCCATTTGCTGAACCTGCTTTGCTTTGGGATAAACTCTTTAAGCTGAGTTGTTATTCTTCATTGAACATGTTGGCACCCGAAGTGGAACCCACATACAATTAGCTTCAGTTAGAGGAGTCACAACCGAGAGTCATCTGCATGAGGTCCTGGGACCCTCCAACCGTGCTGTTGCCTCTTCCAGCTGATGTTGTTGAATCCTTTTGGAAGCTTCTGCTTCGGCTGACCTCCCTCTGGTTTCTTCTCTGCCAATTGTTGGTATGTGGCTATTGTGTTCTGTCAAAACATTTGTATGAATTGTCTGTTACTGTTGGAATTTTTTTGTTTTGTCAGATACTTCTCAATCATCTAATTCCATACTTTCAAATTTTTCTTCATCTTCTCCTGTTTCTTGTGATCTTGCTCATTTTAGTTCAGAACTTTATGAATATATGATTATAAAGACCCCAAAAATTAGAGGTATTTTATTTCCTCAATCACAAAAAGGTAAAGTTGGGTAATTAATTGCCTTGTGGAGGTCTTGGGGGTAAAATCTCCCTAGGATGACAACAACTACACAGGGAAAAGTCCCCTATAACCTTGCTCCTGAGTCAGAGAGGATTTTTCCAGCTGGTCCAGGAATATACACATAAAATGTGATCATTCAGTATCTTGAGACTGCTCATGTCCCATAAAGTTAGCATGGTAAGCTTTAGACACAGTGAAACAACTGAGTCTTGGTTGCATGTAGGTCAACCCAAACCCAGGTCTTGTGGATCTATGTGGAAGTTGACAGTCCGCAGCAGAGGGATGCTACCACTGACATAAGAAAGACATTTCAAGAAAAGAGAAGTTGGGAGACCTTGTCCTCTGTCCCCCAAGTTGTTTTCTGACTTATAACAACAGTCCTGTTCCATGAGAATATTTAGGGAAGTAGAGAGATTTAACTCATGGTGACTTAGTTTGGTGTTCCCCTTGGAAGAGAATGCCTGATGTTCCTGAATTGATTTTCTTATGAGTTAAAGTAAAGTCTCAGAGCAATGTAACGAAAGACAATGGAAAGGAAGCTTTTGGGTCATTCTTCATTGTCAAGGTCCTATGATTTGGGTCTATCTGCTGCATGAGTAAAGTAAGTGTTTACCTTGGACCAGCCATGGGAAACAATGGGAAATGTTACTTCAACCCCCAAATGTGCCCTACTGAATCACAAGCTCTAAAATGAGGAAAGTTTTGCTCTTTTTTTTTTTAACGGACATTTTTCTTTTGTAAGCTTTGTATCTGTTGCTTGTTGCCTGCCAGAACTATACAAAAATCACAACTCCAGGCAAGGATTGTGACACACTGCAAGGGTACTCCATACCTCCTACAGAACACTGCAAACTTTCCACATTAAGACCTGAATGAGAATAAGCTAAAGAAGGTGACTACCTCTACAGGAAGAGACACCACATCGAAGACTCTCGGCTTCAGCGGGAAGGACAGTGCTAGAAGACACTGCTTACCGTCCTCTGTGCTACAAATCTTGCAGGGAGAAACTCTTAGATTCACGGTTTCTATTTCAACTGCTTACCAACTCCTCCCGAAGGCACTGCTTATTTGATTTCAGAAAATTTGGATTTGATTACACAAGCAATCAAAAGCCACAAGTGAGTGAACCCCAAGCTCCCCATATTGAGTCTCCTATTGACTACATTCCTTTAAAAATATACTTAGTGTAGTCATAAATATTTACAAAAGGCTCTTAGAATTTTCAGAGATATCTGAAATGCATCTTAAAATGCTTTTTAAATAATAAGAACAATGCTGAACTCAGTGATCTTAGTTAAACTACAAATGAGATGCTAGTATTTTTCTTGCCTCAGCTGTACTGCTGTTGTGAATATTTGCTTAACTGAATCTTCTACACTACTTGAATTGAGTCTTCATGTTTAAGAATGTTAGAGTTTGCTAGGTATGTTAGTACATGCCTTCAATCTCAGCAGTCAGGAGATAGAGGCAGGTGGATCTCTATGAGTTTCAGGCCAGCCAGGTCTACATAGTGAGTTCTAGGCCATCCAGGAATATGAAATAAAACCCTGTCTCAAGAAAACAAAAGAATATTAACATTTTATACCACCCTAAGAGATAAGCCTTTCATTTAATTTAGTTTATGGTTATTGACCTATCTGTAAATGGTCAATGTAAATTGTGTGTTTCTGTCTAATGGCTGACTGTCTCTCTATCTATCCCTAACAAAGAACTTTGTTCTGTATTTAATGAACAGCACAGAAAACACGCTGGAAAAGGATGAGGGATTTCTCTACAGAAATCTTTAGCTGATTCTCACAAGGGACAAAGTAACTTAATTGACCCAGACTAATTCCAAAGCATTCAGAAGAGCAAAAGGCGCTGCAAGCGTGTCTTGTTAGGCTCTACCCACTGCTTGCTTCCAGTATTTACGGTAGACGTTTGTTGTGTGAGATTGTTTCCTCAGTATATCAGATGCTTTCAGCAAATGGTAACTACAGCACACAAATATATTACTCTTGGTTTGGGGCATGGAAGAATATAAATTAAGAATATAAATTAAGATTAGATTAAAGATATATAAATAAAATAAAGAATCCGGGGACTTTAATCATAGTATATTTAATGAAAAAGGTATTTGAACTCTAAAATTTAAAGATTAAAGGTATGCTAAAATTTAATGATTAAAGGTTTGCTAAGACTGTAAAAGCTGTGTGCATAATAAATTTAAGATAACTAAGATTGCTTGTAACATTGTTCTCTGAAAGGCAGACATGAGCAGATTGGTCACACAGTAGGATAGCAATTTAAAGGCATGGTCTTAAATGATCTCATGGGTGCATTAAGTTGTCTGAGAGATCCAGCAAAAGTTCTGTCTCTTTAAATGCCAGATAGCTTCTCACCAGGTTCCATCACTACATAGCCTAACAAACATTTTTCTGCACACCATCTGGTTGAGCTTCCTACTGTGGTGTTCCCTCAACAACGTCACAGCCTGCACAGATCTAGAAGGGACATCAGTTAACGGAGTGAACTTCGCTGTGCTCACCTCTACCCCTTAAACCCTTATCACCATGGTGACAAATAAATCACCTGAAGATTGTTGCATGTGCTGGATCACAGAGCCAGCAGCATCATGCCCACAGGGGTCTGCAAAGTCTCACACACTCAGAGTGCCTCGTCCCAGATAACAATGGCAATACCATTACTAGAATCCAAATACTTCTTCCTTAAAGGTCATTGGCCTCTCCCAAAGGCTACCTCCCCCAACCTCTTGTTTAAAGGATTCCTGGAATGAACCTCCAAAACTTAGCTGTTGTACCACAGAGATGGCGATGACTGACCAACAGGGGGAACTATTAAACTCAACAAACCTCATTGCTACTAAAACCCTGCAGGCTGTCTGACCTTGTATGAGAAGAACCCTATGACTGTTCACCAATGGAATGTCACAGGTAAAGGGCCAAATCATCCAGGGCCAGTTTAGGCCTTTTGGGAAAATGGCCAGTTACTTTTAACCTTTGAATCTGACCTAACGTTCTCATGACAACTAGGTAAACACCTAGGAATGCATTGCTCAGCTTAGCAGACCATTAGCTTCCACCGACCCGAAAGCTGAGAATGGTGTAAGAACGAAAAAAGAAAGGAGGAACTAATAGAGATGTCCCTATTTGCAGGAATTGATCTACTGGGTCACAATTGGTGGTAGTTGAATAGTTATTTTCTTACTCTATTGTTAGAATATAAAAGTTCACAGAAATTCTTCCACTTCAGAGCATTTCGTTCAGAGTAATTGGGTCCCTATTGCCATACCTTGGTTATTCATATTTCCTCCAAAATAAACTACTTGTTTTTTTAAAGCAGAGTGTCATTTTGTGTTGACAGTGTAAATAGAATTTGGAGAAATTCCAGCACATCATGGGATGGTATCTTAGAAACATTCAGTGGGGATGCCAAGCTCCTTGGCCAAGCTAACATGGAAGGTTGTAAAATGTTTTATTGTTACTCTATGGTCACTTCTTAATAAGATGGCTGGTTGAGATATTAGTGCTGCCTACCACAATTCTCTGAATGGAACACAGAGAACAGACACTAGAGTTTAAAAAAAAAAAGGACTTTCTTCCCAAGAAGAGCACCACAATCCCCCAACATGAGTTTGAATACTGAAATACCCAGCTTACTGTGTAGAAAACCCTCATGCTGCTGTTATGCCACAGTCAAACACTAGGACGGTTAAACTGGTATCTCAAAGATCAATTGCCACTTCACATAGACAGCTTCTGACATGGACGGTTTTGACAATGTGCTTTAAAAAAAAACCAAAAAACAAAACAAAACAAAAAACCAGCAAGTAACAAGGTTGAAATGGCTGACAGGTTAATAGCCAGCTAGCCTCAAGTATCACATCCCTGACTACAGTGATAACATAATTTATTTTTTTAAAAATCACTTAATATTAAAAAGCAAAACAAAATGAAACATTGATATAATGTCCCTTACAGTAGACTAATCACTGGACAATGTTTATTATCAAAGTATTATAGGGCTAGTGGGGTGCCTCATTGGATAAAGACACTTGCTACACAAGGCTGGTGACCTGAATTCAATTTCCAGAGCCCACCTAAAAGGTAGAAAGAAACAAACCAACCCCATAAAATTGTCCTCTGACCTCTACATGCATGGTGTAGCACTTGCATGCCCGTGAACATATGCACGTACACACTAGATAGAGAAATAAATGTAATACTTAAAAGATAGTCTGTATCTAATCCATCATTTGGTTGTTCTTGCTGAGTTGCTCCAAGGACTAATTTGTGCCCAGGACTGGACAGATGGTTCATTAGTGAGGTACCTGCCACACAAGGATGCGAACCAGCCAGGTCCCATGTAAAAATGCAAGATGTGGTAATGTGCATCTGTAACCCCCGTTCTAAGGAGTTGGAAGCCTGAAGTCATTGGACATCCAGCTGCATCAAATAAACAAACTCCAGGTTCAATGAGAACTGTCTGTCTCAAAACTTAAGTCAGAGGAGCTGGCCTGAGGGTTCAGTAATTAAGAGCAACTTACTGCTCTTCTAAAGGACTTCAGGTTCAGTTTACAAACAAACATGGCTACTCACAACTGTCTGTAACTCTAGTTCCAGGGAATCCTCTCCTGGTCTCTATTAGATCCTGGATAGATATGGTTCCCATAAACACACACACACACACACACACACACACACACACACACACACTAAACCATTTCTAAAAGATTTAGGTGAAGTCCTACTGATGTTGAGATCTTTGTTGATATTCATGGCCCATGTTACCAACAGAGATCATGCAGATGACTATCTTCAATGCTGCAGCCTAAAGCCATGATGATGTCTGTCTGCGGTGCTGCTTCAGGCCATGTTGATGTGAGGGGCCTGTGCTTTCACTGACAGTGTCCATGGCCCAACGCAATGGCAGAGAGTCGTGTAGATGTCTGTTGTCTATACTGTCACCCTAGGTCATGCTGAGATCTGTAGCTTGTCCTGACACTAGAGACCATGTAGATGTCTGTGGTCCATACTATGACCAGAAATCACTTGTAAGTCCATGCTCCATGCTCCTGCAGACTATAAAAGTCAAGAAAGCTACTTTGGCCATGGTGCCAATGACCATGGGCTCACTGTTGAAAAAGATGGACATAGAAGGCTTCTGTGACAACTCCTAGCCCCTACCCACCCCACTCATCAAAAAAGGTAACAACCTAGACCAAAAACCATCAAAGAGAACTTTTAAAAAAATCTGAAAAGATGCTGAAGTATAGCTCTCCACAATTGATGGCTTCTGGCAGGGGTAGGTGGGAAAGAACTCACTTTTCTTTAAGGGACTGGCCACTACCAGTTTGATCATACTGCAATGAGTATATGGGGGACACAAATTGAACTTTTTTGTTTTCCTCTTCTTCTTCTCCTTCTCCTTCTCCTTCTCCTCTTCCTCCTCCTCCTCCTCCTTCTCTTCCTCCTCCTCCTCCTCCTCCTCCTCCTCCTCCTCCTCCTCCTCCTCCTCCTCCTCCTCCTCCTCCTTCTTCTTCTTCTTCTTCTTCTTCTTCTTCTTCTTCTTCTTTTCTGGGGGAGAGGAACTGGGGTGACTGGAAAGTGAGTGTGCTCAGGTTTATGTTGTGAAATTCCCAAAAGATCAATAAAATTCTATTTAAAAATTAAGGTAGGGAAACAACTGAGGAAGAAAATATTCAACTCTAGTCTACACATACGCATATGCACAAATGTGAATATTTAAAATCCATACAACACCACACACACACACACACACACACACACACACACACACACATGAATCTCATTATACTTTATACTTTCTGGATATGTATATCTTTTCTAGACTATGGTGGCAAATATTTTCCTGTACAAATACAGATATAGAGTTGGCCATTTTTAGTCTTAATCTCTGATTATTTCCTTTGGATAATTCCATTAAGTGAAACAACTGAGGTAAAAGATATGGCTGCATTAAGTTGTTTGCATGAGATGGGTCTTAGTAGCCTAGGATGACCTTGAACTACTGACCTCAGTTTCTTAAGTACAGGGATTATTGGTATGACCACCACAAGAGTGACATCAAAGATTTTGATAGTATTATCCAACTGCTCTCCAGAAAGGTTTTAATGGTCTATTAGACAACTACTAACTACTCCTCTTGTCAGAGCTATTACCATGCCAGTAAAATTAATTTGGTCGATGAGAAATAAGTAATTATACCTCATTGGATAGACTACTCTCTGGCAGAAAATGCCAGTGCTTGCAAAGTAACTGTGTTTGAACCTCCACTTTTTGTCAGTTGGTTAGTTTGTTTTTGTTTGATTTTCAGGGAACGTGGTTGAATTAAGAGACTGGCGATCTACTTGTGTCAACAGCAATAAGCATCTGTGTACAATGTTCACACAGCTTTCTGGGTAAAGCAACTTGCTAACAAAATGGAGAAATACACACTTCTTCAGATGCCTGAGTTCTCCCCTCACCCCCAGCCCTGTCAAGTGTTGCAATTCACTCCTTTTTGCCAAAATCAACTCATTCTTCGACAACTGTTTTTAATTAGCTATGGTTGGGATAGCGTTTGCATTTTGCCCACCCACCCCCCAATTTAGAAACACAAATTTCCAAAACAATTACCTATTAAGCTAGACATCTTTGGCTTTTGCTAAGCCTGGAGGTGATTTTTCCTTTTTCAGTCTGTATTTATTTTGGAAAATTTGTAAATCCATTCAGTTCTGTCTGGGATCAGATAGCAGAATAAACAGAGGTGCCACTTTCAACAGAACAGTTGTTAGAATCCTGCTCACTCCTTTGGCCGTTCTAGTTGGCTTTGACTTTCTGGAGTCCTACTACAGAAAACATGGGAGTTTATTGAATTTATTCAATAATTTTAAAACTCTAAACTAAATGTACACAGACATAAGTTAATACAACTAGGTTTAGTTGATTGAACATATGATGGTCACTCACTTAGAATGTAACCCACGATTTGCAGTTATTAACCAAAGTTCCTGAAGAAGCCTTGTCCAAACTAAGCATTCTACAAAGATGGCTGTCTTAGAACTTCAGTAATCATGGAAAGGTTCGATGTTGCAGGTCCACAGCCAAAGTTCTTAAGTTTTCTTACTCTCTTAAATAATCATATACTGCTCACCTGTATATGGAGACCTCCCATCTTGGGATTACTATGCAAATTCGTTCAAATATATTACCAGACCCCTGCTTTCTACCAACCCAAAAGCTAAGAATGTCATGAGACAGTATTTGAGAGCCACTTTTCTGGTACCCACCTAGCTGCTATATCCACCAGTGTATTTGAAAACGTTTTTGATTTATTACTTTCTTCACTGTTAATATAAATACTTCATAAGTTTGTTACCTTAGTAGAACGTGGGATTCAGAGCAACCTAAATATCTGTATTCCCAATGTTCATTCATATTTGGCTGTGGAATAAACTTCATTATTCCTGTTGAAGACAGAATTGAGTTCTGTACATTGATGCAGCTTTATGTGAGTATGAAAGCTACGAGCATGCAGTAGAAACTGCACTCTCAATTTTCATCGTTTGTGGAATGCTTGAAAGCAGCAGTGACCTCAGCGCCAAGCTATCCACATGGTAACAGACTGATACTCCACAAGCATCTACATTGTTAGCGCTTTTATCTTCTGTTTCATGTTTTCACACCCCATTGTGTCTATGATCCTTCCGGCTGTGCCTCCTACTTGTGGTAAGAAGCAGAATGTAGATACTTCCAAAACAAAACTCTCAAGGCTGACTGCCCCACAGGAAAATGGCAAGCCACTGCAGTCCTTTCATACTTCGGGTTTATGCAGTCATCATCTTCACCATCTTAAAAGATGAGAGGTGAGCCAGTACTACCAACCAAGTGACTGTTGTTGCGAAGAAGAGCTGGGATGAACCACGTCATGGAAGATACTTCCCATGTGGGTAGAGGGCCACGTCTAGAAGGGTGCATCCCTTAGCTTATGATCTAGACCAAGAGATGTCTTTCGACACCTCAAAACAGTATGTTGATAACTCCTAGCTAGGTAAGTGTTTGTAGAAAGCTGTCATTAGTTCCAAGGATATAAAAAGTGCCACAGTTCCTATAGAGCGATGCCAGTTTATCAAGTAATCGTGTAGTGTCTGCGCTGCAGAGGTAGAGACAGGCAGATTCCCTAGGGTTTGCTGGACCCTCAGCCTTATCCAATCAGTGAGTTCCAGCTCTCTATTCTGCTTCAAACACAGAAGCAAGAGGCTAACTAAACAGCTCATGAAAAATGACACCCAGGGTAGACCTCTGATCTACACATGCATGTGCACACACATGTACAAGCACCTGAACACAAACACACACCCACAGAAACTTAACCTATGTAACAGCTTTCTTGTTATGTCTTAAATATTCTCTAACTCAGGGAGAGAAGAAAGCTTAGGGAGTAAAGCATTTGCATGCAAGTGTAACTGAGTTCAAATTCCCAGGACTCATGTAAATCTGAATGCAATATCATATGTTTGTGGTCCCAACTGTATTGAAAGAAAGAAGGTGGAGGCAACAGAATTCTCAGAAGTTTGCAAGCCAGCTGGCCTTGTACATACACAGGAAAATGACAAGGAAACTCTGTGTAAAACATGATAGCTAAGGACATGTTGATACTCATACAAGTGCACATACACACAAAGACACAAATAAATATTCTCCACATTTTGAGAGGCTTTCTCTGACCTAATGTATGCGTGGATTTCTCATCACAATTCTGAAAGGTACACATTTATTTTATTACTTTACAGATAAGTAAACTGAGGCATGACGCATTCTGTTCAGGAGTTCACCTCAGTCTTGGGGCTCAATGCTTCCATTGCCATGCTAATTCTAATGAGATATTCATTGATGGGACCAAATTTATTCAAATGTCTTTCAAAAGAAACCCCAAAATGTGGGACTTGCTAGCCACTATTTGAACAAAGTAAAACAAATAAACAATCTCCAGCCTCTATAGTGACACAAAGAATTATTTTCCCAACATTAAGACTATAAATGACCCAGGAGTGACAGAAACATCACCCTGACAACTGGATATTTTGATTGGTAACACACACTGCTTCTTCCTCTTCTAATTTTTTTAATGTCTTGATTGGTAGCACACAGTTTCTTCCTCTCTTCTAATTTTTTCTCATGGAATAGAAGTATAGGAACAAGACTGGCAAACCTCAGGAGGAGTTTCCTCTACAAAACAGCTAAATGCAAGCAGACTGCCTATGAACACCACTGTCTCTATCCTGGTTTTACAAACTAAGACAGACATAGAAAACGCACTGTAACTAGTTAACAAATGTATCCCCAATGCAAATGGAGATTGTATGATGTATCTTTCCTTTATTTTTTGATACAGTATGATATAGTTATATCATTTCTCCCTTCCTTTCCTCCCTTTGAACTCTCCCAGGTACACTTCCCTGTTCTCTCTCAAATTCACTGAAAGAGGCCTCTTCTTTTCATTGTTTTTATATACATTTATGTATGTGCATATATATTCCTAAATACAACATCCTCCCTTGTATGCGTGTTTTCAGGGCTGACCATTTGGGATTGTATAACCAGTTGGTGTGTTCACTGATCTTTCTCCTCTGGGGTTGAGTGCTCATCTGTTTGGCATGACTACTGTTATTCTTGTTTAGCTCACAAACCCTTATATACTGTTGGCAAAAAATGAAAATAAGTACATGTGTTGTGGAAAACTGTGTGGAAACATTAAAAATAAAATGGCCACACGATCCAACAAGTCTACTGCTTGGTATTTATGGGAAGGAAGCAAAATGGCGAGCTAATGGAGCACCGTAGCGCCTGCTTTCATTCACATTGCTCACATTGGCCAAGAAAGGTTAAGTGTTCATGAAATCATGACAGTGTTCATATATAAGAAAGTGTTCATATGTAAGTTTGGATATAAAAAGCATGAAATCTGGTGATTTGCCACATCATGAAAACAGGAGACGTTCAATGAAATATGGCAGACATTTAAAAATAACAGCAAATGTATGTACTATCACATATGACCTCAATTGTATCATTAAAATATTAATGTCTTAGTTGAGTATACACCATTAGCTACCAAGACTAGGGGCAGCAAAGGGAAGGTCAGGGAAAGGTTGAGTAATGAGTACTGACTTAGAGTTGCACTAATCGTTACGAATGACATCCAATGGATCTCTTCAGGGTCAGAAGGAAAGTTTTAATTGTTTTCACCCCACAGACAAATTTTCAATAAAATAAATATTTTTGTCCTAAACTAAATATTATACAATGTATATGTGCATTATCTATGATAAATGGTTGACTTCACTATCACAATAATGCAAATTATTGCCACACTGGGATCCTGAAACTCTTTTCTGTAACAAAGCCAAGGATCCCAGCTTCACCTGGAGGGAAGTTTCTGAAAGGAGCCAGACAGCTACGGGCAGACTTGGGGAGCTGTATCTCCTGCTTCTGCTGCTGTTGGCATTCTTAGAGACTTATTCAGGATGTTTTCTGAAGCACTGCTGCCCCTAGAACATCAGGAATGGATTCTGGGGATGTGATTCTGTTGATAGAACAACTTGCCTAGCATGCATGAAGCCCTGGGTTCATTCCTAAGCGGCTCACAAAGCTGGGTGTAGTGATGGCCAGCATTTGGAAGACAGAGGCAGAGAGAGCAGAAGTAGAAGTACTAAGTCATTTTAAGCCACATAAAGAGCAAGAGGCTGGCTGGTTATATGAGATCCTGCTTCAAAAAAATTACAAAGGAACATCCTGGGGCTAAGATCCCTCATACCTATGAAGTGTTTTTAAAAAAAGAGTTTAAAACTCCTCAAACAAGGGAAGTAAGGACATCTAGCCTCTTGTTTACAAACCTACTTCCCATTTAAAAATTTACCAATAGTTACAGCCTGACTTTTGACTTAAATTGCTTCATTATCGTTTCTCTTAGGAGCTCTCAGGATCACTCATAGTTAACAGTCTCAGTCACTTCATCCTTTCGGTCTGTGACACCCGTAAGTTAATTTTTGAAACTCATCTGGGCTTTACTTACATACTCAGTGTATAACCATTGGTGTAAATTTTTTATATATAGCCAAAGGGTTCCATTGCTATGTGCAGAAGTTATTATAATGAGTATAACCATCTGATAATGGCTGTCCTTGCAGTAGGAGAACTCTGCCATTAACAAGATAGAATGCCCTTCTATATACACCTATCAAATGGGGCAATGCACCTGTCCTCTGTTGTCCAAGATTTACAATCTCAGATCTCAGTGAGATTCTGCCTTAAGTTATAATGATTGGCCAACACAATGGTTCTTAGAAAAAAAACCATTGTAGAAAAAAATGCTATTTTTGATACAAATCTTAAAATTAGTCATAAAACTACTGCCTGTTTACTATTTACATGGTTTGATGCCTTCAGGTATTGACACCCTCTCTGTCAGATCCCTAACAAATGCTGACTCTCAGTCTCCATGTTTAGAGTCTCTGCTGTCCCCTTAGGTCAGACAGATCAAGACTTCGGATTCCTGCGTAGGCAGAACCTTTGTTACTACTGCTCAACAGTGGAAAATGACGTTCTGTCTCCACACTCCCATAAGAGTGTATCCAAGTCTCAGGGGGGGAAACTGAGGCAGTATTGAACAAAAGGAAATGAATTGGATATAGAAAAGATATTAGTTAAATACTAATCAATAAAGAAATAGCTCATCCAAGACTCAGATTAAAGTCTCTCAGCAGTTGAGAGGCGAGGATTTTCGCACAACTAACAAAGTTTGCTTTGAGGATTATGCAAAATGAAAATATTACTTTTTCCAGAGTTATTTTTTCAAGTAAGCATGTAAAAGAGGCATTGAACCATGCTTAAGGTCTAAGTGTATGTGACCTTTGAGTATAACCTCATTCTTTTCGCAACTGTAAACTTGTGACTTTCTGAGACTCTCACAACCAAGATCAGGAGCCCTGTTTACAGTCAAAACAGACTCTTCAACTTCTTGTGACCTGGGGCAGTAAGGATTCTTTGGGCTCCTGTGACCTATGTTACATCAGACTCTAACCCTCTCCAGTGACCCTAGCAACCAGCTTGGGTTCATTTATTAACACAGAAAAAGAAAGAGGAGAGGAGAGGAGGGGAGGGGAGGGGAGGGGAAGGGAGGAGAGGGGAAGGGAGGGGAGGAGAAAAGATAAGGATAAGAGAGATTAGAAATCCATTAGCAGCCTAACTTCAGAAGCCTCCAAAGTCAGATCTAATTTAAGATACTTAGCAGTGTCAATTAGCAATTAGACAATGTTTCTTGACTTTTTTTTAAGAATGCCACCCATATCTCATATCTTTGCTGTGTGATTCTTACTAAGTCTCTCTCTCTCTCTCTCTCTCTCTCTCTCTCTCTCTCTCTCTCTCTCTCTCTCTCTCTCTTAATTCCTGTGCTTAAATCCATGACTGTCTTAATAAGCCCCAATGTCTCTCAGAAAAACATCGTAAAAAATCATCTTACTACAGCCAGAATGGTCCTTTATAACAATGTGTGTTGATGAGGGTGTGGATAAAGGGTCTTTGAACAGTATTGGTGGGAGTGGAAATTATTATGTCTCGGAAACCCTTGAGAACTCCAACCATGCCCTCCTTAGAAACTCAGAGAGATGGGAAGACCTGCCCAACAGTTACTGCTGCAAGAAATCCAGGCATATCCTCTGAGAGGGCCAGGAATTCCCATAACATAACAGAAGCCAGGAAACAGCGTGTTTCAAAGCAAAAGATGAAAAATTCAAATTAATATGATTTTATTGTGAATCTTATGGTTTCTTCAAGTTACATGAGGTCTTTAGGAAGAGAAAAAATTCTTTCAACACTCAGAATTTTTAGTTTTTCGTTTCTCTCTCAGTTTACTCAATTTAAGATACTTAATATATTCCTAAAAGCTGCAGTTTTTTTTCAATCTCTTACTTAAATGCAGAATTTATTCTGTAATTAATTCGTTCAATACTAAGGGCTCATAGAGAAAAGAGAGAACACCCAAGTTCTTTTGCCTAGTCATCCTAATCAGCCTCAAAACCTCAGGCTGAGCTGGCTGAGCCAAGCACATATCAATACAAATAAAACATCCCAAGAGGCTTGGCAGGGCTCCCTGGTGGTGTCTGAATATTTTCCACTCAGCAAGGCCAGCCCCACCGCTGCTTGGCTGTTCCTACTCTATTTGCAATCAAAGCTCAACATCTGGAAACAATCACCATCATCCTCCAGCATGTTAGTCCTTAGAGGGCTCAAGAAAACAGACAAAATAAGAAGCCCCCAAAGATGTCTGATTCACTTAGAAAATTGAGTTGTAAAAAGTACACTTTTTTCCCTCTGCGCTGGAGTTAGGAAGGAAGGTTAAGCACCAGCATGCTCAGAGAGGTGCCTTTTAGCATTCAGGTCTCACAAATCTTACAGACCTTTACTGACACTGTGGCAGTGTAAGGAACAGCCTCTCAGCTAATCATTAGACGCCAGCTTTAAGCAATGCCAAATGTTGCTGTGGGATCCTAGAGTCGTCTTTGACTTGAGAGTGTGGTAGCATCCACACTAGGAAGCCACACGAAACAAGAAAAGGAACCAGAGCTCTGGGGCCCAATCACAAGACCTGGACTTTCAAGCCCAGCTCTGCTAGTAAGCAGCCTGGTCACCTTGGACAAGGTAACTTTTAGATCTTGGGTTCACTCATCCACAGCAGAGGACTAACGGAGATAACCATATGGCGTTGGGAATGTCTGGTGGAACTCGAAGTCCAGCCTAGCGGCTGAGGCACAGCATGTACTCAGTAAGTACTAGTTGAATTAAAAACTTCACATGTTTCAAAGCGTAAGGCAAAGCAATGCAAAGGAATGTTGAATACAATGTTCAAGATGAATAGCAATGGTAGCCCCAGCTCAGGCAGGAAACTGTCGCTTAAACAGAAGAAACCTACCCTAGCACAGGGCAGTGCCACCTCAAGTTGATCACTGCAATAAATGGATGACTGGGTTCTGAAGGATGAGGCCATCATACTCTTGGGTTAACGTTGAAGGCTCAAAAATCACATACTCAGAATAATAGGGCTTTCCAGCTTTAAAAATGGAACTATCAACATTGCTGGTGGGTCAAGGACAGAAGTGAGACACTCGTCAGACCAAATCCCTGGAGTAAAGCTAAGAGAGCAGGGACAACAGAAATGGTAGCAACTACAGCCCACATCAGGAGCCCTCCGGATTCATTGACTAGAACCAGAGAGACCGCATTGCTAACCTGGCCTTGTAGAGCAGAAATGGTGATTACAGAAGCTGGCGCTCTTGCTTAACTCAGGAATGACTTGTACAGGAATCCTGTCAGTCAAGGTTCAGTCTTACACAGAGGCTACAGCTTGGATTGCCCTTCTGTGGTAACTACATCATTACAAGTAGAGAATAACAATGCAATGTTTTATGTGAGCACATGGATGCAACTGGACAGTGGTGAAAATGGCAACCTAATCCTTATCCCAGTTTAAACTATCTGGAGACAAGCACTCTTCAGGTGTCTTCACAGTGTTTTAGGTACAATTCTATCTGACTTTAGCGCATCACAAGAAAAGTGGGTTTCGTGTGGAGAGCCTGTCTTTAAAAGCAGCACACTGTGCTTGAGTAGGCATCACTGAGGTGACATCTGAGGAAGAAGACCAAAGGACAAGTGGCAGAGAAGAGTACAATTATGGGCCACGTGAGCCAATCAACAAAGGCCTGGAAGCACAAACTGTTTGGGGAAGTCGTCAAGTTCTGCCCTCTTGTTTGGCTACAATCAAAGACACATGCGCAAGAAAGACAGGAAACCAAATCTAAGGTCAAAGCACAAAGCCGGACTAAGGAATCTGCTCTTTGCTCATTAGGCAATGGTAATGCCACTCAGGGTTTCTGAGCAAGGAGAGTGACGTAATCAGATTCCAGCCATAGAGAGTTCGATCCAACAGCAGTAAGCGAAACAAATTGGAGATAATTGCGAAAGGCTTTATATTTAATGCCAAATATGTGTCACTTAAATTCTCTACTTCAGGAGGCCAAGAAGAATGAACACAGTGTTTATTGATCCATCTTGGATGCAGAGCCTACCCCACTGTCTGACCTATGGCAGAGCTTCATAAATACTTGTGAAATTAATTCATTGTTGTTGGAAATGTGTTACTTATTTGAGAGATAGACCTCGCCCTGAATGCCCCAATATCTGGCACTATCCTTGCACAGTTAGATTCCTGCCCTAACTCACTCTTTGACATACAACTGGACTTCAGTAGACCCTTGTAACCTGGATGGAGCAGTGGGGCTTTCCTCTTCAAACTCTGACCTGTTCAAACAGGTACAAAGACTATGAGAGTGGCTGGTCACTGGCAAAATAAAGGCATTCTCAGTGTTCCTCGCATATTTCCTTTGCTCCTGAGTTTTCCAAACAGGTAAGTCATCCCCTGAGAAGAAAATTGTCACCCTACAGCATGGGATATGACCTATCCAGATAGTCCTGGAAGCCTATTATTAGCCAGATGGGCTCCCAAAGTTAATAAACCAAGTCTGTCTAAATTGGGATGCCAATATTAGATTTGTAGAGGGCAGTCATTGAGATTAAGAAGACCACTGGTCACATTAGTCATACCGGTTGCCATTATTGTACATTGCAAATAGCCTAAAATAACTCACATCGCACAGTTCAAATTAATGTTTGCTCAACCTGAGGCTGTCATTTTGTTCATAACACCTCATAGCAATGTGTTCAAATTAGTGAGTTCAAGACAAAACAGACACTTGCTTCCCACCCTTCACATCTGTGATAAACTCAAGTATTCTAGGAAACACTTGACAGATTAAATTCCACATAGCTAACAGAATGTTAAGTAGATAGAAGTGCAAAGTAGCTTTTGTTTGTTTCTGCTAAAGATTTTTAAGAAAGCTTAACACCTACTTGAGTTCTTATATAAGCCAGAAATTCTTACTCTTTACAGAACTGAATCCAACAGCCAAAGATGCAAAAATGCCAACAGATTATTGAAACAGTCATGTTTACCAAATTCAGTCAAATTTATTTGCATGTGTGGGTTAAACTTGCAAATGGTATTAAGACTTAACCACGGTCTAAAATAGCTGTTCCAGCAGGCAATTAAGTTGCTAAACAAATGAGAAAATTTATAAACAAATAAATGTTAGCCTTTCAAGAGTTGCTACTGGAGCAAAGGACACCCCATCAGGAATGAAAACACAGAATGTAGCCAGGGCAAGAGGGCTGCAGCTGGTTGTGGGGAGGTGGGTAGAAACATTCAGGCTGGGACAGTTAAGTTTGAGAAAATAAATGCAGATAAACAGAAAAGGGAACAAAAGGTAAACAAGAAAGACCCCCGGAATTGCTCACATTGCTTTATTCTATTATTATCATGGTCATCCCAGAGTTTGGTGTACACTGTCCTTTCAAATATGTCGTCATTCCCAAGAACAGGAACAGCATCCTGTACCTGCTGGGGTCTGCCAGGAAGCACAGAATCCTCATCTGGGCGTAAGAAGACAGCGTTTAGGAAATGTGGAGAAACCAAAGAGGGAGCTCTGGAAAGAGCCGGGAGTGGTGCATATGATCAAGACATCTCATGCAATACCCCAAGCATTTAATGGACTAATAAAAATAAAATATGCGGACAAGACTTGTCTCCCTCGAGTCAAATAACATCACAGAAGATATGCATAGGTGTTTCCTTGACCTTTTTTTTCTTTAAATATGACCTACTTTGGAACTTATTTCCAGGAACGCCAGAGAATGAAACCAAGGATGGGGCATAACTAAGGATCAAGTTCAGAGCAGTAGGTTATCAACTCATCTTTCAAAGGAGCAGTAAAAGCGTTATTTTATACCTCCGTATACTAGGATTGTTCAAATTTAGACAAAAATAGAACCTTATTCATGCCTTAATTTTCATTTTATTTCTTCAATATACAAAATTACCAAAGTGGTTTTGACTTGTCTGCTGCCTGACTCCCTTACCCCTTCCTTCTTTCCTTCCTTCCATTTTTCCTTCCTTCCTTCCTTCCTTCCTTCCTCCCTCCTTCCTCCTCTCTTACCTCTTCCTTCTTTCCTTTCTCCCTCCCCTACTTCTCCTTCCTTTCTTCTTTCCTCCTCTGTTTTTAGTCTTCCTTTGTACTTCGGGTCAGCTTTACATTGAAATCCCACTGCCTCTGCCTTCCCAGCATTTGGATTACAGACCTGGTCCCCTAAGCCTGGTCCCCAAACTAATCCCATCTTGTCCATTTGTGTTTCTTCTTTTAAATGTTTTTATTTTTCTGCCAGTGCCTGTTCACCACTCACTGTGGAGATCTCAGAATGTCTGTCTTCCACTTCTATTCATGCTATGCTCATTAGTAATAATGTTATGCTCATTAGTAATAATGCTATGCTCATTAGTAATAATGCACTGCAATCACTTTTGTTATTGTTCCCATTCTGTCTACCTTTGACGAGTATTTCTAAGTATACAAAGATGTTTTTCATATCTGTGGATTCGAGTCTATAGATTATCACATTGTCTTTACCCCTACCCCTTGGCCCAGCTCACTTGGGGAAAGGGAAGGGATATGTAAACTGAGATCTTGTTTTCTCTGACTTGAGCAGCATAATTAATACTTCAACATGACCCTTTACAGGATAAGGTTCAAATGGTCCAAAGCATGTGGTAGAACACCAGCCATCTTCCAGCTACAATGAGCAGGATTCACTTGAAACCAGACTTTAAAAGAAAAAAAATGTGTAGCTGGTACTTTCCAAGTCTAAGAGACTTCTCCACTATTTTTTCTGGGAAATCTTGTCTTTCCAAAACACCACAAACCACTTCTGGGCCTTCATAACTGTGGATAAGTGATGCCAAGCGAGTGTTGGATTCACAGTGTATAAACCCAAGATAACAATCACGGCGGCAGGGCAGGCACATGCAGCGTCAGCAGGCTTGCTCAATGATTACCAAGAATGAAAACCCTCAGAGACACAAGGGCAGCCCATTCTTCCGACTCAAGATACCCCACTGCCGTTACCTCCACCTGCTAAAATCAGAGTCAAGAGCAACACGAACTCTCGTGAAGTCTCCAGTGACCACCCACTCTATGCACTCTCTCCTGAGAGCTTACTGTACGCACCATTGCTTCGTTTGTTTTTCTACATTGTGCTCACCCCTTCTTAAACCTTCTTCATACCTTCACCAGTTAGTACGACCCACACCAATGCTAGACCCTCAGTGATAACACCAACAAGCTTTTGTTGTTCTTTGTATATAATAGTACCTGAACATATGGATGAGTTGCATTTTTTATAATCACACCCCTTTTTTTGGCCAGTTAGTCAAGACTCTCACATAGAAAATCCATGAAGTGAATTACAGAGCCAGTTCCTTTAGAAGAATCAGAGGTCTTCTGAGTACATTTCCATCAAAGAAAACTTTGAAATCAACTTTAACCAGAAAAGGATTCAGGATCTGGTTCCTTACACCCGTCCTTCATCTCGGCGTAGCTCCAGCCTGCTTCAGGTGTGGGCTCTGCCCTGAGGTGATGAGACCTTGTGGGAGGAGGCAGCAGTTCTGCCAGGTGAGCTGGCAGGTCTGTCGAAGTAACTTAACACATGATTGAGAGAAAAGGCCATGTCTGTCAGCTTTTGTCTGCCCTGTCTGTCCTGGAATCAGAGGTTCCATGAGGGCTCCCTCTCTCCTATTCCACTACTCATCTCTCTCCAAGTTCTTTTCGGACCCTGATGGAGTTTCTGCCCTTCCTCTTCTTACTAGAGTCAACCAAACTTTAATTCTTCCATACTTTCCTTGGAAAGACTTTTTAGTTTATAACCATGTGACCCCACTCAACTTCTCTGATGATTTGTTCTTATTTTAAACAAATATTTACTGTGCGCTATGTACTCAATGATAATGGCAAAAGTGTGTGTGTGTGTGTTTGTGTGTGTGTGTGTGTGAACATAGTTCCTCTTAGCAAACCTAATGGTAACAGTAAAGACATACAAGTGAAAAAGTATCAGATGACTTTGTGAGAATTGATAAATTACACATTTTTGTTAGTGGTTATATTCATTTTTTTCTTCTGTGGATCCCTTCCATTTATGGGAGCAGAATCTCTGCCCCAAAATCTAAGGCATCTTGGCCTTGCTTTCTGTTTGTGTATTTAAAATGGAAGGCAACACCAGAAACCCAGCCAGGAAAGTGGAGGCTGAAACGTTAAAGGCCAATGCTTCCCAGGAAAGGGCAGTAACCTACACCCAAATGGAGGAAGTGGGACACAGAGAAAGAAGGAAGGAAAGGGGTGATCAGAGTTGCTTCAAATCCAACATGCTGTGACCACGCAAGATGGAGATAAAAGCAGTCAACTGGGCCAAACATGTTGGCTTCCCACACTACGCTTGGTATGAGGGAGGCAGAAGACCCAGCAGAGTAACCACCTTAGGAACACCAGTGTGGAGCCTGGATAGAAGCATCTAGAGAGTGATCGTGACAGACTCCTGACCTCTCCTCCCTCTGTCTATGCTACACGAACCATCAGACTGGACTCCACAGACAGAGGGAAGTTATTTCTTACCTCCTGTGTGTCAGAAGCCATTTGAAGCCACTAATGACAGTAATTGCAATTATCTGCCAGAGATTAACTAAGTCATGACTGGTCTGGCCTGGACTCTCTCTAAGTAAATTTCTGCTACTTCTGAATTCTGTCTCTTCATACCCTCCAGTCTCACTGGTCCATGCAGTCCAGCAGAGTCCCATTAACAAGTACAAAGCACTTATCCCATGCCTTCTTCCTGGCCTCAGAGAGCTTCCCTCGCTTGTCTGCTTGTTTTCATAGTTATTAGTGTGGCAAGGAAGCAGAGTTCTTCATACAAAAGACCAAAGAAGAGTCTCTTTATTTTGAAGGGTGTATTCTTTGACAAAATAAAAACTTTGAATAAATAGAAAAAGAGGAGGAGGAGGAAGATGAGGAGGAAGAGAAGGGAAGGAAGAAGAGGTGGGAGAGGAGAAAGAGAAAGAGGTAGTGGAGAAGGAAGGGAAGAAAGAAAAGGAGGTAGGGGGATAAGAGAAGGAGGAAGAGGAGGTAGAGGAGGAAGAGAGGGAAGAGGAAGATGTGGGGAAAGAAGAGAAGGAGGAGGAGGAGCAGGAGGAGAAGGAACACCCACCGAACCAGCCAGGTAAGAAAGATCCAGTGTGGAAAGCAAACGGAGACATGGCACAGAATCTCAAATTCTATTGCAACCTAAAGCTTCTTTGTCTCTATGGATCACAACTCCCCTTAGCAGACTGAAGTCCCCACACAATCTACAGCAATTTGAAGAAAAGAGATTCTGAATTCATAGCTACTTCCAAAGTGTTCCCGATGATGATTAACCCAATGGGCCATGAGTATCACAGCATCATCAAGTAAACTGCATAACTCAAATGGTTTCTGACAGACCCTGCCATGCCGCTATGAATTTTTTTAAATCCAACTTTTCTAAAGAACTTTCTGACAGACATTTTTATTTTAGATTAATCACGGGCTGCTTTTGTGGTCTTAGTAACGTTTAAATAAAAGGTAGTACCTCCATGCTTAACCTCTGTGAAGATTTCTATAAATCAACGCTCACTTGGCCTCTTTGTTTTGCTATTTCTTTGTGTGTGTGTGTGTGTGTGTGTGTGTGTGTGTGTGTGTGTGTGTGTGAGAGAGAGAGAGAGAGAGAGAGAGAGAGAGATGCCCTGCTCTATCCCAGGTTTTACCTTATATCATTCTTATATTAACTTTGCTTTTAAAATTTAAATGTATTTTAATTAGTACATTTAAACAGAAAAGATATACGTATACATATGGGGTACCATAGAACATTCTGATACATTTATTAATTGTATAATATTTACCAGATTAAAGAAATCTACCTCTTAATAATATATCACATTTTTATGGTGAAAGCACTCAGGCTCCTTTTAATGGATGCTTCCTTACTGTTGTCTACACTCAGCAGGCACGAGCGGACAGAAACTGATCACTGCTGTCTCTAACCTAGTGCCCTTACTGACCTATAACTTCGTGTCCTCGGATGGTAATCCCCGGTTGCCACCGTTGTGTTCACGGGCTTTTGAAATCAAGTGTTTTATGCCCCGTGTTATGAGTGAAACCCGTGCGTGGGCTATTTGTCTCTCTGTGCCTGGCTCCTTTCACTGGAGATAACCATCTCCAACTCCATCCATTTTGCTGTGTTTGACAGGATTTCATTGTTTTTCACACCCAGGTGGTACGGCAAGGTGTGTACGTACCACATTTTCAGTCTTTTCATCGGTTTATGAGCATGTATGTTGTTTACGTCTTGCCTACTGTGAACAATGCCACAGCGAGTATGGGAGGGCACATGTCTCCTCACCATTTCTGTTTCACTGAGGTGGAGTGGCTGGATCATATAATAGTCTGGTTTTCTTTGTTTATTTACTTTTGCAGAATCTCTGTTCTTTTCCATCTGTCTTCACTAACCTTCCTGCCAACAGTCTTTAAGGCTCCCCTCGCCCCATGTTCTGATAGCCCTTGTTACTTCTTCCTCTTTTGGTGGGGCCTTGATCTGTGCTTCCCTGACAGTAATGGAGAACACTTTTATCACGTACCTGTGGAGCATCTGTCTCCTTTTGCTTCTGTCCCCTGTGCTCCTGGGGTCCTGTCTGGGAACAGTCTTTCCCACTCTACTGTCCTACAGTGTTTCCCCTTATGTTTTCTTCTAGCAGTTTCACGGTTTCAGCTCTCAAGTGAGTCTTTCATCTCCATTGCCTGCTGACTTCTGTAACTGATGAGAGCTGGACCTCCAGCGTTAGCACTCCACATGTGAATGTCCAGTTTTCTCAATCCTGTTTCTTGAAAAGCCTGCTCTTTCTCCGGGGCATCTTTTCAGCCTTGTTGGAAGTCACTTAGCTAGAGACGTGTGGGTTTATTTCCAGGCTCGGTTCTGCTCCACTGGGCTGTGCATCTGTTTGTATGCCAATACCACGCTGTTCTGATTACCATAGCTTTGTATTTTGAAATCAGGTAGTGTAGAACATCTTTGTTTCTTTTGGTCAAGATGGGTTTGGCTATTATATTTTTGTTGGTGTTGTTGCTATGGTCCTCTTATGATTATTAAGATTGTTTTAGCTATAATCCTAAAATGAATGTCATTTGTGTTTTGATGGGGATTACCTTGAATAAACAGATAAGTCTGGGTAGCGTGGACATTTTAACAATATTGCTTCTTCTGAAACATGAACTCAAAAATGTCCTACTTTTTACATTTCTTTCAATGATGTTTGACTATTTTGCTATAATGATCTCTTACCACTCACGTTAAATTTACTTGTAGGGTTTTCTTTCCTAGCCATTATAAATGGGACTGCTTTCTTGAGTTTTAGATCACATAGTCCACTACTGTTAGGAAGCAACACTCTTGATTTTTTTTTTTTTTTGGTTCTTTTTTTCGGAGCTGGGGACCGAACCCAGGGCCTTGCGCTTCCTAGGTAAGCACTCTACCACTGAGCTAAATCCCCAGCCCCAACACTCTTGATTTTTGTTAGTGGATTTTGTACTCTGTGCTAGTCAACTAAGAACCCATGCTCCAAAACCAGTTGCTCCCCCTCCCACCACCAGGCCTTCAGTGGTTCGGCCCACACAGCTCCATCATCCCCAACAGACAATGTGACCATTTCCACTGCTGCCACTTGCTCTACTTTCCCAATGTGCATGCTCCATGTCCCCAGGAAAGCCAGCCACCCCGACCTGTTTCATCCTGCTGCTGTTTCCACTCCTGCTCAGAGGTAGCCATTTTGTGTCTCCCCCTTCCCCCAACCCCCAACACACACACACACACACACACACACACACACACACACACACACACACACACACACATTTTATCCAATTTACTCTTACTGCATGGTGTTATTTTTCTGGCACTCCTCGGCCCTCAATCACCAAAATATTCTTTGACTGCAAATATTTTTCTCTTTGCAATTCTCTAAATATATTTATCAGTCCTGCTGAGTTTGGGGTTTTTTTGGGGGGTGCAGTATTTTGCAGTGGTAGAGTGAGTTTTATATAGCTAAGATAATGCCACCTGCAGACAGTAAGAATTTGAGAATTTGACTTCCCTCCCCTCTCCAACTGCTCTGACTAAGACTCTCATTACTGTGTTGGATAAAAGTGAGGAGATGAGACTTCTTCAATTCACTCCTGATCTTGGGGAAGAGGGGGCAGGGGAGCAAAGCCCTTTGACCCTATTAGTGTTAGCTATTGACTAATGCCGTGAGCAAGACACCCTTTATTATGCAAGGTTCTTCTATATTTGAGTTGAACCGTATCTTTTCTAACCTTCAGTGTGCTGATGTACTGCATGAGATTTATTGACCTGTGTTTGTTAAGCCAAAACATTGGTTTTCAAGAAGACAAACACCATTCCTCTTTTTACAACTGTGGAAATTCAGGCTCAAGGACTTTAAATAAATTGATTGTCCAAGGTCAAAGTAAGAGATCCATTAGTAAATTTCTTTAACTGTTCTCTTGCACTTAGTCATTTGTTGGATAATTGGAAAATGTGTTTGGGAGCAAGTTTGTGAAGTCTCCATATTTTAACCAGATATTTCACTTAAAACATAATTCCATTTTTTCTTATTTTGACTCGATAAACATTTTATCTCCATATAATGTTGATATGCATGCCAAGGAGCTGATTTTTCACCAGAGTTTGCAAAATGCTGTAACATTATAAGCAAATAAATTTACTGTGATGAGAAAGAGACTACACTGAATTCTCCTCTTGCTGTTGGAAACCTCCTGGTGTTTAGCTGAGGCCATAAAGCAGAAAGATCTGTGTGATTAACTCCTAAAATTCTTTATCACTTAAAACAGAGGCATAGATAGATAGATAGATAGATAGATAGATAGATAGATAGATAAAAAACAAACAAACAAGAAGCAGCTGGAGGGCCCTTTCCCATAAGTCTTGTATAAGTGCAGAGTGACAGGCACACAAAACTGTGCCAAAGTGCAAGAGACTAGTCCTCATCAATTATATATGCAAAATGTAGCTGCCCATACTTTCCAAGCTTCAAATAGACCAACACAACCATTAAACATTTAAAGAGAGCTCTCATCTCTAGAGAAAACCCCTATGGATGGGGGAGATCACTGCTTACAAAGGTAGGGAGGGGTTGCTAATAGATAATGCAGCTTGCACCTGCAAAGGTGTACAGAAAGGCAAGCAAGACATGCAAGACTAGCATTTTAAATGCCCCAGAACTTCCTGCATCTGCTCAAGCGTTTAGATTCTTTATAAGATCCCAAGAGACGAAGAACTTGGATTCTTTTCCACTACACCTAATAGAAAACAGTGGAAAGGAAGATTTTTAAAAACTAAAAAAAAAAAATTTCCTTTTGCCTTTTATGAGACTTATGGTAAGCCAAAACAAAAGTCAGACCACAGACAGGCAAGCAGTGCATTTCTGAACAGGACAGTTTTTACAGAAAGGAAGACGCCAAGCTCCACTCCAATGTCTCACGGATGTTTGGATAAACTCGAGAAATATGTGTTATGCATCTATCTACCATGTACTGGGTCTACGCTAATTGCCAAGTATTCAGCAGCTTTCTCTGAGGAACCCACAGTCCTGTCACCATTACAGTTTTCTAGAGAGAACACAGAAAGAAGGTCAAAAGCAAGGCCTGAGGGTGTGAGGGGCAAGTCTCGGCCATACACTCCTCCTAGTTGGACCTGCCCTAATATAACCTGGGACAGGTTCTCCCATTGGCTCAGAGGAGATCATGGTCCTCACCTTAGGCACTATAGCAGCACTTCCTGACCCTGGATGTGCTAATGCATTGTTTTTCCGAATCAATGTGAGTGAGCCAATTGAACCTGTAATTTAAATCCTGGCAAGTCCAGTCAGCTACCACTTATTGCCCTAGGTTTGCTATGGATCAGTAATGACAATATGGTCTACGCCCTCCTTCTAGTTGATATAAAACTACATATAGAATCTCATTAAGAAAAGAAAACAAAATATAATTCATTAAATAATATAAACTTGAATCTGAAAAACATGTTTAGTATCTCTTCCTTTGGGCAACCATCCCACCTATCACATGGAAATCTTGCTCTGTCTCTGCTTCCAGAAGAACTAACTTCATCCCAATCCCACTCCCAGATGCAAACCTCCCTCGATGGAACTGACTTTCTTGAATACTCTCAACAATTGATTAATTTGGTTGGCTATGAGTTCTTTGGTTTTGCATATATTGGAAAAGTACTTACTGTAAGGTACTCCAGAAGGTAATGAAAGAGCAATGGTAATGACGTTGTAGCCACTTGTCACAAGAAATTTCTATTTAACGAGAACATGGATGGTATCGTTATCAAGAAATTCAAACTAAGGGAAATCAGGATGGGATGTTGAGCTAAACCTGCCCAGTGCTTGAGAGAGCAAAGCGTGTGTAAATTGGTCTGACATCACCACTTAATATGTAGACACGATCTATAAGCAGTCTAATAATTACCCAAGAGACAACAGGAGGGTAATTTCTGCCTTGGGAATATGACCACATCAAGAATAAATTAGTACAGTAGCCAGTCTTGATCTATGAATTGTTTCAGCATTTCAGAGGACTTACTATGTATTAGTCTTAGTCATCACTGACATGCCCTGCAGATGAGTAAAAGCCAGCAAATATAGAATGAACTTCTGTGAAATTCTTTCAAGGATCTTCTGCTTTGCACACTTTATACCAACACAATTATTTCCTACATAAGATTGGGTTTTAGAATTAAAGCTTCATTTCCTCACCTTGCTACTTCCTAACTTTTCTGGACTTAAGTAAGATGCAAGATGGGAAATGACCGTGCCTCCTGGCATCCTCCGATCTGCTCATTCCTTATTCGGCTAAACCAACATCCACTACACCAACCGTGTTTGTCAAACTGCAGCATGGAGAATTCTGGGAATTCTTAACTAAGTCATCAGTGTCCAGTACCAGAAATATTAGCAGCTGTGGCGGCGCAGCCAAAGAATTCAGTGGCTTGAGTGAAAGGTTTTGCAAGTCCTGAGCCAAAGTTACATCATCTGTTTATTAGCAAGGCATGAATCAGATTATTAATGGTGCACCTGAGCCTGTAAATTGATAAAGTAATGGAAAAAGAAAATATAGAGCTGATGTTCTATCATTGGAGATGTATGATCAAATGAGCAAGAAGACTGGGAAAAGTATAAAGACCGGAGATTTTTAAGGTAGCTTCCAACTGCTTCTTTTCTTTTCTTTTTTTTTTTTTTTTTTTTTTTTTTTTGGAGCTGGGGACCGAACCCAGGGCCTTGCGGTTGCTAGGCAAGCGCTCTACCACTGAGCTAAATCCCCAACCCCCAAGTGTCTCTTTTCTTTTTTAATGTTTACTTCAACAGTACAATTAGGCTTGTCCCACTAGAAAACGCTCAGAATTCCACATGAGTTCTGGACACTATGACCAGACTATAAGTCTTCTTTTGAACAATTTTATTTTTATCCTATCTATTATTTTATGCTTTTGATATTGCCTTCAGCAACCTTCCCACTCTATAAAGTGTACGAAGTTTCTAACCTATATTCAGTCCTAAAGCTCCAGACCCCTCCCACCACCCCTTGTATTCTAGTTATAAGTTGAGTCCTGTAGTGTAGTGTGTCTATATTTAACCTTGACATTTGTTTTACTGCCTTGGTTTTTGTTTGTTCACTGCTTTCCATTTTGTTTTGTTTTGTTTTGTTTTGTTTGTTTTTGACAGGGTCTCATTTATACCTCAGGATGGACTCAAAGTCCATAAGTAGCTTAGAATGACCTTGAGTTTCTGATCTTCCAGTTTCTACCTCTGGAATTCTGGGATTTTAGGGCTATGCTGTCACACCTAGCATATATGGTGCTGGGAATCCATCCTAATGCTCTGTTCATGCCGGAAAAGCACCCAAGCAAGTGTTCATATATTCATCGTCCTTAACAGGATTAATTACTACTGAAGGCAGTGGTATTGTTTTATTTTTCAGCTCAGTTTACCCCCACTCCTGATGACAAATCTCAACTGGAAACATTTCATTCATTGATTCAGCTATTGGGCAACGGGGAACACGAAAGTGAGAAATCACTATATTCTTACTAACAAAGAAGTGAATAAGTAGAGAAAAATCAGAAGTGGCAGCAGTGTGGCAGTCATGCATTTCTAAAGACTGTGCATCAGAAGAAGGAGCCAACACAAAAATGAAGACCCTTCTATTTGGGGGTGAGGCTTGGAGAAGGGCATGAGCAAAGATCACCTACAGCTGGAGAGAAACTCCACCGTCAATGTTTCAAATGGTGATATTCAGGGAGAAAACAGCAGGAGAAAAGTACGAGTCGGTCACCAGTTCTGGATTGGAAGAACCCAGTGTGAGAAGGCCTGCTACCTGACACACTTAGTGACTTGGTACCCTCTGACGGTCCCTCAATACATCACTGCTGGCAACTCTGTAGCTGTCCCTCTTTCACGTATCCCTGATCCGAGTCAAAACTCACGATCCTATGTTGTAAGTCCTATTGGGCTTTCTAAGGATACACATCCTATGTCTCATCTACCCCTGTGAAAAGAGTATGAGTTAGAGAAACAGCAACATGGTTGCATTGATACACATGGAGAAGGGTGTGTAGTGTGTTACTATATTCATAAAGCTCCTACAGTATCTGATTTTAACTAAAAAAATGCATGGTATCAATAACATCACAAACTCCTACCTTCCCATTCATCCTCTTACCTTGAGACCGCTCACAGACAAGTATTGATAGTTCTTGTCCCCACAACATACAAGAGGGCAAAGAAAAGAGACCAGAATCTGAAGAGAAGATGGTCTAGTCAATGAAAGAAAGCAAAAACCTAAGTGTTTTCTCCCAATTCCACAAACTACAGCAATCAAAAGGGCCAGCATATTGACATAAGGACATGATGTAGATCAACAACACAGAATTTCACCCCAGAAGTAAATGCTTGCCAAGACTAGTCAATACAAAATGAGAATGGCTAGATACTGAAGAGCAACGTTGAACCCCATGGTCAAAATCAACTCTAAATGAAACTAGGCCTGAATTAAGAGCTAAATTTTTGCATTTCAAATTTTAGTTTAATGTAATAATCATAAAGTAATAACAGTTCAGAAGTAAATCTTTACTAGCTTGATTTGGGAATAGATAACCCAAATATGACCTCAGAAAGCACAAAGAAAGAAAAGTGCGTTCATTGAAAAATATGTTCATTCAAAAACCTTAAAATTTTGTCATCAAAGGGTAATATAAGAGCTTTTCTTTAAAAATTACCAATTTTTTTAAATGTACAAATCAATATGTAATAAGGTCTCAGATTCAGAGTACGGAGAGAACTCACACAAGTCAACCACCGAAACATTACAGTCTGATTTTTAAAGTGCTCAGATAGCTCCCCCCCAAGCACTTTAAGGAGATATTAAAACACCAACAAGCATATCAAAAAGTGTTTAATGTCATTAGTCCTTAGAGAAAGGCAAATAAAAACCAGGCAATATGTCATTTCACATGCATTAGAACAGCTATAATCAAATAAACGGAAAATTACAATGTGGCAAAAGCGAAAAGAAATGGGAGCCCTCGCACAGCACTGGTGAGACTGTGAAGTGGGGCCGTCCATTATGGAAAACAATCTTGTGGCTCCTCAGAAAAGCAAACATGAATTACCAAGCCACTCAGGAAATCCAGCCCTGGGAATATGCCCAAGAGAGCATGGAACAAGCAAATAGGTATTAATGTCCACAGCAACACTGTTTACCATAGAAGAAGAGAAGATAGCCACCAACTAGCAAATGATAAAAGAAAGCTAGCATTTCCATATGGTGAAGCATTAGTCAACCACAAGAAGGAGTGAAATGCCTGAGGCAGATCAGTGTCAGAGACACTCTGAGTGCTGCCAGACGCCAAGGCCACAAACTGAATGATGGATACAGTACAGAACAGGCATATCTACCAGGCAGAGAAGACTGAAGGCTTCCAGAGCACAGAAAAAGGTAAAAATAGTAACTACTTAAAGAATGTAGGTTTGCTTTGGAGGTGATAAATTTCTTGTAAATGTTCCATAGTGCTAATGGTTATGTCCCAATGGGAATGAACTAGATGACACTGAATTGTGTACTTTAAAACAGTTAAAATGATACATTTTATGTACATGTATGTGTTTACATTTGCATAGTTTGTGTTTGAGTTTGTGTATGCACATATGTATGCATATCTGTATGTGCATATGTATATATAATTTTTTAATTCAATAAAAGTTAAACTAAAATTTGTCACCACTTTATTACTGGTCACAGAAAAAAAATGTATTTCTCAGCTTTGTATCACTCTAATGAATCACTGTGAATTTAGCCACAGTAAAGTACACTTCAACCCCACCAAAAGAATTTCCATCTGCAGATACTATTGGTCATCAAAAACTGAAAACCTTTGCAGAAACTACTGCTTGCTTACACATTTTAATTATTAAAAACCCAAAATGTGTCCCTCTTCCTTATGGCACCAGGCTGTATTAAAGCAAAGGAAGCCTTGGCTGTACCACTACATAGCCCCAGCTTGCTGAAGAGCCCACAGCTTTCTCCATCTCGCCTCTCACCAAAGAAGCTCTGGACTGGATCCTCCAGGATGCATAGTAGATCTCCAGCTAGCGACAGAGTTTTAATGCCCTTATGGTGGAGGAGGAGGGTATAGGGGGCTTACGGACAGAAAACCTAAAAAGAGAATGACATTTGAAATGTAAATAAAGAAATATATGCAATAAAAAAAAGCAAGAAAGCAATGAAGGGAGGAAGGAAGGAAGGAAGGAAGGAAGGAAGGAAGGAAGGAAGGAAGGACAGGCAGGCAGGGAGGAAGGAAGGAAGGAAGGAAGGAAGGAAGGAAGGAAACAAGGAAGCAAGGAAGGAAGGAAAGAAAGAAGGAAGGACAGGCAGGAAGGAAGGAAAGAAAGAAGGAAGGACAGGCAGGAAGGAAGGAAAGAAAGAAGGAAGGACAGGCAGGAAGGAAGGAAGGAAGGAAGGAAGGCCAGGAAGGAAGGAAGAAGAAGGGAAGGAGGGAGGGAGGAAGGACAGGCAGGAAGGAAGGAAGGAAGGAAGCAAGGACAGGCAGGAAGGAAGGAAGGAAGGAAGGAAGGAAGGAAGGCCAGGAAGGAAGGAAGAAGGGAAGGAGGGAGGGAGGAAGGGCAGGCAGGCAGGAAGGAAGGAAGGAAGGAAGGATGGAAGGAGGGAAGGAAGGACAGGCAGGCAGGAAGGAAGGAAGCAAGGAAGGAAGCAAGGACAGGCAGGCACGCAGGCAGGAAGGAAGGAAGGAAGGAGGAAGGAAGGAAGGAAGGAAGGAGGGAAGGAGGGAAGGAAGGAGCTGAGCATTCAATTCAAAATTGTGTCTCCATCAGCATCTACCTCTGGTTGTGACTTTGAAGAAGTGACTGAGTCTCTGTGTTTTCCATTCCTCACTCATGAAGTGAGAAGATGAACAGCACCTATTCCTTACTGCCACATGTGGGGTACTGTGCTTAGGCACTTAGAATAGCTTGCTTATCATGATCAGTATTAGTTGGCCCTGCAGCAGGCATACAGAATCACGACAGGAGTCAGAAGTCAGTATTCATCCTGACATGTGACTAAGGGAAAATATATTTCTGGGCAGAAGACTACCTAAACCTGGCCCTCCTGAAAAGTTAAAGTCTCGAGTTCATCTAAATGCCCTTTGAACCAAGATCTGCCTGCCTTGGACACTACTCGCAGCATCATTGTCATGGAAATACATCCTTACTAAAGGATATAAAGTTTGAAGTCAAGGCCAAGAGTTTCTTCTATGTGGCCATTGACTTCAGAATAGAGGGTGAGCAAGACACAAACAAGCTAAAGGTGGCTAGATCACACCAAAGGCAGCAGAGACTGAGACATGTAATTACCTTCCAATGGGCTTCCTCACAAAGGAAACGATAAATTCCTATACAAGAGGATGCAGAAGAGTGAGGAGATGGCAGGTGGTTCCGACTTGGGAAGGAGACACATGAAAGGCAGAGAAAGCTGTGCTTGAAAGATGAATTAGGACAAACACAGAAAGACTACAACAGGAATCGGGTTTCTTTAGCTGAACAGTGCTGTGAGACTTGAGGGTTTGAATAGCGAGCCAAAGGTTCAAAATTTAACCATTAAGAGAGTTTATAGAGGCTGTAAATGGAGGTGGAGGGCTGTATTGCTTTTCTCATTGCTGTGACCAAATGCTTGATAAGAAGTAAGTTAAGAGAGGAAAGATTTATTTTGGCTCATAGTTCAGAGGAAGACAGTCCAGTATGGCAGGAAGCGTGGCTGAGTGTAGTGCTCTCTAAAGTGGTGGGGAATTGTGGTGTAACTTGCTTACATCTCCGCAAACCAAAATACAGAGAGCTCGGGGCAGAAGTACAGATGGCCTATGGCCCTCAAAATTACTAATGATAAAGATGCTATAACCTCCCACATTAGCATCACCAGCTGGGGGCAACTGTTCAACATAAGCCTGTGGAACACATCTCAGCCAAACCATAAGGAAAACTAAAATTAAAGTACTGTGTGAAATGGACACTTGTCAGGGGCCAGTGCAAATGAAGAAAGTGTAGATTTAAGAGTCCAGTAAACAGCTGACAAGGTGATTTTCAAACTGCTTAGCTCCTACCTGCCTACCTACTCATGCTACCAAACCACCTATAGTCAGAGGCATGCAATACAATTATCATCAAAACAATTTAGAATCCAATAGATCCCCTGCAGATTCTGACTCAAAGTTAATGCACAAATATAAGCTGAATATTTCTAGAATAAGATCTTTCCAGTCAATAAGTGATATGTAGCCTAGAAGACAAGACATGAACAATCTACTCTCAATGAGTCAAGTGATAAACAGCCTAGAAGTCAAGACATGGACAATCTGCTCTTAACTTACTCAAATGACACACAGCCTAGACACCAAGATATGAGCAGATAATCTATCCTTAACCAAATGATTGTCACTATTGATAGAATTATCTTCATTCATAGATTTTGCTAAGGTTTCACTTGACTCAGAATAACCACAGAAATGTCTATTTACATGAAAATTTCCTTTCAATGTCTGCAAACTTCCTCTCCCACCAAACATAAAAACTCATTAAGAGATACAGTCCAGACTACGTCCTAATAATCTCTGGACTGGGATTTCTCAACATGATGGCAGCAACATTTGGGTCCAGGTAAGGTAATTCCTGCCCTGGAAGAGGGTGGTTCTGTGTGCTTTATGATATTAAACAATTATTCTAGGACTCTATTCACTAAGTTCCTCTTGCAGCCCACTACCACCCTGCATCTACCAGGAGAGATATCCCAAAATTTCCCAGCCATTGCAATGGTACCATGGGGCAAGTGAGAGCAAAAATCATTCCTTCATGAAGAACTGTTGCTCTGCATAACACAAGTCACAGGCATATGGTTCATGTTAAGTAATGTCATGAGAGCAACAAGCCTGGGGCACCACTTACAAGTCTAAGAATCCAGGTTCTCATTGCATGTTGTTTTTTAATTGAACAGTTTAACACCATCAAATTACAGGTACACTGAATTCTCCTGTCTGGTTGACACCCACACCAACCTTTCCTAAGTGAGTTACTCAACTTCCCCAATTACCTTGCGAAATGTCTGCTTTTGCTTGCAACTATGTCGTTTGACCCACTCTTGGGATTTAGAGTCTTTTGTAGATGTGTCCTTTGGAGGGGACGGAACATGCGTAATAAATTAAAGTCAGCAAGAACTTGAGCGGTGAGTAAACAGAGCAGAAGACTCCACCCAACGGAGCAGGAATTACAGATCCCACGGTACTGTGGACCTAGTGATGAAAAGTGAAACCATCAATAACTGCTTTTTATCAGATTTGATCGTGCAGCCTTAAGCTTACAGAGTTTCATCCGCAGCTCTAACTGCCGTTCAGCAGGAGCCAGACCACATAGCTGAAGCATTTGGCTGTGTGTAAATAGAAACCAGGAGCTATTTTGCCAGGTCAGGCCAGAGCCACACTCCCAAACAGGCCAAATGAGACTGAAAGTGTGGAAATGGGGTTTTTACTATCTCTGTATCTGCTGGCACTGAGATCTGATCTTGCGAAGTCTTTGGTCACACGAGATTATGAAAGGTTAGGCTCTAGTGGGACTCTAGAACATCACTCATACTTTGCCCATCTGTGATTTGGGGCCCCTGAGCAAATTCTGTGGCAACTGTATCCCAATTATCCTGAGTGGTAAGGAACAGCTACAGCAGACTTACTTTCTTAAAAAAAAAAAAAAGAGGGGGGTGTGGGGGGAGAGGGAAAAAAAAGACAAGACACAGTTGAGCTCTTTGCCCTGCTTCTCATTACATCATGCACAGTTCCTAAGATCTCAGAAAGAGCCACAAATAAGTAACAAGAGTTTAAAATCAGTGTAGAGTCCCTACACTCTCAAACTGTTCTTAGAAAGCAACTGCGAAAAACACGGCCAGTCTCATTCGTCTGCCCCTGGAGCAGAATCTGAATAATTATCCCAGTAAAAATGTTTCCTTATCAGAAAAGGAAAGCCACAGGTCACAAATGCTCAGGAAGTCACCAACACTGCTGCTGAGATGCGTGTTCCAGTGCACGGATGCCTGCGTGTGTGGACAAAGCACTGTCCCCTGTGTGGACTTACACAGGGCATGACATGGGAATTTCACCATAACAAAGTCCACTAGGAGAACAAAAGAAATTGGGGAAAGATGCTTACAATCACAACAATAGAGTCACGTGACTGCAGGTGTACTGTTCGCCCACTTGAGAAACATTTCTTGAACATCCACGGTGTGTGACACATCTTTCCTGCCTTCAGGAAATCATAAAAAATGTAGTCAACTTCAACCACAGGGTCTTAGCAGCTGAGGTATAAGACTAAAAATCACAGAGCAAGCCCAGTGGGGGTGAGACGGAGGACTAGAAGTACTCTATAGGGGTTGGGATTTAGCTCAGTGGTAGAGCGCTTGCCTAGGAAGCGCAAGGCCCTGGGTTCGGTCCCCAGCTCCAAAAAAAAGAACCAAAAAAAAAAAAAAAAAAAAAAGAAGTACTCTATATAATTTTGTAAAATAAGAGGAAAATATAGAACTTTGTAAAAAAAATATATAGATATAGATATAGATAGATATAGATATAGATGGATAGATAGATAGATAGATAGATAGATAGATAGATAGATAGATAGATAGATAGATATAAAGAAAATATATTTCCTTGGATAACAAAGGACAGGCTATAAGGCTATACCCTAGGCAGATGAAAAAAAAAAAATGAGCAACAAAAATAAAAAAGGATGATAAGAAAACCAAAGAGTTCGTGGAAACTGCAGGCCACATAGTAAAACAGTGACATTAAGCAAGCCAGAGCTCCAGTCCTGATCTCAGGAAGGACACCAAAGCCACAGCTTGTGTAACCCAGGTGGCCTTGGTGGGGGAAGCTTCACAATTCTAGCCACAGGATAAACCAAAGTTTTCACAAGCCTTAATAAGATGGATGGAGTCACCCACCCACCTCAAAAATATTAACCCAGAATTGCTCCTGTCTAAAGGAAATACAAGGACAAAGAATGGAGCAGAGACCGAAGGAGAGGCCATCCAGAGACTGCCCCACCTGGGGACCCATCCCATATGCAGACACTGAACACAGACACTTGCTGATGCCAAGTGCTTGCTGACAGGAGCCTGGTATAGCTGTCCCCTGAGAGGCTCTGCCAGAGCCTGACCAATACAGATTCAAATGCTCACAGCCAGCCATCAGACTGAGCACAGGGAACCCCAATGGAGGAAGAAAGGAGGGGGAGGGGAGAAAGAGGGGCAGAATCAGGTATGGAAGGAGATGAAGGAAATGTACAAAGGGTCAGGAAATTGAACAAAGGTGTGTAGCAATGGGGGAGAGGGAACTGGGGGTAGCAACCAGAAAGTCCCAGATGCAGTGTGTGCAGAGCTCTGGAAGATGAAACCACAGAAACTCGGCTTCTGGAGCAGATCTCAGTGCTCCACTAGCTTCCCTTGTTTCGGTCTCCAGTGCACTCAGAAGGCACCTATTAGCTTCGCCAAAGCAAACTAGTAAGTCCCTGAAAGGAAGGAAAGCCCACTTAGGCTCCCACCCCAAATGTGGCCAACAGTGGCTCAGTCATCTAAGGTTATAAATGATCAGTGATTTCAAAGATGGTATAAACAAGCAAATGAATGACCTGTGTCAATCAATTCAGGATCTAGATAAGGAAGTAGCAATGTGGCTAAGAAATTTGACCAAGAAAATTAGGTGTGGGGGAGGGGGAATGTTAGAAAACGAAACACATAAAGTAAAAGACGCTGTAAAAAGCCAACAACTGATTAAATCAAGTACAGGTAAAATATATCAGCAAGTGAAGAGAGATCCAGGAAATGTTATATGCAAATAAAAACAAAAGGTAAACAAGCATGACCACAATAATCTGAGACATTAAACTTACCAGCTATGGTGGCGTGCATTCTTAAGCTCCACTTGGACTATGCTGCAAATTCACGTGAGCTGGGCAATTTAGTGAGACTGTTTGTTAGTTAAGCACATAAAATGAAATGAAGTATCAAAAGAAAACAGGGGGGAACAGAGATGTAACTAATTTATAGAGAACCTACTTAGCATATAAAAGCCCCTAGATCAGTAAAAACGTTAAAATTCAAATTAAAAAATTAGAAGTTGTTAAACGAAATTATGCTATGGCTAGAAAAGAAATTCACATCCAAGCAGCAAGAATTTGAACATGTGACGAGAAGAAAATTCATTCCATGACATAGTGTAGCTAAATTGACTAAGCTCATGGACAAATAACCCATAGAGAAATGCCAATTCAAAAAGGCAAATTCATAAGAATTATTCAAAATAAACCCTGAGGACAGGGCAAGTATAAAACAATATATTTTAAGACCTTAAAGCAAATAAAGCTGATGAAGATTATTATAGCAGGCAAAGTTATCATTGTATGTAAGCATCTTCCAGATAAGGGTAAATTAGAGCGACCTGTGAGAAGAAAGTACTGGAAAAAAAAAAAACACCCAAAGAAATCTACACCCAGAGGGAAAAAGAATGATAGTTAAAGGGAAGAGCACAGGAAAGGACAAATAGGATCAGGAACAGATAAAGAAATGAAGCATGAATCATGTGAAATTCTGTAGAGGAAATAAACTAGCAAATCCATAGTACAGAGGAAAAACAAAAATCATTATTAAAAACAACCAGAAAACCAACCAAAAGGTTACACCCAATACCTCCCATTCATAACCCTAAAGATACTATCTTAACTCCAAATAAAAGATGCGGACTGGCTGATGGGATTAAACAGGATCTAATTATTCGATGTCTACAAGAAATGCATCCCATTGGTAAACACACAGCAACTCAAAGTGAGGGATGGGAGCGATGCAATGAGCAATTGAGAAACTTAGACCAGGCAGGACTGCTAAACTCAGATCTGACAAAATGAGCTTCAAGCAAAATTTTACTCAGAGGTATAAAGAAGGCCATCATGTGTTGCTGAAAGGACAGATCTATCAGGAAGATAGGACCATTATAAATACAATGCACTGGGTCCCGGTGTGCTCAGTTTTGTAAAATAAGTACAATTGGACAAAAAAAGTATACAGCCGCAACAACATTAAAATCAAAAATCAAGGAAACAGTATTAAAAATCAATACTTTAGTCAACACACAGAAAGTCAAGAAAAAATAATTAATAGCAACAAAAATGTTTGAGAGTTTAAGTGTTCCATAGATCAAAGGACTTCACAAAAATATAGAGAATATTCCATCCAACAGCTTCAGGATACACTCTCCTCTTAGTAACCTATAGAATGTTCCCTACAATAGATGTTTTGTGGTGTAAACATGAGGCAAGTCTTCACAAATAATTTTAATTAAAATGTCTTGTGTTTATCAGATCATAATTAGATAAAGCTATAAATCAATAGCAAGAGAAAATACAGAAACTGTAACATAAAAAGAACAGAAATTAGCAATCACTGATCATTAATACCTCTCAACATCAATCGTCTCAACTCTCCAATAAAAAAGACACAGGCTAACACAGTGGATTAATAAGCAGGTTCCATCATTCTGGTGTATATATACCTCAGCAACAAAAATAGGTGTTTCCTCAGAGTAAAGGGCTAGAAAAAGGTTTTCCAAGCAAACAGACCCAGGAAAAAAGCTAAAGTAACCATTCTAATATCTGTATATAGAATCTCAACCAAAGGTAATAAAAAGAGATGGGGAAGGACACTTTATATTCATCAAAGGCAAAATCCACTAGAGGATGTCTCTGTGCTGAACATCTTATGACACAAATGCAAGGGTGCCCACATTCATAAAAGAAACATTACTAAAGCTTACATCATATATTGAATCCCACACATTAATATTGGGAAACTCCAATACCCCACTCTCACCAATAAAATAAAAACTAAACAGAGAAATAATGGAAATAGCAGACATTATGAATCAAATGGATCTAATAGATATCAACAGAACATTATACCCAAACACTCAAAAGAATATTCCTTATTCTCAGCATCTCATAGAATCTTCAAAATTAACCATGTAGTCTGTCACCAACCAACCCTCAACAGAAACAAGAAGTTTGAAATGATCCCTACATTTTGTTAGATCACTATGGATTAAAGCTGGACTTAAACAACAGAAAACAGAAATCCCACAAAGTTGTGGAAACTGAATAACTCTCTATTCAATGGTCCCTGTGCTTGGGAAAAAATTTAAAAAAAAGAAATTTAAAACTTTCTAGAATTCAATGAAAACAAAGACTCAACATAACCAAACTTCTGTGACACAATGAAAGAAGTGTCAAGGGGAAAGTTCATAGTGGTAAGTGCCACAATAAAGAAATTACAGAGTTCCCCTTCAGATGGACCCAGCTTAGGCTGGTCACTGGACCTCCTTTCCCTCAGTCTGTTCCCCATTTTTGTCCCTGCGGTTCTTTTAAACAGGAATAATTCTGGGTCAGAGTTTTTGACTGTAGTATGGCAACCCCATCCCTTCACTTGATGCTCTGTCTTTTTACTTGATGTGGACTCTACAAGTTCCCTCTCCCCAAGGTTGGGCATTTTATCTAGGTTCCTCTCTTTGAGTCCTGAGAGGCTCTCACCCCCAGGTCTCTGGCACTTTCTAGAGGGTACCCGAGGTTATATATTTTCATTCATTTTGCTGGCCCTTAGGGCCATCCATCTCAACGGGAGGCTCCAAGGCCTGACACTATTACCAATACTATGGTTTGCTTACAGACAGAAACCTAACATGTCTGCCCTCCAAGAAGCCCAACAAGCAGCTGACTGAGACAGATGCAGATACTTATATCCTACCAATGGACTGTAGTCAGGGACCCATGTGGTTGAATGAGGGAAAGGCTGGAAGAAGTTGAGGAGGAGGGTGACGCCATAGGAAGACCATCAGTCTCAACTAACCTGGACCCCCAAGATCGATCAGACACTGAGCCACCAACCAGGGAGCATACACTAGGTGGTCTAAGGCTCCTGATACATACACAGCAGAGGACTGCCTGTCCAGATTCAGTAAGAGAAGATGCACTTAACCCTTGAGAGCCTTGAGGCCCCAGGGGGTGGGTGGGGACATCTTTGACTGGACTGTAAAAAAAGATTAAAGATAAATATATATATATGAAAAATTATATTAAAAAACTATAGAGTTCCCATACTAGCAATTTAAAAGTACATTTGAAACCTCGAGGAGGAGGAGGAGGAGGAGGAGGAGGAGGAGGAGGAGGAGGAGGAGGAGGGAAGGGGAAGGGGAAGAAGAAGAAGCAGAAGAAGCAGAAGAAGCAGAAGAAGCAGAAGAAGCAGAAGAAGCAGAAGCAGAAGCAGAAGCAGAAGCAGAAGCAGAAGCAGAAGCAGAAGCAGAAGCAGAAGCAGAAGCAGAAGCAGAAGCAGAAGCAGAAGAAGAAGAAGAAGAAGAAGAAGAAGAAGAAGAAGAAGAAGAAGAAGAAGAAGAAGAAGAAGAAGAAGAAGAAGAAGAAGAAAAGAAGAAGAAGAAAGAAAGAAAGAAAGAAAGAAAGAAAGAAAGAAAGAAAGAAAGAAAGAAAGAAAGAAAGAAAGAAAACATACCCAAGAGGAATAGACTGCAGGAAATAATCAAACTCAAGGCTGAAATCAATCAATTACAAAGAAAGCAATATAAAGAATCAATGAAACCAAGAGCTGGTTCTTAACAAAATCAGAAATGAAAAGGGTACATAACAACAGACACTGAGGAAACCAAAGAATCATTAGGTCTTGTTTCAAAAGCTTGTTCTCCACAAAATTTGAAAATCTAAATGAAATGGATAGTTTTCTGGATAGATTACACTTACCAAAGTTAAATCAAGATCCTGTAAACAATCTATAACCTCTAAGAAAACAGAAACAGTCATTTAAAGTCCCCACGCCCCCAAAAAAAAGCCCAGGACCAATTGGTTTGAACATGGAATTTCACCAGGCATTCAAAGAAGAGCTAAAAACCAATACTCCTCAAATTATTCCATGAAATAGAAACAGAAGGAACACTGCCAAACTCATTTTTTTTTCATTTTTTTGTTCATTTTTGGTCTAATGTCTCTGTATTTGTTGACAATATTTTTTTAATTACCTTCAGTAATTCTTATTTACATTTCGAATGTTATTCCCTTTCCCGGTTTCTGGGCCAACATCCCCTCTCCTTCATTATGGGTGTTCCCCTCCCCCCAACAGTCACATTCACTGGGGGTTCAGTCTTAGCAGGACCAAGGGCTTTCCACTGGTGCTCTTACTAGGCTATTCATTGCTACCTATGAGGTCAGAGTCCAGGGTCAGTCCATGTATAGCCTTTGGGTAGTGGCTTAGTCCCTAGAAGCTCTGGTTGCTTGTCATTTTTGTTCATATGGGGTCTCAAGTCCCTTCAAGCTCTTCCACTCCTTTCTCTGATTCCTTCAATGCGGGTCCTGTTCTCAGTTCAGTGGTTTGCTGCTGGCATTGGCCTCTGTATTTGCTGTATTCTGGCTGTGCCTCTCAGGAGAGATCTACATCCAGGCTCCTGTCAGCCTGCACTTCTTTGCTTCATCCATCTTGTCTAATTGGATGGCTGTATATGAATCAGTCACATGTGGGGCAGGCTCTGAATGGGTGTTTCTTCTGCCTCTGTTTTAATCTTTGCCTCTCTATTCCCTGCTAAGGGTATTCTTGTTCCCCTTTTAAAGAAGGAGTGAAGCATTCACATTTTGATCATCCGTCTTGAGTTTCATTTGTTCTAGGCATCTAGGGTAATTCAAGCATTTGGGCTAATAGCCACTTATCAATGAGTGCATGCCATGTGTGTTTTTCTGTGATTGGGTTACCTCACTCAGGATGATATTTTCCAGTTCCAACCATTTGCCTATGAATTTTATAAAGTCATTGTTTTTGATAGCTGAGTAATATTCCATTGTGTAGATGTACCACATTTTCTGTATCCATTCCTCTGTTGAAGGGCATCTGGGTTCTTTCCAGCTTCTGGCTATTATAAATAAGGCTGCTATGAACATAGTGGAGCATGTGTCTTTTCTATATGTTGGAGCATCTTTTGGGTATATGCCCAAGAGAGGTATAGCTGGGTCCTCAGGTAGTTCAATGTCCAATTTTCTGAGGAACCTCCAGACTGATTTCCAGAATGGTTGTACCAGTCTGCAATCCCACCAACAATGGAGGAGTGTTCCTCTTTCTCCACATCCTCGCCAGCATTTGCTATCACCTAAGTTTTTGATCTGGTGTGAGGTGAAATCTCAGGGTTGTTTTGATTTGCATTTCCCTTATGACTAAAGATGTTAAACATTTCTTCAGGTGTTTCTCAGCCATTCGGCATTCCTCAGCTGTGAATTCTTTGTTTAGTTCTGAACCCCATTTTTAATAGGGTTATTTGTCTCCCTGCGGTCTAACTTCTTGAGTTCTTTGTATATTTTGGATATAAGGCCTCTATCTGTTGTAGGATTCATAAAGATCTTTTCCCAATCTGTTGGTTGCCATTTTGTCCTAACAACAGTGTCCTTTGCCTTACAGAACCTTTGCAGTTTTATGAGATCCCGTTTATCGATTATTGATCTTAGAGCATAAGCCATTGGTGTTTTGTTCAAGAAATTTTTTCCAGTGCCCATGTGTTCGAGATGCTGCCCCAGTTTTTCTTCTATTAGTTTGAGTGCATCTGGTTTGATGTGGAGGTCCTTGATCCACTTGGACTTAAGCTTTGTACAGGGTGATAAGCATGGATCAATCTGCATTCTTCTACATGTTGACCTCCAGTTGAACCAGCACCATTTGCTTAAAATGCCATCTTCTTTCCATTTGATGGTTTTGGCTCCTTTGTCAAAAATCAAGTGCCCATAGGTGTGTAGGTTCATTTCTGGGTCTTCAATTCTGTTCCATTGGTCTATCTGTCTGTCTCTGTACCAATATCATGCAGTTTTTATCACTATTGCTCTGTAATACTGCTTGAGTTCAGGGATAGTGATTCCCCCTGAAGTTCTTTTATTGTTGAGAATAGTTTTAGCTATCCTGGGTTTTTTGTTATTCCAGATGAATTTGCAAATTGTTCTGTCTAACTCTTTGAAGAATTGGATTGGTATTTGATGGGGATTGCATTGAATCTGTAGATCGCTTTTGGTAAAATGGCCATTTTTACTATATTAATCCTGCCAATCCATGAGCATGGGAGATCTTTCCATCTTCTGAGGTCTTCTTCAATTTCTTTCTTCAGAGTCTTGAAGTTCTTATGGTACAGATCTTTTACTTGCTTGGTTAAAGTCACACCGAGGTACTTTATATTATTTGGGTCTATTATGAAGGGTGTCGTTTCCCTAATTTCTTTCTCGGCTTGTTTCTCTTTTGTGTAGAGGAAGGCTACTGATTTATTTGAGTTAATTTTATACCCAGCCACTTTGCTGAAGTTGTTTATCAGCTTTAGTAGTTCTCTGGTGGAACTTTTGGGATCACTTAAGTATACTATCATATCATCTGCAAATAGTGATGTTTTGACTTCTTCTTTTCCAATCTGTATCCCCATGATCTCCTTTTGTTGTCTGATTGCTCTGGCTAGAATTTCAAGAACTATATTGAATAAGTAGGGAGATAGTGGGCAGCCTTGTCTAGTTCCTGATTTTAGTGGGATTGCTTCAACTTTCTCTCCATTTAGTTTAATGTTAGCAGCTGGTTTGCTGTATATGGCTTTTACTATGTTTAGGTATGGGCCTTGAATTCCTATTCTTTCCAGGACTTTTATCATGAAGGGGTGTTGAATTGTGTATAATGCTTTCTCAGGATCTAATGAAATGATCATGTGGATTTGTTCTTTCAGTTTGTTTATATGATGGAGCACGTTGATGGTTTTCTGTATATTAAACCATCCATGCATGCCTGGGATGAAGCCTACTTGATCATGGTGGATGATTGTTTTGATGTGCTCTTGGATTCGGTTTGCCAGAATTTTATTGAGTATTTTTGCGTCGATATTCATAAGGAAATTGGTCTGAAGTTCTCTTTCTTTGTTGGGTCTTTGTGTGGTTTAGGTATAAGAGTAATTGTGGCTTCATAGAAGGAATTCAGTAGTGCTCCATCTGTTTCAATTTTGTGGAATAGTTTGGATAGTATTGGTATGAGGTCTTCTATGAAGGTATGATAGAATTCTGCACTAAACCCGTCTGGACCTGGGCTCTTTTTGGTTGGGAGACCTTTAATGACTGCTTCTATTTCCTTAGGAGTTATGGGGTTGTTTAACTGGTTTATCTGTTCCTGATTTAACTTCAGTACCTGGTATCTGTCTAGGAAATTGTCCATTTCCTGCAGATTTTCAAGTTTTGTTGAATATAGGCTTTTGTAGTAAGATCTAATGATTTTTTGAATTTCCTCTGATTCTGTAGTTATGTCTCCCTTTTCATTTCTGATTTTGTTAATTTGGACGCACTCTCTGTGTCCTCTCGTTAGTCTGGCTAAGGGTTTATCTATCTTGTTGATTTTCTCAAAGAACCAACTTTTGGTTCTGTTGATTCTTTCTATGGTCCTTTTTGTTTCTACTTGGTTGATTTCAGCTCTGAGTTTGATTATTTCCTGCCTTCTACTCCTCCTGGGTGTATTTGCTTCTTTTTGTTCTAGAGCTTTTAGGTGTGCTGTCAAGCTGGTGACATATGCTCTCTCCTGTTTCTTTGTGCAGGCACTCAGAGCTAAGAGTTTTCCTCTTAGCACAGCTTTCATTGTGTCCCATAAGTTTGGGTATGTTGTACCTTCATTTTCATTAAATTCTAAGAAGTCTTTAATTTCTGTCTTTATTTCTTCCTTGACCAGGTTATCATTGAGTAGAGCATTGTTCAACTTCCACGTATATGTGGGCATTCTTCCCTTATTGTTATTGAAGACCAGCTTTAGGCTGTGGTGGTCTGATAGGACGCATGGGATTATTTCTATCTTTCTGTACCTGTTGAGGCCCATATTTTGACCAATTATATGGTCAATTTTGGAGAAAGTACCATGAGGAACTGAAAAGAATGTATATCCTTTTGCTTTAGGATAGAATGTTCTATAAATATCTGTTAAGTCCATTTGGTTCATGACTTCTCTTAGTCTGTCTACGTCTCTGTTTAATTTCTGTTTCCATGACCTGTCCATTGATGAGAGTGGGGTGTTGAAATCACCTATTATTATTGTGTGAGGTGCAATGTGTGTTTTGAGCTTTAGTAAGGTTTCTTTTATGTATGTAGGTGCCCTTATATTTGGGGCATAGATGTTTAGGGTTGAGAGTTCATCTTGGTGGATTTTTCCTTTGATGAATATGAAGTGTCCTTCCTTATCTTTTTTGATGAATTTTAGTTGAAAATTGATTTTATTTGATATTAGAATGACTACTCCAGCTTGCTTCTTCCGACGATTTGCTTGGAAAGTTGTTTTCCAGCCTTTCACTCTGAGGTAGTGTCTATCTTTTCTCTGAGGTGTGTTTCCTGTAGGCAGCAGAATGCAGGGTCCTCATTGCATATACAGTTTGTTAATCTATGTCTTTTTATTGGGGAGTTGAGAACATTGATGTTGAGAGATATTAAGGAATAGTGATTATTGCTTCCTATTATATTCATATTTGGATGTGAGGTTATGTTTGTGTGCTTTTCTTCTCTTTGTTTTGTTGCCAAGATGATTAGTTTCTTGCTTTTTCTAGGGTATGGCTTGCCTCCTTTTGTTCGACTTTACCATTTATTATCCTTTGTAGTGCTGGATTTGTAGAAAGATATTGTGTAAATTTGGTTTTGCCATGGAATATCTTGGTTTCTCCATCTATGTTAATTGAGAGTTTTGCAGGATACAGTAACCTGGGCTGGCATTTGTGTTCTCTTAGGGTCTGTATGACATCTGTCCAGGATCTTCTGGCTTTCATAGTCTCTGGCGAAAAGTCTGGTGTGATTCTGGTAGGTCTGCCTTTATATGTTACTTGACCTTTTTTCCTTACTGTTTTTATATTCTTTCTTTATTTTGTGCATTTGGTGTATTGACTATTATGTGACGGGAGGAGTTTCTTTTCTGGTCCAATCTATTTGTAGTTCTGTAAGTTTCTTGTATTCTTATGGGCATCTCTTTCTTTAGGTTAGGGAAGTTTTCTTCTATGATTTTGTTGAAGATATTTTCTGGTCCTTTGAGCTGGGAGTCTTCACTCTCTTCTATACCTATTATCCTTAGGTTTGATCTTCTCATTGAGTCCTGGATTTCCTGTATGTTTTGGACCTTGTATGTTATGGTTCCTTGTCTCTTCCTTTGGTTTTCTATATCCAGGGTTGTTTCCCTGTGTTCTTTCTTGATTGCTTCTATTTCCATTTTTAATTACTTCAACTGTTTGATTGTGTTTTCCTGAAATTCTTTCAGGGATTTTTGTGATTCCTCTCTATAGGCTTCTACTTGTTTATTTATGTTTTCCTGCATTTCTCTAAGGGAGTTCTTCATGTCTTTCTTGAAGTCCTCCAGCATCGTGATCAAATATGATTTTGAATCTAGATCTTGTTTTTCTGTTGTGTTTGGATGTTCACTGTTTGCTTTGGTGTGACAATTGGGCTCCGATGATGCCATGTAGTCTTGGTTTCTGTTGCTTGGGTTCCTGTGCTTGCCTCTCGCCATCAGATTATCTCTGGTATTACTTTGTTCTCCTATTTCTGACAGTGGTTAGACTGTCCTATAAGCTTGTGTGTCAGGAGTGCTGTAGACCTGTTTTCCTGTTTTCTTTCAGCCAGTTATGGGAACAGAGTGTTCTGCTTCCGGGCGTGTAGTTTTTTCTATCTACACGTCTTCAGCTGTTCCGGTGGGCCTGTGTCTTGAGTTCACCAGGCAGGTCGCTTGGAGCAGAAAAGTTGGTCTTACCTGTGGTCCCGAGGCTCAAGTTTGCTCGTGGGGTGTTGCTTATGAGCTCTCCTCGAGGGCAGCAACCAGGAAGACCTGCACCACCCTTTCTGGGAGCCCCCGTGCACCAGGGTCCCAGATGGCCTTTGGTGTTTTCCTCTGGAGTCAGAAATGTGGGCAGAGTGTAGTCTCTTCTGGCTTCCCAGGCATGTCTGCCTCTCTGAAGGTTTAGCTCTCCCTCCCACAGGATTTTCATGCAGAGAACTGTTTATCTGGTCAGTCCCTTCAGGTTCTGGCAGTGTCTCGGGTGCAGGGGACCTGCTGCTCCAGTGCCCTTATCTACAGGATTCCAGAGGCTGTATACAGTTTTCTCTTGGGCCAGGGATGTGGGCAGGGGTGGGCAGTGTTGGTGGTCTCTTCTGCTCTGCAGTCTCAGGAGTGCTGCCAAACTCATTCTATGAGGATACATTCACCCTGGTCCTAAACCACACAAAAACTCAATAAAAAAGAGAATTTCAGGCCAATTTCCCTCATGAACATTGATGAAAAAATACCCAATAAAATACAACCAAGTCCAGGAACACATCAAAAACATCATCCACCATGATCAAGTAGGCTTCATCCCAGGGATGCAGAGGTGATTCAATATACAAAAATCTATCAACATAAACCACCATATAAACAAACTGAAAGAAAAAAACACATGATCATCTCATAAGATGCTGAAAAAGCCTTTGACAAAATCCAACACTTCTTCATGTTTAAAAGTCCTGGAGAGATCAGGAATTCAGGGTGCATTGCTACATCACAAAACAGACAATATACAGCAAGCCAATAGCCAACATTAAATTAAATGGAGAGAAATTTAAAGCAATTCCACTAAAATCAGGGACAAGACAAAGCTATCCACTCTCTCCATATTCTGTCCAATATAGTACTTGAAGTTCTAGGTAGAGCAATAAGACAACTAAAGGAGATCAAGGGATATAAATTGGAAAAGAAGTCAAAGTATTGATATTTGCAGCTGATATGATAATATACATAATTGATAAAATATTATAAATTAATAATTTCCCTTCTCAATGTGTCCTTTAAAAATCAAATCTGTTATCCAACAACAATTTACCACAGCTGTAACGTACATAAGTCACAGAGGAACAGACAGGAAAAGACAAAAGAGATCGGTACAGCTAAACATGTAAACTAGATAAATAGAGAAATGAACACAGACTCAAAAGTAGAAGGGAAATAACAGTGCATTTCCACATAAGCCAAAGAGGAAAGCCAGTGATAAAGAACAAGGGACAAAGGAAGAACTTGTTCAATGATGATTTCAGAGAAACTGACCTAAGAAGAACTTTTCCCAGCCTTTATCTCTATCCCCATCCTTATAACCACACAGCAGTATGGGATGCTCACAATTGTACAAAGTCCAGCAAAGCTGAAACTATGGTCCCCGTGAAAGACAGGATCTACCAATGGACTGTAGAACAATGCTACAACTACTTCTGGGCTTGACTCTGAGTTTGAAAATGATCTACCAATGGATTATAGAGCCTACAGTCATTTCTAGACCTGCCTTTCATAGATTGACTTTTCCTTTTCCTGTCCCTTAGAGCATCTCCTCTTAGAGCCAGCCACCATGATTGGAAAAATCCCAGGTATGCCCATAGAGCACCCAAGCATACTGAGGGAGAGGTTGGGAGCCTCCAGATCCCTTTCCTGGATGAGCTACCTGACCAACAGTAGCCTCCAGTCGTCGGTGGTGGAAAACCACCCTCTTGGAAGAAGAGAACCTTGGCATTGTTTGAAGTTGCAGATGGCATCCTATGGAACAGAGAGCAGTCATCCCCTCCAGGTCCTGCCCAAATTGCAGATTTTCCAAGCAAAATGAACAGTTGTTTTATGTCCCTAAGTTTTAGTGTGGTTTATTACATAACAGTAAATAACTGGTATGCCTTGCTAGCAGAATGAGCACATTTCACACTAGGGAAGCTTTTCTGAAAGGAGGTGGAGTTAAAGGAAAGGTGCTTCAGTCACTAGATGAAGTGAAGACTCTCAATCACCCTCTGACTGCCTGCCTTTCTCTGATCTTTAAGATCCTATCCTGCCAATTTTTTTTTTTGCTTTAATGTCATGAAAGAAAAGCAAGGAGTGAAAAGCAGCTTCCAGCCGGACACTTCTGTCCTTGGTCACATGTTTTCTGTTGACTGGCACAGATCTGAGAAACCTCAAAGCATTAGAAAGAATGACTAAGGAAGCAGCTGAAGAGAAACTCACATGGACTGGAAAATCTGTTCTCAAGGCATGTGTTTGCCATCTGTGCTGAGACCTACAGAGAAATCCTATGGACAGTGTGGGGTCATTCAGAGGGTGTTCACACTGGGCCTTGGTCCACTTGCTTCCCTTCCAGTTGCATCGTGAAATCGTGGGCCAACCAGAATCAAGTCCGTCCAATTCATTCATACTACCACCTCTTTAGCTTCTGTCTGTACAAACACACGCTTTTCTGCCACACCCCGCCCCCTACTCCTCACAGTGATCTTCCTCTATTGTGGAACTCCCATCAAGTAAGTAATTGGCTACCTCCCATACTCACACTCACATCCGGGAAGTCTTTGTGTATCCAGTTAACAGAGCTTTGGCGTCCTGTAAATGCTCAGTCGGAGCTTGTGGGGAACTACAATAGAGAATTGAATAACATTCATGCTTAGACACAGCTTCAAATTGCCCCCAGATGACCAACAGGCTCCCAGAAAAGAGAAAAGAAGTGAAAAGTGATTTCTTTTCCCTCCAGAACTTTTCATTAACTCTTCTAAACACAAACATGAATTGAATCTCCCTAAGTCCCTATGTCTGGGGCTGCTTAGATACTTAGTTTTATGATTGTGACCAAAACACAACATTTGTTCTTGATAATATTTAAATTTTAAAGGTTGAATCTGTTTCATTCCAACCCGGGACAGTAGATGAACATCAGAGAAGGAATCTGGATCTAACAGGTTCTTAACTTCTTATGTAGACCTCACTTTTAATAGATAGTAATGTAAAGTGTGGAGACTTTAAAACTTTAGGCCATTCTGTGATTGAAGAAAATTCTATTTATGAAATGATGGCTTTAAGGGTAGATAACTGAAATTTCAGAGATAATTTATCCCAAAGAAAAGTAAATGACATCTTTCTAGAATATTATGATTCTTCCAGTAAATTAGGAGAAATTTAATACATTTTTCTTTGGTCTTACGATTGCTTTCAATGCTATATACAATACTAAAAATAATAATACAACCTTTCTTTTTTGATGGCATTGATTCAAACCATCTTCATGTCATGCCTTTAATTTTCAGACCTTAAGTGTTTTGTGTGTTTGTATATGTGGGGCTTTTTGCTTGTTCGTTGTGTTTGAGGCAGCAACTCCTATATCTCAAAGTGGTACCAATTATATAAACAAGGTTAAGCTTGAAGACTTCTACCTCTACCTTCCTAGTACTAGGATTACAGGTGTGATAGTGTCCCACTTTTATGTATTTGTTTTATCTATGTGTTCCATAAAGATTGTTAGCACTGTTTAGCATTGTTATAATAAGTCATGTAGATTTAAGAGATGGGTGCTTTTGGGAACCTTTCTGGAAGGGTTAGGAGGAGGACTGAGGGACCAAAATGGGATAAGAACTCTACAGAATTCCATTTTATCTTAATGACAGGCTCCTTTCCCTTACAGAAGATTTGCAATTTTATGAGGTCCCATTTGTCAATTCTTGATCTTAGAGTGGATATCATTGGTGCTCTATCCAGGAAATTTTCCCCAGTGCCCATGTATTCGAGGCTCTTCCCCATTTTCTCTATTAGTTCCAGTGTATCTGGTTTTATGTGGAGGTCCTTGATCCACTTGGACTTGAGCTTTATACAAGGAGATAAGAATGGGTTAATTTGCATTCTTCTACATGCTGACTGCCAGTTGAACCAGCACCATTTGTTGAAAATGCTGTATTTTTTTCCAGTGGATGATTTTAGCTTCTTTGTCAAAGACACAAGTGACCATAGATATGTGGCTTCATTTCTGGGTCTTCAATTCTATTCCATTGATCTACCTGCCTATCTCTGTACCAAAATCATACAATTTTTAATCACTATTGCTCTGTAATACAGCTGGATGTTAGAGATGGGAATTCCCCCAGAAGTTCTTTTATTGTTGCGAATAGTTTTTGCTACCCTGGGTTTTTTAACAAATGAATTTGCAAATTGCTCTTTCTATCTCTGTAAAGAATTGAGTTGGAGTTTTGATGGGGATTGCATTGAATCTGTAAATTGCTTTCAGCAAGATGGACATTTTTATCATATTAATCTGCCAATCCATGAACATAGGAGATCTTTCCACATTATGAGCTCCTTCAATTTCATTCTTGAAATTCTTGTCAGACAGATCTTTCACTTGCTTGGTTAGAGACACATCAAGATATTTTATATTATTTGTGATTATTGTGAAGGGTCGTGTTTCCCTAATTTCTTTCTCAGTTTGTCCTTTGAGTAGAGGAAGGCTACTGATTTGAGTTAATTTTATATCCAGTCACTTTGCTGAAGTTGTTTATCAGGTTTAGGAGTTCTCAACAGATTGAGAAAAGATCTTTACCAATCCTATATCCAATAGAGGGCTAATATCCAATATATACAAAGAACTCAAGAAGTTAGACTCCAGAAAAATCAAATAACCCTATAAAATGGACTATAGAGCTAAACAAAGAATTCTCAACTGAGAATATTGAATGGCTGACAAAGAAGCACTTAAGAAATGTTCAACATCCTTAGTCTTCAGAGAAATGCAAATCAAAACAACCCTGAGATTCCACTTCACACCAGTCAGCATGGCTAAGGTCAAAAACTCAGATGACAACAGATGCTGGAGAGGATGTGGAGAAAGAGGAACACTCCTCCATTGTTGGTGGGATTGCAGACTGGTACAACCACTCTGGAAATCAGTCTGGAGGTTCCTCAGAAAATTGGACATAGTACTACCTGAGGACCCAGCTATATCACTCCTGGGCATACACTCAAAAGATGCTCCAACATATAACAAGGACACGTGTTCCACTATGTTCATAGCAGCCTTATTTATAAAATCCAAAAGTGAGAAAGAACCCAGATGCCCTTCAACAGAGGAATGGATACAGAAAATGTTGTACATCTACACAATGGAGTACTACTCAGCTATTAAAAAAAAAAACAGTGACTTCGTGAATTCATAGGCAAATGGATGGAGCTAGAAAATATCATCCTGAGTGAGGTAACCCAATCACAAAATAACACATATAGTATACATTCACTGATAAGTGGATATTATCCCAAAAGCTTGGAATACCGAAGATACAATTCACAGACCACATGAAGCTCCAGAAGAAGGAAGCCCAAAGTGTGGATGCTTCAATGCTTCTTAGAAGGGAGAACAAAAATACTCACAGGAGGAATTATGGAGTCAACGTACAGAGCAGAGACTGAAGGAAAGGCTATCCAGAGACTGCCCTACCTGAGGATCCATTCCTTATACAGTAACAAAACCCAGATAATATTGCAGATGCGAAGAAGTACATGCTGATAGGAGTCTGATATAACTGTCTCCTGAGAGGCTTTGCCAGAGACAGATACTCACAGCAAACCATTGAACTGATAACAGGGTTCCCAATGGAAGAATTAGAGAAATGACTGAAGGAGCTCAAGGGGTTGGCAACCCCATAAGAAGAACAACAATATCATCCAACCAGAGCCCCCCCTGCCTCAGAGCTCCCTCCAAGAGTACACAGGGATGGACCTATGGCTCCAGCCACACATGTAGCAGAGGATGACCTTGTTGGTGTCAATGGGAGGATAGGTCCTTTGTCCTGTCAAGGCTTCATGTTCCAGTGTAAGGAAATATCAGAGTAGGGAGGTGGGAGGGAGGGAGGGAGGGAAGGAGGAAGAGGGTGGGGGAGCACCCTCATAGAAGCTGGGGGAGATAGCCAGTTTCTGGAAGGGAAACTGGGAAAGGGGATAACATTTGTAATGTAAATAAAAAATATCCAATAAAAGAAAAAAGTCAATAAAATAAAAGAATAAAAGTTCAATAACAACAACAACAAAAACCTGTGGGATGATGTCACAGGTGAGGCAGGTACAAGATAGAAGGAGGCCTGTCATTGAACAAGAAGGAAGGATGGGCAGGAGAATACAGACATATATTATACAAGTTATTAAGGTTAAGTAAAAATCTGTGGCTCCGGGTAGAGAGCTTAACAGATGGATATATTTTGGGCTAAAGTCCTGATTTGATATGTTGCTTATTGATATTGGAATTGATAGAAGGTATTTGGTTTGTTTTATAAATTGTCCCATTAAAGATCATATGGCTCATTGATGCCAACTTGTGAGGGTTTGTGGTTATTTTTGATTTTACCACAACAGGAAGCTCAGATTCTCTTAACATGGACTCCACGGGAATTTTGGGTTAATTTTCTGATATCACAGAGTACAAAAGGCTATCAGGCTCATTGTTTAGCTTACTTCCCTTTTAAAATTGTTTAATCTGCATAATGGGTGTGACTTTGAGTTTTATGGTTATATTATTACTCTGAGACAGAGTGCAAGATACAAGCTTTTCTGGTTACAGACTAAGGAACACAGAATTTGGGAGAAAGATTTTGTCTTTGTGTTTTTAAAAAGTGTGATTAGACTCTGGAAACCTCACAGAGTCATACTGATCAGATTTGATAGAGGTAGACCGCCTGAAAAATTTGATTCAGGAGAATCAAACAAAAAGATCTCTCGATTCTAAAGTTTTGTCTTGAGAGTTGTATTTTACAGAGTGTGCCTACTTGGAATCCTGGTCTCAAGGACTTCCAGCTGGGTCCAGTCAGGACACATTGCCTCATTCTTCCTACCCCCTACCCCCAAGAATAACTCAATGCCCATGTACAGCTTGAAAAAGTTATACAGGAGTCATCGCCCCAATTCCCTGGACTTTTGGGGGGCTGAAAGTAGTTATTCTAAAGTTGTTTTTATGAGGGATTTAAAATTGGTTGTAATTTAACAGGGAGGAATTAGCCAGATTGAGTTGTACAGTCATAATCTCATTTGGTAACTAAGCTAAAATCATATCTTTGCTTTGGTATAGAACTTATTTGTCAAAAAAGTTTAAAAGTACAGGGTTTAGAGCCAGTCCTTCTATTGATATCATTACAAACTTCTGAGTTGATTTACACATGTGAGTTAAGGGCCAAATAGCAAATTCATGACTCTGACTTCATGAGAGTACTTTCAAGATAATAATAAGATATAAAGACAAAAGTCCAGATTGTCTTATGTAGTTAGATGGTTTTCAAAAACGTCAGAAATCCACAAAATTTGAGGTTTAAGGTTATTTATCTTTTGTTGAGATATTCTGCTCCTAACATTTCGCCTTTGGTGAATTTAATGAAGAATTTGAACATCTCTACCTCCAGGTGAGGCAATACTTTGTGGCTAGGCAGCCACTGGACAAAACTGCCTGTTTCATCTGCAGACTAATAGTGTCCAGAAAAGGACAAATTATGCAGAATAGTTGACTGATAATCAGCCCTTCAAAATCTGCATTTCAACAGTCTGTCAATTGATTTTGGGCCAGAAGGCTGAAGACTTGAGCTCACATGTTGCTAACAGGGGACTGTGCTAGTGGAGATTTGTCTCTACAACCTCTCAGTTCTGAAAGCCGTGTTAGGCTTCCTATGTGTACAGATATTTTGTCATTCTCAGATTTCTGACGGGGTTGAAGACTGATTATATTCTCATAGCCTATCAGGCTGTTTAACTCTGAAAATACATATTTTATTGGATAGTTATCAGATAGTATACAAGCTAGCTAAGATATAATACAGATTTTAAGCCTTTCTTAAGCTGGAATGGATAACTATATTATGGAGATATATATATATATATATATATATATATATATATATATATATATATATCAGGATAACTGATATAATGTTGGACTGGGTGTTAGATATATTTTATGCTTTTAATTACAAAATGATAATAGTTGTGTTCAGCTTATATTTGAGAGAAAAGGTTTTTTTTTAATTAGACAAAAAGGGTGAAATGTGGGATGATGTCACAGGTGAGGCAGGTACAAGATAGAGGGAGGCCTGTCATTGGACAAGAAGGAAAGATGGGCAGGAGAAAAGTTGGAAGGAAGAGAAGACTGGAATGGAAAGGAGGAGACAAGAGGGACAGGGAGAGAAGCTATGGCAGGACAATATGGCAGGTGATGTTAAGATTCCACTCTGTACAGTTACAGGTTGTTACAAATGTTCTTAAGGAATGGATGTATACCAGTCTTTGTATGTTTAGGTGGGCAATTATATCTTATCAATTGGGCCAAAGGTTATTGTGTTGTGTGTTCTTTCATGTAGCGATTTAAGTGTAAGAAAGTGTACAGCAGCTCGTCTGGGCTGCTACAGAGTTGGGGTATGTGTTTCTGGCATGGAAAACTGCCTTGGGAACTAGATAGGTAGAGAGATTGCTGCCAGGCTCAGAGAAAGGCCTTTGGCAGTGTGGTATGGGATGGAGCAGAGTGGGTGAGACGCTTTGCTGACTGAGAATTAAGATATCCACAGATATCTTGGGGCACTGCAGTGCCGGACGTAGAGCAGGTTCTAGACTCCTTTATTTTTTATATTTTCACAACAAAAACATCCATAGGAAGATGAACAGTGTCAACTAACCTGGACCCTTGGGAACTCTCAGAGAACATACATTGACTGGACCTAGGCCTCTCTACTCATATGTAGCAGATGTGCAGCTTGACCTCCATGTGTCTCCCAAACAATGTGAGCAAGAGCTGTTCCTAAAGCTGTTACTCATACATGGGATATATTCTTCTAGCTGGGCTGCCTTGTCTGGCCTCAGAGGGAGAAGGTGTGCCTAGCCCCACAAAGACTTGATGTGCCAAGGTGGGGAGATATTCCTAGAGGAGCCTCCACCCTCTCCAAGGAGAAAGGGTGGGGGAGGGACTGTGGTAGGAGAGAAGGTCAGGAAAAGGAGCATAAATAAATAAAGTGAATAAATAACTTTTTAAAATGAAAAAAATAATAGATTCTCCATGAATTTCCACTTATTGTGGTAGGTTTACTACTTGTTTATAGTAATAATGTATTTATATTTGGAGCGATTCTTCTCTTTTATCTTGTGTTTTCTGTTACCCTTAACTTTGACTTATTTATTTATTCATTTATTTTTACTTCTTAGACTAAAAAAAGTTTTCTGTGGGTACTATTTTTCTTTAGATTTTGTTTGTTTTGTTTTTATTGATTCTTTGTGAAATTTACATCATGCACCCCAATCCCACTCATTTCCCAGTCCTTCCATATCTGTCCTCTGCCCTTTTCTTCCCTGCAAAAGAAAACAAACAAACAAATAAAAATATTACCATGGAAGCTGTGGTTTGTCACACAGTACATTCTTGTCCAATCATCTCACTTGCAAATGTTCACTGCAATGAATCATTGGTCTGGTTTGAGACCTTTGATTTCGGCAACACCATCAATACTGGACCATCATTGAGACTCCTCTCGGACAGCCTGCTCTTTCCCTGAGTCATGGACAACCTGAAGCTTTAGTTCTGCAACATTGGCCTCTTCACAAACTCCAGCAGCTCATGGGTGGGATTTAGTGGGCCAGTTCAAAGCCCAGAATCTGGGTCTGGATAGTAGCTGAGTTTGTCAGACCATCAGCTCTCCTGCACTCCTAACAACAGGGCCAAGTGCTGTCAGTCAGTGAAAGATGGGTCTATCTCTCCAGCACCAACACCACCAGGGCCAGCTCTCCTGAGTGCTGAGCACTAGTGAGGGGAAAGGCCAGGTCAGCACAGCACTCATGGCCTTTGGTGGTAACCTGGGCCTCAGAAATCAACACAGACCCTATCTGCAATAGGAACACAGACCCAGACATGGCCCAGATATGGCCCTGTGCTGCCAAGGAGCTGCCTCAGTTTGGCTGGGGGTTCTGAAGAAGAGGTGTTTGGGAACAAAGTCAGTGATGGGTACAAGTTGACAGCTCTGTGATCTGCTCAAGATAGCTTTCCAGACAGCTCTCTAGGTAGCTCATGAGTTTTCCAATCAAACTCAGAAAACCTGCTAGAAAAATTCTAAAAGAGCTATAATAGCTCTCTAGATAGCCTAGCTGTTGCAGACCAAAGCCCAGTCTTTTATTTACATATCAAATTGGTCATTTATCCCAATAAATGAATATCTAATATTCTTCTTGAATATCTAATGAATCAGCATTTTATGACCTTAGCCTCTTGATTTTCAGAAGAAAAAAAAAAACAGCAAAAACTTTTTTTTTAACATAGTAAGTCCTCGAGATCTGCCTGCCTTTGTAAACACAAACAATAATTGTAGCTGGGTACGATCTTGTCCTAAAATTACCACTCCCTTACTTCCTGGTGCTCCTTTGTTTCTTGAACTAAAACCCTTGGTTTTAACTATTCTTTTCCCTTTATGGACTCATTAGTGCAACTGTCTCTGTTCTTTCAGATCCATAAAGCCCCCATAAAATTATTCATATTGCATCTTTATATTTTGCATAGTTGAGAAATATATTCTTGAACTCATGTTTTCTGAGTTATTTCCCACAGCCTTAAAGGCTGACCTGAAGGTCACAGAAATACCATTTTGCTGAGGAACATTAGACACATTCTCAGACTAATGCTGTTTCTAATTATCATGGAGTCATTAACCTTGGTAGGGAGAGCATTCCCTGATAACCTGAACACGAACAATATGTACACTATTATGCAAACAAGCCTTACGCCTACAGCAACCATCACACTCAAGGAGACCCACACCCTACTGGCCCTGATCCATGGGTGAGAACTGTGTCACACCACTCATTCCCAAGACCTGGTACCTTAAGGCAGCATAAGCCCAGATGTGACCATGGCCTCAGGTTGCAGTGCAAGCCACTGAGATCAGTACATCCCCCAGTACCAACATGGTCTTCAGGTTCAAATGTTTATCTGTTCTTGGAAACCTGTCAGGCACTCTCAAGATGTTTTCGTAGCAGTTCTGCTCTGTCTGCCCACAGCTGCCATCATTGTGACTCTACCCTAATGGTCCTTTTATGAGGACACCAACCACAGTGCATTAAGATCCACTCTTACTCAGCATGATACAGCTCATCCTCACTGTAACTGTAAAGACCCAGTTGCCAAATAAAGCCACCTTCACAATATCAACATCGAGAGCTCCAGGATGTTCCAAGGACATGTCATTCATCCTACACACCGCAATACTGTCAATGTGACTGGCATGTGATATCCACAGCATGGAAAATGCAAGTAGACAGGAAGGGCTTTTTAATGACCTGTGCGCAGGACCACCTTATATCATGCCACTGGTATGGACACCTTTGTCTGTCTGCCTCACTGGACACTAACCTCTCAGAGTAAAAGCCACAGAGATCAAAGTAAGGGAGATGAAGAAATTTTGGAATACTCAAAGCATTTTTTTTTCTTCTTCACAGAAAGCAAGTGAGGCAAGCACTCCAATCCAGTCACTTTGTCCTCAACAGATAGAAGTTTGTACACTTGTTTGTCCCCTAAGGCACCCATGGGACTGTGACCCAGGCCATTTAATTCCACCGTGACAATCACAATTCTAATAATAATCATCACCCTCTGGATGCTTACCTAGTGATTGACATTTATTGTCTTGCTTTATAAACATTATTTAGCCTGTCTTTCTGTAGTTTGAGACTCCAAGGATCTACTGTGACTAAAGGCTTGGCCCTAGGATGGTGCCAGTAAGAAGAGGACAGACCTCTGGGAGATAAGAAACTGTCCCTGCAGCTCACTGGTTCCCACAGAGGCCTGTGAGGGAAGGAACAGGCATAGTCCCACCCATGGAAGGAGCAGGTGCAACCCCACCCATGGAAGGAGCAGGTGCAACCCCACCCATGGAAGGAGCAGGTGTAACCCCACCCATCATCTTTTTCTCTCCACCCCGCCCAAGGAATGACTGCTTACAACTACATACACCCATCATGGACTCCTGCCATCTGCCACCCTTAACAGAAAATGGCCCACCTGAGCTTGCACTTTGAATGTCCAATGCTGCAAGTCAAGCAAGCATCACAGTCTGCTTAAGTAACCTGAGCCAGGTTTTTCCTTACACTGGCACAGGCCTGAATACAAGTCCTCAAACTTAGCATTAACCCTTAAAATACCACCAGTGCTCTTTCTACATGAAACATGAAGAATTTTTTTCCTTCTGTGTTTTTGAAGCACTGAGAGTCAAATCCAGGCCCCTGGGTGCACTCTGTTGTGGTCCCACTCGCATGACTCTGCTTATGAGTCACAGTCCGCTCCTGTGCACCCTGATGCTGAGTCACGGTCCCACTCACATGCGCCCTGCTGCTAAGTCACGGGCCCACTCACATGCGCCCTGCTACTGAATCATGGCCCCACTCGCGTGTGCTCTGCTGTGCAATCAGTCCAACTCGCATGCAGTCTGCTGCTGAGGCACGGCCCCACTCGCGTGTGCTCTGCTATGCAATCACAGCGCCACTCGCATGCGTTCTGACGATGAGTCACTGGCCCTGCCCTTGTTTACTTTTGTGTATCACTCCCATACACAGTGATGTGCCTTTTGTTGTTGTGCCCCCCCCCTTTATCATCATGAATTATGTTATGACTCATACAGTAAATAACCAAAACATTTATGTCACGTGCCAACTAGTTTCTCCTGAACTGACTTTGGAGGCCGGTGTGAACTAGCCATATCTCCCTCAGTCAACGTGGATTAGAATTTTCAAACTGAAAGGCACCAGAGTAGCTGGGGGATTGTTGTTGATGTTGTTGTTGTCCAAGAAACTAGCATAATTGAAATAAGTAAATCAAATTCTAAAGTTACAATGACTGAAACTATAGTCATAAATTAAAATTGCCTCCAGATGGAGTTAGATTGCCTCAGGCTGAAGAACTCGAACTTGCTACCTTGAACTGTTTTCCCAAACTTGTCTTCGTCATACCCGGCTGGCAAAACTCTGCTTCAATTGGTCATCTTTTCAAATGAGTGTGGATGCAGAATTGGGAATAAAAGACTCAAGTTTGCTCTGTGACCCAGATATCTAGGCAGCTTGGACTGGTTCGAGGGACAGATTTTTTTTTTAGTAATTTACTTAGAGGCCCATGTCAAGCGAGACCAGGCACATCTGCTATAAGTCCATCCCATATTTTTACTAGATGAGCCTAGAAAGGCTTAATGGATGCCTTTTAATATGTTGCTTTTTTTTTTAGATTTGTTTCCCCAATTTTATTGGAGTTTTCCATTACAAAGAGAAACATCTTATGTCCTATTTTATTTTAAAATATAAGCAAATAACAGTTTTGAATAGTGTAAATAGACCTGTTTTAAGTGTTTTTCTTACAAAACCACATTACCTATCAAAGATCAAAGCCCTGAGAACTTTTGTAATCTTGTTATAATTAATTCAGTATGTCTTTGGGGAGGGGGAAATGGGATGAGGAAGTGTGGGAGGGCAGACCAGGAGGGGAGCAGTGACTGGACTGTAAAAAAATTAAAGTAATTAATTAATTAATTAATTAATTGTGATGTATACTTTTTAATCATGCTCCAGCCAGGAAAGTGGGTAGGCTAACTGCAGATCTTCACCTCTCCCTCTGTTTCTCCAAAAATTACCCAGCCTCACCCCCAGCTTTGTAGCCTACAGCTTGCTACAGCCTTTCCTCCTCTCCACCTATCTCCAGAGAGAGGTAAGACAGAGAGATCTCCTCTCTTCCCACTCATCCCATCATCCCAGCCCCCAACTCCAGCAGGCATCCCCTGGGAAACCACCAGCCAAGCCTGCCAGAGAGGCAAGTAGGTCAGTAAAGCAGGTAGGTAAGCTTCAGATTTTCACTCTTCCTCCTCCCCTCCAAACCCAATCCCCCAGCCTCATCTCTAGGTCTTGTAACAGACTAACCATTGTAGCCTCTTTTCGCTCTCTGTTTCCATTCCTAAGAGACTAAGTAGATCCTGGTGGGACACCCTGATTTCCTTTAGACCCACCTAGGTCCTCTCCTAACCCATACCCATTCCTAAGTATCGGCCCCCAATATCTAGAGACACAGTTTACCTGGAAACCCCAGGTGGATCCACCAATCAGAACCCCAAAAGAGTTCCCTGCTGGGCAAAAAAACAGCTATAACCCCCTTCTCAGAACCAGAGAGGGCAACAAAAAAAGAAAAAGAAAAAAATCACCCATTCAACAAAACAAGACAAGATATCAGCAACTAAAAACACAATTTTTCTAAACTCAATACCTTGATGCCAGCATAAAAACACAACCAATAAGAGCTGGGGCAACATGTCTCCCCTAGAGCCCAGTTAGCCTACCACAGTAGGCCATATGAAATGAAATATAGCTGAAGTACAAGATTAAAAAAATGGATTTTACAGATATGTTAGAAGTCCTTAAATATGAACTAATAAATCCTTTCAAAAAAATCTATGAAAACATAAATAGTGGAACTAAATGAATAAAACAGTTCAAGACCTGATATCATAGGTAGAATCAATAAAGAAAACACAAACTGAGGGAAATCTGGAAGTTAAAAATTTAGGAACTCAAACAGGAATGTTAGAGGTAAACCTCACCAATAGTATACAAGAAATGGAAGAGATAATTTAGGGCACTGAAGACAAAATAGAGAAATAGATACCGTGTTCAAAGAAAATGTTAAATAAAAATAATTCTGACACAAAACATATAAAAAGTTTTGAACACTAAGAAAAGACCAAATCTAAGGATAATAGGAATAGAGGAAGGAGAAGAAACCCAGCTCAAAGGCACAGAAAATATTTTCAACAAAATCATAGAAGAAAATTCCCTAACCTAAAGTTGAAGAAGATGTCTATCAAATACAAGAAATTTGCAGAACACCAAATAGAAAAAAAAAACAGAAAATAAACTCCTGCCCACACATAATAATCAAACCACTAAATGTACAGAAAAAAAGAAAGAACATTTTTTAAATGGTGCAAGGGGAAAAGACCAAGCAACATATAAAGGAAATTCTATCAAAATAACCTCTAACTTCTCAGTGGAGATTCCAAAAGCCAGAAATGCCTAGATAGACACTCTGTAGACTCTAGGAGACCACAGATGCCAGCATAGATTACTATATCCAGCAAAACTTTCAACCGTAATCAACGTAGAATGATATCATTTGCATGATAAAAGCAAATTTCAACAATTTCTATCTATAAATCCTGCCTTATAGAAGGTGGAAGAAGGAAAACAGATGCTAACCACAAGGAGAAAACTCAAAGAATAAATAATGCCAAATCAACAAATCAAAAGAGGGAAGACAACAAACACACACACATACACACACACACACACACACACACACCACCACCACCACCACCACCACCACCACCACCACCACCACAACAACAACAACAACAACAACAACAACAAAATAACAGGACTCGACGAATACTGTTCGTTGATCTTTCTCAACAGCAACGATCTCAATCCCCCCCAGTAAAAAGGCACAGCCTAATATAACGGACGAAAACAGGGCCCATACTTCTGCTCCAGCCAAAAACCATACCTCGACATCAAGAATAGACATCACCTCTATCAAAAAGATGAAAACATATCCCAAGCAAATGGACCTAAAAATAGTATAATTTCTTAATTATGTCTTAATATTTTAATTATAATATTAAGTGTAATATCTTAATTATAATGAAATATCTGACAAAAGAGATATAAAACTAATCAGAAGAGATAGAGAAGGGCACTACATACTCAACAAAAGCAAAGTACACCAACAGGGCATTTTTATTCTTAATATCTAGGCACCAAACACAAGGGCACCCAAATTTATAAAAGAAATACAGCTTATAATCACATATTGACTCCCACACATTGATAGTGGTAGACTTTTTTCTTTTTTTTGTTGGATATTTTCTTTACTTACATTTCAAATGTTATCCCCTTCCCCAATTTCCCTTCTGGAGTCCCCTTATCCCTTCTCCTCTCCCCCTGCTTCTATGAGAGTGTTCCCCCACCAACCCACCCACTCCCTCCCATCTCCCCTCCCTGGATTTTCCCTACATGGGGACATCAGGGGCATTGAGCCTTCTCAGGGCCAAGGGACTCTCCTCTCATTGAAGCCCAATAAGGCCATCCTCTGCTATATATGTGGCTGGAACCATGGGCCCCTCCATGTGTACTCTTTGGTTGGTGGTTTAGTCTCTGGGAGCTCTGGGAGGTCTGGTTGGTTGATATTGTTGTTCTTCATATGGGGTTGAAACCCCCTTCAGCTCCTTCAATCCTTTCTCTAACTTTCCATTAGGGACCCTGTTCTCAGTTCATGGTTGGCTGCAAGCATCCTCCTCTGTATTTGTCAAGCTCTGGCAAAGTCTCTCAGGAGACAGCTTTATCAGGCTCCTGTCATCATGCACATCTTGGAATCCACAATAGTGTCTGGGTTTGTTGACAGTATATGTGATAGATCCCTATGTGAGGCCATCTCTGGATGACCTTTCCCTCAGTCTCTACTTCACACTTTGTCTCTGTATTTCCTCCTGTGAATATTTTGTTTACCCTTCTAAGAAGGACTGAAGCAACCACTCTTTGGTCTTCTAACTTCTTGAGCTTCATGTGGTCTGTGAATTGTATCCTGGGTATTCTGAGCTTTTGGGCTAATATTCACTTAACAGTGAGTGCATACCATGTGTGTTCTTTTGTGTTTGAGTTGCCTCACTCAAAATGATATTTTCTAGTTCCATCCATTTTCCTATGAAATTCATGAAGTCATTGTTTGTTATAGCTAAATAGTACTCCATGTGTAAATGTACCACACTTTCTGTATCCATTCCTCTGTTGAAGAACATCTAGGCTCTTTCCAGCTTCTGACTATTATAAATAAGACTGCTATGAATCATGTGTCCTTGTTATATTGGGGCATATTTAGGGTATATGCCCAGGAGTGGTATAGCTGGGTCCTCAGGTAGTACTATGTCCAATTTTCTAAGGACCCTCCAGATTGATTTCCAGAATGGTTGTACCAGCTTGCAATCCCACCAACAATGGAGGAGTGTTCCTCTTTCTCTACATTCTTTCCAGCATCTACTGTCACCTAAATTTTTGATTTTAGCCATTCTAACTGGTGTGAGGTGGAATCTCAGGGTTGTTTTGATTTGCATTTCCCTGATGACTAAGGATGTTACCTCCACATAAAATCAGATACACTGAAACTAATAGAAGAGAAAGTGGGGAAGAGCTTCAGACACATAGGAACAGGGGAAAATTTCCTGAACAGAACACCAATGATACTCTAAGATCAAGAATTGACAAATGGGACCTCATAAAACTGCAAAGCTTCTGTAAAGCAAAGGACATTGCCAATAGGACAAAACAGCAACCAACTGATTGGGAAAAAAATCTTTACCGATCCTACATTGGATAGAGGTAATATCTAATATATAAAAGGAACTCAAGAAGTTAGACTCCAGAGAATCAAATAACCCTATTAAAAAATGGAGACAGTGCTAAACAAAGAATTCTCAACTGAGGAATATCAAATGGCTGGGAAGCACCTAAAGTGGTAGACTTTAGTACTGCATTCTCACCAGAAAACAGGTCATCCAGACAAAAACTAAATAGAGAAATGCTGAAGCTAACAGACATTATAAACCAAATGGACCAACAGCTATTTACAGAATATTTCATGTGTAAGCCATCTAGGAAAAGTTAAAGACTAGCAGGTGATCTCCTGAGATGGTTTTACCATGGACTATGGTCTGCAATGAACGAGCCCTCGCAGGTAGGCCAGAAGTGAGAACACTTTTAGGATTTGATTCCTGCTATTGATTTGATTCTTATTAAATTAATATATAATCCCTGGAAATTAGCCCACCCTATTGGGCAGACTTTCTACCGATCAACACAAATACTGTCTTATAGTGATGTTATACAGACAAATAGGTAATTTCCTAATTCCTCATGATGATTCAATAATAGTTTCTAAAATTATACTTATAATTATTAAGCCCTTTATAATAGGACTGCTATTTAAATTCTTTCTGGTATTAAAACTGCAATTAGAACTCAGCCAGTCTTCATAAGTCATGAGTTAATTGCTTCTGAAATAGAAAGCAGGCATTTACAACTTAGAATACATTCTTTATGTAAAACAATTTACCTCTCAGAGGACAATCTCTGAAAAAATCCAACACCCCTTCATGATAAAGTATTAGAGAGATCAGGGATACAAGGCACATACCTTAACATAATAAAAACAATATACAGCAAGCCAATATCCAACATCAAACTAAACAGAGAGAAATTTAAAACAATTCCATTAAAAAACAGGGACAAGACAAGGCTTCCCACCCTCCCTCTCTATTCAGTATAGTACTTAAAGTTCTAGCCAGAGCAGTTAAGACAACTAAATGAGATCAAGGGAATACAAATCAGAAAAAAAGAAGTCAGAGTATCGCTCTCCACAGATGATAAGATAGTATACATAAGCAACCCCAAAAGTTCTACCAGATAAACAACTGGTAGTTCTACAGCTGATAAACATCTTCAGCGAAGTGTCTGGATATAAAATTAACTCAAAGAAATTAGTACTCCTACATTTGCATGTAGAAGAATACAAATCAACCCATACTTATGACCCTACACAAAACTCAACCTCAAATGCATCAAAGAACTCAACATAACACCAACTACACTAAACCTGACAGAAGAGGGAGTGAGGAATAGCCTTGAACTCATTGGCACAGGAGATGGCTTTCTGCTCAGAACATCATTAGCACAGGCACTAAGATCAAAAATTAATAATTGGGACTAAAAATGAAACTGAAAAGTTTCTATTTGCCAAAGGGTATGGTCATTCAGATAAGGCAGTACCTATATAATGGGGAAAGATTTTACCAATTATACATCCAATAGAGGATTAATAACAAATATATATTCAAAAAACTCAAAAACTAGATATCAAGAAAATCAATAATCCAATTTTAAAATGGGGTACAGATCTAAACAGTGAATTCTTAAAAGAGAAATCTCAAGTGGCTAAGAAACACTTAAAGATGTTTTCAACATCCTAAGTCATCAGGGAACTACAAATCAAAACTATTTTGATATTTCATCTTATAACCATCAGAATAACTAAGATTAATATAACAAGTAACAGCTGAGGATATGGAGTAGATGGGACAGCTCCCCCATTGCTGGTAAGACTGAAAGTTTGTACAGATACTATGGAAATCTGTGTGATAGTTCCTCAGGAAAATGGAAATCAGTCTACATAAAAATCCAGTTACACCATTGTTATAAACCCAAAGGAAAATTCATCCTACTACAGAGACACTTACTCAACCAAGTTCATTGCTAATCTATTCATAATAGCCAGAAATTTGAAACTACCTAGATGTCCCTCAACAGATGAACAAATAAAATATGTGGCACATTTATACAATGAAATATTACTCAACCACAAAAAAACCATAATGAAATTCAGAGGTAAATGGACAGAACTAGAAAAATCCATCCTGAGTGAAGTAACCCAGATCCAGAAAGACAAATAATGTTATGGATTCTTTTATGTGTAGCCATTATTTGTTGATTCCTTAATTCAGTGATACCAAGATACAATCCACAGAAGCACAGAACTTAGGTACAGAGTAAGTGACTGAAGGGTGAGGAGAGGAGAGTTAAATCTCCCTAGGAAAAAGAAATAGAATGAATGATTATGTATGGATGGGGGTACTATAATGGAATGGAGAGGAAAGGGAAAGGAAAGGGAAGAGTGAATAAGGAGGAATGTGGGGAGAAACAGTTAAAATTAAGGGCTGTTTGAGAGGTAGTATGGAAATTTAATACAGTAGAGAAGTCCTAAAATACATACATATATGAAGATAATATAAAAAAGTCCAAGTAATGGGGAGACAGAATCCAACTGGACATCTCTTGTCACCAAATGAAGCATCCAGTCCTGAGGTTGGGTCACATCTAGTTAAGTGTTTGGCCAAAGGAGTCCCATCAGAACCCCCAAATAAGCTAGGCTGTTGCCAAGACTACAGTTTGTTCTCCACAAACTGACAGCAAAGCCCCACTGCTGTAGACCATACCTACAAAACTCCCTGAACATGGAGAAGTTAAGCTGCTGCCTATATAGGGCCTTCACTTTCTATGTTCTATTCTTTTGGTAGAGGAAGGTATTTTACATGATACCAAAGAAGAAATGCGAACGCCAACCCAGCCACAAATCCTATGATTTACAGTGGTTCCCTGCCTGCAAGATATGCTAGTGCAATGGTGGCCCAGCCCTTACGGGAGTAACCACCAATCTCAGATTTGACTTGAGCCTACTCCACAAGATAGAACCCATACCTGACACTGCCTGGGTGACAATAACCTGAGACTAGATAACCCAGGGACCTAGGGTAAAACCGAATACCAGTGTTCTAAAACACTGTAGGGATAAAATGACTCCTAATGGCATTCTACTATACTCATCAATCATCGCCTATTTGAACCATCATCTGAAAAGCTGCCTCCTGTAGCAGATGGGAACGAACACAGAAAGCCACAGCCAGACAACATGCAATGAGCGAGACACTTTGGAACACTCAGGACTAAACAGAATGTCTCTGTCAAATCCCTCCCTCGGGGTTCAGGGAACCTTGCAGAAGAGCGAGCAGAAAGAGTGTAAGAGCCAGAGCCAGAGGGGATAGAGACTACCAAGGAAACAAGGCCTTCTGCATCAACAAGATTGACACACATATCAACTCACACAGAGGCAGCATGCACAAGACCTGAAAGTTGTATTAGGTGCAGCCCTAGAACTAAAAGGAGAGGCGGTCAGATGCCCCCATCCCTCACCCATCTCTAACCCTATGTCCAGCTGATAACCACTGGCAAATAAAAATTTCGTTTTCTCCAAGGGAGTCTCACTGGGGAAGTAACTCTTAAGGGTAGACTCCATGCACAGCAGCAGATGGCCAACAGAAAAGGAACTCTGCAGCATCTTTGGAGGCCCCATGCCCCATAATGTTATGTCACGGCTTCTCTTTTCCTCTCTCCTCTCCTCTCCTCTCCTCTGCTCTCCTCTCCTCTCCCCTCCTCTTCTTTTCTCTTCCTTTCTCTTCTCTTCTATTTCTTCTTTTTTAATCTTACCTTATTTTTATTTTATTTGTATATTTTTCCTTCTCTCTTTTTATCCTACAGGTTGTGTGTGTGTGTGTGTGTGTGTGTGTGTGTGTGTGTGTGTGTATGTGTATGTGTATATGTATAATGGATTTTAGTTTAGTGTTTTTATGGGATTCCTTAGTGTAAGAAAAAGTAGGTCTCTGAAACTGTATCTGTTTCTTGTACCTTTTCTTGGGCTTGTTTTCCATAATCAGGTTTATTATGTGAGGAAAAAATGTCTATTTTCAATAAAAAGAAATAAATAAAAATAAATAATTTTTTTAAAGCTCATGAAATTAGAATCTCCTGTTTGAAGGTTAACTAGTGCACGGAGCCATATTGGATTTGGGCCTAGCCGCTTTTTGACTGCATGGTTCAAAGTGACTCTGGGCTGTTTGGCCACAGAGACTCACCCCGAAGATGACTGCCATAAATCTTAAGATTGTTGGATAAAGCCTCTCCCATGAGTTTACGGCACAGGAGTATAACATTCAAGGGATGCCTCAGCTCCCTTCAGCAGATACCTTCCCTCAGCAGATACCAGTTATCTCCTCAGTCAACACCCAGTGTCTCCACCACCTGACCTCATCGCCTGACTTCTTTGCCTCCAGCTATCACTGCCTATACCCTCATCTCCCCCTCCTTCATATTTCACAAAGGTCACTCCCCCTACCTGAAAGCCTTAAAAGCTGCAATGTTCATCCCAATAAACGAGACCTTGACAACAGAACTTTTGCTTGGTCTCCTTCTTCTCTTCACCCCCATTTTGGCCCACAGGTAGAAAGCCTCTTCGGGACCCTGAATAACTGGGTCCCCGCTGGCGGGGACAAGTGGCGCCCGAACAGGGACCCCGAAGCAAGGCCGACTACAGGACGATGGAGATAAGAGAGCTGCAGCGGGAATCGAGGACTCTTCAGGCCACATCGCTCGTGCGTCGCTGGAGAGGGAGGTAAGGACCGGTCGAATAATTGTCCTCTAATTGCCATGGGGAAGGTATGGATTTAGGAGGCTTGTTTCATAGGAGAGATCAAGCGCTCACTCAGGGAGAGAGGATTAAGAGTTAAGAAAAAGGATTTAGGGGTTGGGGATTTAGCTCAGTGGTAGAGCGCTTGCCTAGCAAGCGCAAGGCCCTGGGTTCGGTCCCCAGCTCCGAAAAATAGAAAAGAAAAAAAAAAAAAAGAAAGAAAAAGGATTTAATCAAGTTTTTTTGTTTTATTGATGAAAGGTGTCCCTGGTTAATTTTAAGCAGTGTGGGGCTAGCTTAAGTAAAACTTGTAATAAAAAAGGGACAAGTTAATGGTAAAGTGTTTTTGCATATGCGTTCTTTTAGAGTTATATTTTAGTCTTTGGATCCTGACTAGAGATAGTTTACACCCTAGACATGAGAGAGAATGGGTTTGGGAAAAACAGTCCTCCCGGACTCTCCACGGATGCTTTGGAGAAAGAGAAAAACTTTTCAGGGCTCTCCTGGGAACAGAAGAAAGGCAGGAGACGTCCTGCCTCTCTGCTGGCTCCTATTGGAGAAATGCTTATTTCTAGTTCTGGGTTCCATAGGTAGGATATGTGGGTCCCTATCGTGGGACACCATCTAGTTTTTTCCCTCTATGTCTATTGTGTGTCCTTGGTGCACCAAGCTATCCATGTCTGTCAGTTTATGTCTGTGGTCTTTGTTTCTCGTTGTTTAAATGTTTTATGTTTCGTGTTCAAAAGAAAAAATGATAAAAACTTTATCTGCCAGTCGTTCACACCTTGACTTGGTTTTAACTCGTTTCAAGAAGGGAACAATGCATAAAGAACAGTTTCAATTGGCTTTTGGAGCCTACATCTGTAGCTAGAAGCCTAAGTCTGCTGGACAAGCTCCCCAGGGGCTGGCTAAATGTTTATACTAGCTGATCCTAAAGACACCAGGAGCTTCACAGCTTAAAAGGTGGAACATTGGTAACAGAAAGTTGGCTTAAAACTGTAATTTGGATATGAGCCAACCTAGGGAAACAGGTACAAATTGAGGTAATATTTTTATGGAACTCTTATCCTAGAAACCAGGCTTCTAAAAGATTTTAGGGCAATGTCTCTTTGTTGAGGTATTGGAGACCGCACCGTCGGGTGTTCATATGTAGGAATTGGCAGTCATAGCCAAAGTTGTGGTTTGCCCTAAAGTTACTGTATTTTGATGCTAATTCCACTGCCCCAAGAACAGCTGCCTAGTCACATACTCAGAACTCAGGTGACTTTCCAAAGTTGTGGCTGTGCTCTGGTGTTACAAAGAGATCTTAAAGATTGTGATTAAAGACTGTCAGTGTTACATTGACTAACTCAAACTTATTTATAATTAAGAAAAAAATCAAACAGGTAGAGATTGTTACAGGATTTACGAATGATTGATGAGGTTTTAGAACTTGTGAGAGCATTACAGCTTGTTTGCTTACTCCAACTGCCATTTCAAGATAGATTTAGAGGATTGTTTTTATGCAGTTTGTTTACATCCTGGCGATTGTGAGTTTTTATTTTGTGAGCTTGCTTATAATTTTAGAGAGCCTATGAAGTGATATCATTAAAAATTTTTTACAAAAGAGTGGCTACTAGCCTTATATTATGTAATTTTGTTGCTTCTTCAATGTAAGAAGTTAGAACTTTGAATCTTTCAGTGTATATGGACATTTTTACTACAAACCTTTGCTCTCAAAATGAGCTTTAACATTTGGGGAGTAACTATTGCTCCAGAGAAGATTCAATATTCATTTTTAATATTTAAAACTAATTTTAAGCTTCTAAGGATATGTTAATTGCCAAAGTACCTCACCTTACCAGAGGACTTAACTTTGTTATCCTCATTGGAGATAAAGCTTTTGTCATTAGTACAAAATTGTAGGCTAGAGTCATGGAAGTATTTTAAAAAGAAACCTGGTGAAACATACCTTATTCCAAACAGCAATCAAATTGGTTATTACAAAATACTGATATTTGGCCTATTACATATACAAATTTCAGGCAAAATTGATAATTTTACTCCTTGCATGCTTTTGTATTTACTGTAAATTTGTGCATGCAACCCATAGAAAATGCGCTTACTGTATTTATAGGTGGTTCATCTAATGAAAAGGCTACATGTATGATTGGATCACTTGTTTATTCTCTTGAGTTTCCCCTGCTTCAACACAGACTATTAAATTACATTACGTGCTGTAGCCACTGTTTTTAAATGTTTAAAATCAAGCTTTCAATTCATACGCTGATAGCCAATGTGTGGCTTGTGGTTTTACAATTGATTAAAAAGTTTTCGTTCTTTTGTTTTTTTTTTTTTAGATACTACTAGCCCTCAAATTTTACAATTACTTAATGCTATATTAGAGGCAGGTTTTCTACTTAAAATCAAAGTGATTTCAGTGTGAATTGTCTGACAACTCACTGTCCTTTCAGTGCTCTGGCTCAGACAACTAAACAAAACCATAGACCCAGCTCTTTGAAAATGGTAATGGAGTTGATAACACACCCTCTTGAAAAGAGGAAGACTCCATTTGCTTACTTTCAACTCCCAGCCTCACCCTACCGGCTCAGGGATTTCTAGTGCGACTAAATCTGGACAATATTTATAGGATTTGGCATCTCTAATTAATGCTTATGTTTAGGTAAATAAAGCTGGTGAGGGGCTGGAGAGATGGCTCAGTGGTTAAGAGCACTAAGTACTGTTCCTTTATAGGCCATTTAAGAACTCAAACTGGATTGCCTAGACCCCTTAACAAGGGAGGACAATGATACCAGACAGATTATAGGCCTTATATAGAAACAGTTAGTCAAAAAATCTCATTCTTTATATATCCAAAACAATAATGCTGGAGACAATAATTTGGTATAAAAGTCAATTTATAAATACAAGTGCTCAGTGTCCTCAATTTAATCCTTAAGGACTTATCTTAATAAATAATATTTTAACAATATTTTAATAAATAAAAAGGGGAGTTATCCCTGTATGCTAAAATATGCTCCTTTTATTTCAATTTTAAAATTTGGATGCCAAGGAACACTCTGAGTTTATGGCACCCTACAGCTAGGCATACTTCTGCCTAGGTGAAATAGAAAGATCCACATATTGGCATGATCCTGTTCAGATATTTTATATGGGGAAGAGGGAATCTTTGTGTTTTTTCTACAGGATGCTACAGGAGTGTGCCAGCTGCCCGAGTGGCTGGTGAGACTTGCTGATCCTGGGAGCATGAAGATTCAGCTCTCCTGGTTCGGGTCCCTGGAGTCATTCCTGTGTCCTTGGAGGAATATGGAGGATTCCCACTCATCTTTTGTCATCACAGAAATTCTGGCGTTGCTGCAGTCATTGTGTCCCGTCCCACCACAGCCTGCGCCCCGACCCTCTGTGCACTGTTGCTTGGTGGAAGCTGCTGTGGACTGGGGAACTCTGCCCTGGTTTTGCAGATCTCAGACATGGTTCCATTGCCTGCTGGTTGTTCCAGAGAAGAATGACCAATCCTGAACTGTCCTGGGAAAGACCTTGGCATTTTTGCTGCTATTGTAGCAGCCATTACTGCTGCAGCCATTGTGTCTGCAGTGTCTGGAGCTACCCTCCCCCAATCTATTGTTAGGCAAGCACAGTGGGTGAACTTTCTGGAGTAGTTGCTAACAATTGGGAATTCTAAATTTTATTACAGGAGAGGCTTGACTAGGCCCTTGGTGGTATGGCCATAACAGCTGAGGAGAACCAGATGAGGTGCCTACAACTTATCGGGAGAGGCTCAATTTCCACAATCTCTTATATTAATGCCATCTGGCCCTTGCTCTTTCGCCCCTGGGCTCAAGTGAGAGGAATGAGAAGATGACCTGATGTAGCTATCCTCAGGGACGGGCAACTTCCTCTGACCCTTGACCAATCTAAGACAGGAACCTTGGGGGCGACAAGGTGATCCTATGACAGATAAGGCTGGGGTTTGAGAGGTCGATCCTAAGACAGAGGTGGCTACACCCCGTTTAAACGTGCGGGCCGGTCAAATGCTCCTCTGCCCAGTTTCTCCCCCAATAACACACACGTATAGCCCAGAACGGTGTGTTACAGCATAAGTTCATTCCTAGCCATTGGGGTGCAGTCCTAACTGCAAGAGTGGCTTGCCATGGCCGAGCTGGGCACTCTGTGAGGCATGTCTGATCTCTCTCAGACCACTACTTCCACCTAATGGTTTTTTTTTTTTTTTAAAGAAAAATGGGGGAGATGCACGGAGCCATATTGGATTTGGGCCTAGCCGCTTTTTGACTGCATGGTTCAAAGTGACTCTGGGCTGTTTGGCCACAGAGACTCACCCCGAAGATGACTGCCATAAATCTTAAGATTGTTGGATAAAGCCTCTCCCATGAGTTTACGGCACAGGAGTATAACATTCAAGGGATGCCTCAGCTCCCTTCAGCAGATACCTTCCCTCAGCAGATACCAGTTATCTCCTCAGTCAACACCCAGTGTCTCCACCACCTGACCTCATCGCCTGACTTCTTTGCCTCCAGCTATCACTGCCTATACCCTCATCTCCCCCTCCTTCATATTTCACAAAGGTCACTCCCCCTACCTGAAAGCCTTAAAAGCTGCAATGTTCATCCCAATAAACGAGACCTTGACAACAGAACTTTTGCTTGGTCTCCTTCTTCTCTTCACCCCCATTTTGGCCCACAGGTAGAAAGCCTCTTCGGGACCCTGAATAACTGGGTCCCCGCTGGCGGGGACAAACTAGAAAACGTATTTAGTCCTCTGTAGCACTCCTAGCTAACAACTGTTTGGCCCAGTTTTAAATGTTTGCTTGTGCCTTTCCTAAGAGCTCTACAGCTATCTTATTGTGTGGATAGGAAGACACTAACATCACACTCCTTTCCTCTGGACCTGGTTCCACATTTCCCTATGAAAGCTCTTCAGATGCTTGGAGACAACTCTCATTTCTCCTCTGAATGTTCTTTCTGCGCATTTTCAACCACCATTCTATGGTTTTATTTTCCAGTTTCCCTCTTTCTGATTATTGTCTCTCACTATACATTAAATGTTTATGTTGGTACCCCAAAACCGCACATGCAGTTTGATTGGCGCAATGTAAAGAATGGCTCCTGTTTTTCTCATTCTGGAAACTGTAGACTAAAGAGCAAACAGCTGTAAATAAGAAATACTCAAGTTAATAAAGATGGAAAAAAATTGCACTCCACCAAATTGAAAAATCTAAAAAAAAAAAAAAAAAAAAAGAGCAAACAGCTAATAGAGATTTATTTTTTTACAATCACCGAATGATGACTCACATTCAAGTCACTGACGTCATCTAAATAATTTTAGGTGTGTATATAAGTCACATCGTTTCAACCCAATAGTGTCACAAACTAATTGAAGGAAAAATATAATTTGCTTTTGCTTCTATCAGACTTCATCAAAACCATCACAGCAGATATTTTTAAAGTTCAAATTAGTAGAAGGATCTTGCCACTGTTCAGAACAATCTCTTTCTAGATCCTATGGGTGCGTCCTAAGAAGCCCATGGATGTCACAGTTTACAAACATCCTGTTGACATTTGTCTATCACACCTAGAAGAATGTGGTGAGAGGCACACCAAATACAGTACTTCTCCATTGAGACTTTCTAGTAAAGGAGACGTTAAGCTGACAAGGTACCACAGTGAGTCCACTGACTCTTAGCCATTAGCTTCACTTCAAGGACACATTCTAGAAATTTTTCTGAGATTGAAACCACACTCATCAAAATGAAAACCACATTGATTTGTCGCAATTCTTTCTGCTCTAGTTCTTTCAAGGATCTTCAAATAAAACTAAAATGTGGGGGTTTCCCCAGCTCTTGTGCTGATGATGTCAAAACTTTAGGACCTAAATCATCAGGGAGGTGCGAGATCACAGCAGGAGGGAGCACTCCCCAGCGCCTCCATTCTTTCAGGAGGTCAGTTTTCTCCCCATAGTGCATGGGTCATATTTCTAGCCCAAAGTACATTTTGCCTGGCAAAAATCATACTTTAAAACATAAAAGACAGACAGAAAGCTGAAAATGATTGTCTTCCCTAACACCCCAGGATTATATTTTATAGATGTATATTCACCAAAACTTAGGGAAGCCACCCTCTCTAAAGAGCAGTGTCATAGACAGAAGTCATGGAGTGAATCACCTACTCAAAAATATTGGCCAGCAGAGATGGCTCAGGAAAGAACATGCCATACTAACATAAGAAATACATTGATCCCCAGAAACCCATGTAGATGTAGAACATGTAGAAGAAAAGGAGCTGCTTATAGTCCCAGCCCCAGAAAGCCATCCATACAGCCAACTGGCTAAAGAGAAGAGCCATGTTAGGGACCTCTGGCTGAGAAACCCTACCTTATCAATGGATACACAGAGGAGTAATGGGGAATAAGAAACACTACCTTATCAGTGAACACAGCAGAGGAGTGACAGAGAATGGCTGCCAACATCAGCCTAAGACCTCTACAAGGACTTATACAAGTATGTATACATGGACCTCCCTACTCATGAACCTACACACACATACACACACATAAACACAAACAACACACATAAAAGCACAGAAAAATTGAAAAAAGAAGAAATCAAAGTGTCTATATGTCAAAAATTTTAAGCAAACAAAAATTTTAAGCAAATAATGAATTTTGAAAACTACAAATTGACATCCTTCCCAAGTGTTTGATAGATGTATAGTGATTTTAATTTTTCTGTGATAGGCACATAAGAAAATGTAAAGAATTCAAGAAAACAGGGCTTTAAAAAGGAATATGTAAAAAGCAAAGCCATTCCTTAATAATCAAACAATGCAAACTAATGACCAGGATAGTTCATATTTAATAAACTAGGAAATATTGTTACATAAAATCATGTTATTTTACTTTATTAAAACTGATGTCTAATAAAACAGACATTCTCATGTATAATAATATATGTATTGCAATTGTAAGAAATAATTTACTTATCCACAAATTCATAGTAAGTGATCTAATGTGTTATTGTGTTTAATGTGTCTCCAAAACATGTTTTCTTTGGGGTGGAACTTACCTTAAGAACACATATATCTGGGCACCAAATATCACTAAAGTAAAAGGTCATTTGCTTGTTGTTCAGTCCTCGTGGTGACTGGGAAATCAGGCTCCTCACATAAGTTGAACATTTTTCATTAAATGCTCTTGATTTAGCCCGAGAAGACGCCCAACAGCTCTTGACAGGAAAAGTATTCCTGACTATGATATCCAATCTCAAGCCCATCTTACACGTGGGATTAAGTCATTCCATTGATCATGTTCTTTCCCGCTCTTTTAATAGTACCTCAAAATGACGGTTCTGGTACTTGACTGTCTGATTTCATCTTGGTTATACTTTTCAACAATGTCAAACTTTCACACTCTGTTCCACATGGAATCTTTATGTGTAGACATTTGTCTGTTTAACAAAGCAATGTGTTTTCTAAAATAAATTCCTAATTTTAGGCTCCAATCTAGTGATTACCACTTTCTGCCCCTCTACTTCTAGATTCAAATAGCATTCTAAACACTAGCCATGAATACAGACCTGAAACAGACCAAATTTTATGACTGTTTTTCTCTCATCTGTGTCTGCAAATGAATAACTGTGAACACTGGGCACTGATGTTTTTATCTCTATAATAAACCATTTCATAGCTTTGGTTGGAAAAAGCTTTCACCTCTATCCATAGCCATCTTGACTTGCTTTTACTTGGATAAAAGAAATAATTCAACACACACACACACACACACACACACACACACACACACACACACACATATATATATATACAAGAAACATGCAAGACATGAGGGTCAAGGTGCAGGCTAGCAAAAATGTTTATACCAAATTGAAAGAAGCAAGAAACTCTATAATACTGTGGTGATTAATTGAGAGTAACATATTACCCATAAAAACTTAGTGCAGATCCTTTGAGAGGCAACAAAAAAAAAAGCTTAACAGGCCACACACATAGAAAATGAGGGAAACATCCCATCCCAACCCCAGGATAGGGCAGCAGGTTGGGAACTGGTAGCTTTCTCATGAAAACTAGAGATGTAACTAGAAATAAGATGATGTGTCTAGTAAAGTGTATCATCTTTCTAGGGCAACTGTCAGGCATGCAATGAAAAAAGAGCTAACATTTTATATTACATCAGAGAACATTCTTATATCCGTCCTCACTTCAAATTCTTCAAAAACCACAAAGAACAAGTATGGTAATTTTCTTGGGAATAAATTTCCCTAAGTCGCTAGGACACTGATGCTAAAATTCTGACCTGTTGTTAAATGAGAGCCTATGTTTCTGCCATTGCATTAATATACCAGCCTCCTCTTGAAATAAATATTGAAAAGTTATTACTTGTAAATTCTACCCTTAAGTGTCCTTCACTAGTTGTAAATAACACAGAATATTGGACCAGTCAAAGCTGATTCAAGCATCCAATTGCATAGATTGGAACACATGGTATGATGCATCTTTTAAAGAAACAGTTTGTGTCACTAATGCATGTCTCTTGTAATGTCAGCCATTGTTTTTATGAAGATATGTTTTATTAAAAATTAGCCAACATACAAAAAATGAAAACAAAAAACAGTACAAAAAATGAAAACCACAGCAATATGTTTTGTGATTACATATTAAAATAATGACTAAATTATTAGCAAATTCAAGCTACAAACATAAAAAGGTTAATATTAAAGAACCAGGAGAGTACATAGAAGGAATGCAATGCTCATAATTGGTATAAATCACCACAATAAAATTAAACAATTTCATGATAATGCCAGTGGAAGGTGAAAAAAAGAACATTTGACATGAAACTTTTTTTTTAACAAAGCTATTCTTTTGGCAAGGAAATTGACTCATCGTCTCCTTTGTCTCTCTATCCCTCAATCCCCAGGCTGGGAATCAAACCCAAAGCCTCACAGATGCTAGGCAAACACCCTGTATCTGAGCTATAGTCTGTCCGAAACCTCGCCATAGATTTTTGCTTTTGCTCTCTTCACTAAATCTTTCAACATTCATCTGCAATATTTGCCTTTGGATAACCTGAGCTAAGCAAGTTTAGAATGAGTCTTTCCTCTGAACTGAATTTATTCTCCAGACAATAAATACATTTGCTTGTCTACATAAAGTATATACCCAAGATATCACACTGAATATGCTCATGAAAAAAATCTGAGGGTATTACTATGTTTATTCATGCAAAAGTAAAATAATTGAACAAAATAGAATTTGCCCTACACTAAATGGCATGTTTCCATGCTAATTACAGATTCTTTCTAGTGACTGTCAACTTTTTAAGTCTAGAAGGAAAGGTGGTTTGTGTTTAAGATTTGTGCTAGGCTAAAATAGTTTTTACAGCATAATTGGGCAGATAGTTTATGCTGTGTCTTTTGTAACATCTCAGAGTGTCTTAGAAAGGGAGATCAGTCAGAATTGAAGGAAGTCGAAAATAAGGACATCTGGTTTCACTGAACCAGCTTGGGCCACAGAAGACAGCCACACTCTGTCTCAGTTCGATGCTGTCCTTCCAATGTTCCCAGACTTTTCTCAGAACCCAAAACTCTGGAACTTAAAGTCCAAACCTTAAATCCTTGTGGAGAATCCCAGGCTTCAAACAAAATGCCTAAGTACTACTCTGTGTAGTCAAGCTGTTTCCAATCTAGGCTTTAACAAACAACATTCCTTTTATGTGGTGTTGATGAAGGGCCAGACTCTGTATTCCTAAGCACTGTTTTTTCAATATGCAAGATCAGGTTCACTAGAGAGAAATGGCTCCTCTTGCTTGTCATCAACAGGGGTACTTTGCCTCAACTCAACTTCCTAAACTTCTTCATTTTCATGACAGTTTGGTGTTTATTCTACCCAAGACACCTCAGTGTAATGTAGGGAAAGAAGCAGTGAGCTGAAAGCCAAAGTCGTGTGTCCTGAACCTATTCAAGCATTGAGTACAAGTGTGGAAAGGAGGGATGGAGAGAATAAAGGACAAGGAGATAGGAGGACAAGGAAAGAGGAGAAAGAGATGGAAGGAAGAAGAACAGAAAGAAGAGAAGGGAAGGGAAACAGAACATAAGTAGAGCTGTCTCAATGAAGCTGTCTCCAGAAGACCTTCCGTCATATGCACAGCTATCTGAACCTTGCTCAATGCTTCCACTCCCTCCCCACTCATGAGCTGGTGGCCAACAGGGATGATAGGGACCTACAGATCCTGGCTGTTGCCTTTAGCCTTTCTATGGGCTGAGGTCTTCCAGAACATCTGTCAATAATTTATCTGAACTACACAATGTCATTGCTGCCACCATAAAACTACAGAACTGCTGAGTAGTCATTTGGCATAGGTGTTCTATGAAAGATCATGCTTCTAACATTGGTGAGCTTTTATTTGGTGTCTCTGTCTAGCATGAAGCTGGCTCCTTCTAGCTCCTTATTTCATCTCATCCTCGTGAGTCTGTGGTGTGTGTATTTCTTTCATAGTGACAGACACAATATTTATGTCAGTTCTAAATTTTTCATTGATATTCACATCAGGTCCAAATCCTCTGTCTTTCTAGTCTTATTATAGGACCCCATCATTGACATTAAAACTATCCTCAAAATAATTTCTCAGCATATCATCAGAATCTGGTAAGCATTGTACTGATCCCCTGACAATGTCCACATCCTAATGAACAAAAGCAATGAAAGGAACTGGAAAGGCATGACTGAGTGGAGGGCTTAGAGACAGAAGAACTGTTCCAGATGGTGGAGAAGAACCTGCTGTTACATGAGAAGAGGTACGCAAAAGAGTCAGATAAGATGTGATACAGAAAGCAGAAAAAGTTTGGACCAATGCAAAGCCATGGCTAGTGCCTGCTGGCTTTGCAGTTGGACTGGGGCCACCAGCCAAAGAATAAAGATAGAATGTAAAGTCAGAAAAGGCAAGGAAACAAGATTACCTCCATGGAGCATCCAGAAAGATTACAGACTTGCCAACACTTCTGTTTTAGCTGGGCAAGACATGTTGGCTGAATCTGGTATCATAAGATAATAAATTTGGGAGCAGTCAGCTGCAGGAGCCCATGGTCCAGGTCTGTGCCCAGAATTTAACTGAACCAGTTAAACAGTTCCCTGCACCCACTCTGCCCACATTACTGACTCAAGAGGAAAACGGCTAGTGCCATTTGTGCCCCCTGTACACGGGGACCTAGGAGCAGTAGGGGCAAGACCCTTCCAGTTGCTGCCCTCATCAAAAGCTGAAAGCCAACTACCAGGAGTGACTACACACCTGAGAGCAGAACACTCTGTTCCCATAACTGGCTAAAAGAAAACAGGAAAACAGGTCTACAGGAGGACTGACACACAGACCTACAGGAGGGTCAAACCACCGTCAGAAACAGCAAGACAAACTAACACCAGAGACAACCTGATGGCGAAAGGCAAGCACAGGAACCCAAGCCACAGGAACTAGGACTGCTTGGCATCGTGAGAGCCCAGTTCTCCCACCAAAGCAAACACTGGATATCCAAACACACTGGAAAAGCAAGACTAGGATTTAAAATCACATTTTATCAGGATGATGGAGGACTTTAAGAAGGTCATAAATAACTCCCTTAAGGAAATAGAGGACAAAACAAGTAAACAAGTAGAAGCCCTTAAAGAGGAAACACAAAAATCCTTAAAGAATTACAGGAAAACACAACCAAACAGGATTTAAAAATGAAAATAGAAACAATAAAGAAAGCACAAAGGGAGACAACCGTGGAGATAGAAAACCGAGAGAAGAGATCAGGAGTCATAGATGCAAGAATCATCAACAGAATACAAGAAATAGAAGAGAGAATCTCAGGGGAAGAAGATAGCATTGAAAACATGAACACAACCTTCAAAGATAATGTAAAATGCTAAATTCTCCCAGGCCAAAACCTACAGGAAATCCAGGACACAATGAGAAGATCAAACCTAAGGATAATAGGTATAGAAGAGTATTGTGGTTTGCCCTGAAGTTACTGTATTTTGATGCTAATTCCACTGTCCCAAGGACAGCTGCCTAGTCAAGGACTCAGAACTCAGGTGACTTCACCAGAACCACCTCTCCATTAAATTTGTAAAGTACTGGTGAGGGGCAGGAACAGGATAGAAGGAGGCCTGTCATTGGAGGAGAAGGAAGGATGGGCAGGAGAGAAGTTTGAAGGAAGAGGAGAAGACTAAGGGAGAGAGGAAGAGACAGGAGGGAGAGAGGGGAGAAGCCATGGCAGGTGATGTTAAGATTCTGCTCTGTGGTTAGGACAAAACGGCAACCAACAGATTGGGAAAAAATCTTTACCAATCCTACAACAGATAGAGACCTTATATCCAAAATATACAAAGAACTCAAGAAGTTAGACCGCAGGGAGACAAATAACCCTATTAAAAAAATGGGGTTCAAGGCATCTAGGGTAATTCAAGCATTTGGGCTAATAGCCACTTATCAATGAGTGCATACCATGTATGTCTTTCTGTGATTGGGTTAGCTCACTCGGGATGATGTTTTCTAATTACCCTAGATGCCTAGAACAAATGAAACTCAAGACGGATGATCAAAATGTGAATGCTTCACTCCTTCTTTAAAAGGGGAACAAGAATACCCTTGGCAGGGAAGAGAGAGGCAAAGATTAAAACAGAGACTGAAGGAACATCCATTCAGAGCCTGCCCCACATGTGGCCCATACATATACAGCCACCCAATTAGACAAGATGGATGAAGCAAAGAAGTGCAGACCGACAGGAGCCGGATGTAGATCGCTCCTGAGAGACACAGCCAGAATACAGCAAACACAGAGGCGAATGCCAGCAGCAAACCACTGAACTGAGAATAGGACCCCCGTTGAAGGAATCAGAGAAAGAACTGGAAGATCTTGAAGGGGCTCGAGACCCCATATGTACAACAATGCTAAGCAACCAGAGCTTCCAGGGACTAAGCCACTACCTAAAGACTATACATGGACTGACCCTGGACTCTGACCTCATAGGTAGCAATGAATATCCTAGTAAGAGCACCAGTGGAAGGAGAAGCCCTGGGTCCTGCTAAGACTGAACCCCCAGTGAACTAGACTGGTGGGGGGAGGGCGGCAATGGGGGGAGGGTCGGGAGGGAAACACCCATAAGGAAGGGGAGGGGGGAGGGGGATGTTTGCCCGGATACCGGGAACGGGAATAACACTCGAAATGTATATAAGAAATACTCAAGTTAATAAAAAAAAATGGGGTTCAGAGCTAAACAAAGAATTCACAGCTGAGGAATGACAAATGGCTGAGAAACACCTAAGGAAATGTTCAACATCTTTAGTCATAAGGGAAATGCAAATCAAAACAACCCTGAGATTTCACCTCACACCAGTGAGAATGTCTAAGATCAAAAACTTAGGTGACAGCAGATGCTGGTGAGGATGTGGAGAAAGAGGAACACTCCTCCATTGTTGGTGGGATTGCAGACTGGTAAAACCATTCTGGAAATCAGTCTGGAGGTTCCTCAGAAAATTGGACATTGAACTGCCTGAGGATCCAGCTATACCTCTCTTGGGCATATACCTAAAAGATGCCCCAACATATAAAAAAGACACATGCTCCACTATGTTCATCGCAGCCTTATTTATAATAGCCAGAAGCTGGAAAGAACCCAGATGCCCTTCAACAGAGGAATGGATACAGAAAATGTGGTACATCTACACAATGGAATATTACTCAGCTATCAAAAACAATGACTTTATGAAATTCGTAGGCAAATGGTCGGAACTGGAAAATATCATCCTGAGTGAGGTAACCCAATCACAGAAAAACACTCATAGTATGCACTCATTGATAAGTGGCTATTAGCCCAAATGCTTGAATTACCCTAGATGCCTAGAACAAATGAAACTCAAGATGGATGATCAAAATGTGAATGCTTCACTCCTTCTTTAAAAGGGGAACAAGAATACCCTTGGCAGGGAATAGAGAGGCAAAGATTAAAACAGACACAGAAGGAACACCCATTCAGAGCCTGCCCCACATGTGGCCCATGCATATACAGTCATCCAATTAGACAAGATGGATGAAGCAAAGAAGTGCAGGCCGACAGGAGCCAGATGTAGATCTCTCCCGAGAGACACAGCCAGAATACAGCAAACACAGAAGCGAATGCCAGCAGCAAACCACTGAACTGAGAATAGGACCCCCGTTGAAGGAATCAGAGAAAGAACTGGAAGAGCTTGAAGGGGCTCGAGACCCCATAGGTACAACAATGCCAAGCAACCAGAGCTTCCAGGGACTAAGCCACTACCTAAAGACTAAACATGGACTGACCCTGGACTCTGACCTCATAGGTAGCAATGAATATCCTAGTAAGAGCACCAGTGGAAGGGGAAGCCCTTGGTCCTGCTAAGACTGAACCCCCAGTGAACTAGATTGTTGGGGGGAGGGCGGCAAGGGGGGAGGGTGGGGAGGGGAACTCCCATAAAGAAGGGGAGGGGGATGTTTGCCCGGAAACCGGGAAAGGGAATAACACTCGAAATGTGTATAAAAAAAAAAAAGATTCTGCTCTGTGTATTTACAGGTTGTTATTAATGTTCTCAAGGGATGGATGGTACTGGGCTTTGTATGTTTAAGTAGGCAATTATATCTTACCAATTGGATCTAAGATTATTGTGTTGTGTGTTCTTTTATGTGAGGGTTTGAGTGTAAGAAAGTGTGTGGCTGGTCTGTGTTTCCGCCAAGATATCTAGCAGATATCTTGGGGCACCTGTGGTGAGGACCTAGCGGGTAAAAAGACCACAATACAATTTTATTTTTATATTTTTACAACAACAGAAGAGAGTGAAGACTCCCAAATTAAAGGGCCAGTGAATATCTTCAACAAAATTATAGAAGAAAATTTCCCTAACCTAAAGAAAGAGATGCCCATATACATACAAGAAGCCTATAGAACTCCAAATAGACTGGACTAGAAAAGAAATTCCTTCCATCATATAATAGTCAAAACACCAAATGCACAAAACAAAGAATATTAAAAGCAGTAAGGGAAAATGTCAAGAAACATATAAAGGCAGACCTATCAAAATTACACCAGACTTCTCAACAGAGACTATGAAAGCCAGAAGATCCTGGACAGATGTCATATAGACCCTAAGAGAACACAAATGCCAGCCCATGCAACTATATCCAGCAAAACTTTCAATTAACATCGAGGGAGAAACCAAGATATTCCATGACAAAACCAAATTTACACATTATCTTTATACAAGTCCAGCCCTACAGTATAATAGATGGAAAAGCCCAACACAAGGAGGGAAACTACACCCTAGAAAAAGCAAGAAAGTAATCTCCTTGCAACAAAACCAAAAGAAGAGAAACACACAAACATAATCCCACCTCTAAATTTGAAAATAACAGGAAGCAAAAATCACTATTCCTTAATATCTGTCAACGTAATGGATTCAATTCCCCAGTAAAAAGACATAGATTAACAGACTGGTTACATAAAGAGGATCCAGCATTTTGCTGCACACAGGAAACACACCTCAGAGACAAAGGCAGACACTACCTCACAGTAAAAGGCTGCAAAACCACTCTCTAACCAAATGTTCCAAAGAAGCAAGCTGGAGTAGTCATTCTAATATCGAATAAAATCAACTTTCAACCAAAAGTCATCAAAAAGATAAGGAAGGACACTTCATATTCATCAAAGGAAAAATCCACCAAGATGAACTCTGAATCCTAAATATCTATGCTCCAAATGCAAGGGCACCTACATTAATAAAAGAAACCTTACTATGGTTCAAATCACAAATTGCACCTCACACAATAATAGTAGGAGATTTCAACACCCCACTCTCATCAGTGGATAGATCAAGGAAACAGAAATTGAACAGAGACATAGAGAAACTAACAGAAGTTATGAACCAAATGGACTTAACGGATATTTATAGAACATTCCATCCTAAATCAAAAGGATATGCCTTCTTCTCAGCACCTCATGGTACCTTCTCCAAAATTGACCAAATAATCAGTCACAGAACAGGCCTCAACAGATACAGGAAGATAGAAATAATCCCATGCATCCTCTCAGATCACCATGGACTAAGGCTGGTCTTCAATAACATTAATAAGGAAAGAATACCCACATATACGTGGAAGTTGAACAATGCTCTACTCAATGATAACTTGGTCAAGGAAGAAAGAAAGAAATTAAAGACTTCTTAGAATTTAAAGAAAGTGAAGGTACCACATACCCTAACTTATGGGACACAATGAAAGCTGTGCTAAGAGGAAAACTCATAGCCCTGAGTGCCTGCAGAAAGAAACAAGAGATAGCATACATCAGCAGCATGACAGCACACCTAAAAGCTCTAGAACAAAAAGAAGCAAATACACCCAGAAGGAGTAGAAGGCAGGAAGTAATCAAACTCAGGGTGAAATCAACCAAGTAGAAACAAAAATTAATATACAAAGAATCAACAAAACCAAGAGCTGGTGTATGACACAGTGTGACTTTAACCAAACAAGTGAAAGATTTGTATGACAAGAACTTCAAGGGCAAGCATGAAACCTGAGCTAGAGTATCCAGGACTCATCTAAACAATGTCAGGTGTGGGTGGGGAGAGGGCTTTTGGTATGAGGGTGCCTGCCGAGAAATCACGGGGCTCTGGCTTGAGATTCTAACACCTACATAAAAGCCAGGCATGGTAGCATGTACCAGTAACCCCAGAAGGATCTGAAGGGCTCAGTGATGAGTCCATCTCGCTAAAAAGACAGACTCTGGGTTTAGGAGTCTACCTCTGGCTTCCACATATACATGTAGTGAGTGCACATGTACACATATACATATAATACACACACACACGCACACACACACACACACACATATTTTTTTAAATTTTTTTTATTAACTTAAGTATTTCTTATTTACATTTCGAGTGTTATTCCCTTTCCCGGTTTCCAGGCAAAACATCCCCCTAACTCCTCCCCCTCCCCTTCTTTATGGGTGTTCCCCTCCCTATCCTCCCCCCATTACCACCCTCCCCCCAACAATCACGTTCACTGGGGGTTCAGTCTTAGCAGGACCCAGGGCTTCCCCTTACACTGGTGATCTTATTAGGATATTCATTGCTACCTATGAGGTCAGAGTCCAGGGTCAGTCCATGTTTAGTCTTTAGGTAGTGGCTTAGTCCCTGGAAGCTCTGGTTGCTTGGCATTGTTGTTCATATGGTATCTCGAGCCCCTTCAAGCTCTTCCAGTTCTTTCTCTGATTCCTTCAACGGGAGTCCTATTCTCAGTTCAGTGGTTTGCTGCTGGCATTCGCCTCTGTATTTGCTGTATTCTGGCTGTGTCTCTCGGGAGAGATCTACATTCGGCTCCTGTCGGTCTGCACTTCTTTGCTTCATCCATCTTGTCTAATTGGGTGGCTGTATATGTATGGGCCACAACACACACACATTTTTTAAGCCAGGAGAGATTACACACATTTGTAAACCAGTGCTTAAGAAACCAAGACAGGCAGATCCCTGGTACTTACTGAGATTCAGTTTCAAAGCAAAAATCAAGATGAAAGCAAAGATAATAATAAAATAATAAAAGATAATACACAAAGCTGATCTCTGACCTCCACACACCTGCACAAACCTGCTCACATCTGCATGTATGTAGAGATGTATCCACACACACAAGCACATGCATGTGTACATACAAGGCCACAGCAAAGGCATCGTGGTTCAATAGAGCCAGTCATGCATTCAGGTGAGTTAGAATTCAGGTCCAACCAAGAACTGTAATCAAGAGCATGCTTCCTGGTGGATCAGTTAGCTGCGTACCTGAAGGCCACATGCAAGTGTTTCTCTCACAATGTCAGCATCATCAGCAAATCTTCTGCTAGTCAACAAGACTCGTGTCAAAATAAGATCTTTCTGGTGAAATCTATGGCTTGTTAGCATAATGAAGACAGAAACATGATAACTTTGAGGTATTCAAGTTAGGAAGATAGACAAATATTTAGAGTCCTCCACTGCCCTGACATGAACAAGATGTTAAGAATCATGTGATACTCTGATCCTCACCTCCTAAAGATAAGTGTCTATGGTTTGACCCCAGCACAGTCCTGGGCTTGGCTACTAGAGGATTTCTTTAACTAAAGAGAAGCAAAATCCTGGTCAGAAATGTCTCATCTTCTTTGAGAGACCCATTCTTACAAAGTAATATCAGAATACAAAAATATCCGTGCCGGTCAGGTTCTCGTTAAGACAAGAAACCCGAGTTAAGGCAATGTCTGTAAGGAACTCAATGTATGTATAGAATTCATGTCTATGAGGTTTCAGTTCATGGTCACTTGACATCATTATCCCTAAGAACATAGGGAGCAGGACACCATAACAGGGAGCAGCCTCTTATGGGATGAAGGCAAAGGGTAGGAGAATACACAGCCTTCTAGGTTGTACCCTGACTCAGGGATACGCATCCTCCATCGAGGTCTCAGCTCCTCATGGCTATTCAGCTCCAAGCTCATCTGTAGGTTAGACCATGCCTCATGACTCAATTGTTTTCGTAGTGTCACCAGCGTTTTGGAGAGATACTTCCCATCCTAACAAAGCAACCAGAAACCCAACTACCACTACTCCATTAAGTAATGTGAGTGCTGGTTAACAAATAGTTAACAAGTGTCTACTTGTGTGGCCTAGTTTGCACCCTGATTCAGTTCCTAAACCTTCTAGAAAACTGTAGGGGTAATAATCAAGTCTTAGTCTCCTAAAAATATTGAACAGGAATCATTCAGACCTGAAAAGCAATAGTCAAAGTGCCACGAAATTTGCCTACATCAGTTCACCACAATACAGAATTACACAGCTTTGGAAAAAATCAAATGGAACCGTCCTTTTCGTGTGACATAGCAAAGACATATCCATTCTCTGAGACCCACAGTGGTGGACTGTAACTGGGACAGACCAATGGTCGGTAACAGAAAGTGACTTCTTGCACTTTCTCACCCTGAAGTGCATTTTGTGTGCTTAGGTGGGAAACAGTGACACAGATCTTTCTCTCAGGTCAGCATCTTCTGCAAGTGACCCCCAGGCTCCTACTTCAATGGTTTAAGATTTAATCCCTCTTTACAGGCAACAGTAACCTTGTTCAAGGTTCCCAGCAGAAAATTATGAGCATGAAAGTCAAAAAGCCAAAATAAATTTCTCAAAAAGAAACAAATGTTTCATGGCAGGAAAGAGAAAATGAGGAGAAGTTAGGAGCTAAAGTATAATTTAAAAAAAAAATGGTACATGTGAAAGTCTGTCAAATTTCAAAGAATTGCTTATTATGCCCTATGTAGTCCAGGAGAGAAGAAAACCAGGAAGCTGTCCAAATAAAATACATTTGACACAGTGCTCATCTGTGTGAAGGCATTCTAATGTGTGAGGAGGACTGGAAGGCTCGGGAGATGCTAAAACACGATAAATCACATTTGTTTGAAAGACGCCCTGGCAACGTGTCCCTGCGGCGTGCTGCTTCAGTTCTCCCGATCTCCTCGGCAGTATGCAGTATCCTGGCACCACACTTCACTATGGCCACCAACTGACCATGTGGAAGGATGAAGTCTGCACTTCCATATGCTTGAGCAAGGCTGAAGGATTAGGTGGACTCTCTCAGATACCTCGGTCTGAAGGAGAAACTGGCGAATCAAACCCTTGCTTGTTTTGCTTTGTAGAGTGCTCAGATAAACTTTGAACTTGTTCCACGCCTGTGGTTTTACTAAGAAATTGCCTAAATTACCTTGGCCTGTATCACACAGCAAGTGGCAGAGTTAAGCAATTATTCTAGACCACCGTGGTTCTATAATATTTTATGTATCGTGACAGTTGAATGAGCATGTCCCTCTCATCCATTCATATAAAAGCAACAGTGAGTCTGACAGCAGAAATAAGGCTTCTTTCCTAATGTGCTGGCATTCTAAACAAACAAAAATTAGACATATTTTGCTTCACTTCAAATACTACATGCCATAAGCTTTTTTCCATTTGTCTACTTTTGTTTACGATTCCCACTCTGCCTGGAATACGTGGACTCAGCTCTCTGCAGAGCCAGCTCTCCTCTAAATGAACTCCCAGGTCACTTTTAGCCCCTCTTGGAAGCCTTCTCTGAACACCCCATGAGTGTCATCCAGTTTTGTTCCCCCAGCCGTCCCTGTGCACTCTGCATGACCCTTAGCCATGCTTAGGCAGGGCTGAAACAGGTTGGGTTTTTTGTTAATGTTTCCTTTTCTTGAGATTATAATATAATGAATGAGTTCGCTCTCCCCTTTCCTCCCCCCAACTCTCCCATATGCTTTTCCTTGCTCTCTTTCAAATTCATGCCCCTTTCTTCCCTGATTGTTACATACATGTACATGTATGTATGTATATGTATGTATGTATATGTATATGTATATGTCCACGTACATATACTCCTAAATACATAAATACATCTTGCTCAATCTGTATAATGTTACTCAAATGTATGTTTTCAGGGCTAACCATTTGGTATCAGATAGTTAACCAGTGTGTTCTCCCCTGGGAAACACTATTTCTCCTGCTCTGGGCATCCTTGGTTGCCCATGGTTCTTTGTGTAGGGTGGAGGCCTCCTGGGCTTTCCCCATCTACTTAGGCATGTCTATTGTTGTTTCCTTGTTCAACTCATGTTTTGGCAGACATGTTGGTAAGAGTTTACGGATATGGCTCCCGGCATCACCAGGAGACACAATTTCACGGTAAACTCCCTTATTGTCTGAATCTTACATTTTTCCACACCCTCTTCCACAAGGATCCCTGATCCTTGTGTACAGGTGTTATATTGTAGATTTATCATGTGGGACTGGGCTCCACCATTTCCCTTTCTGACAGGTGTCATGTCATAGGTTTCTCATGTAGAACAGGGCTCCACCGCTCTATTGGTTGTGGTTTTCTGTAATGATCTCCATCTGTTCCAAAAAGGAGTCTCGCTGATGAAGGGGTAAGGTTGGCATTTATCCGTGGGCAAGAGGACAAACATGTAGAGTGTAGTCAGGGATTGCGTTAGTTTAGTAAAATGGTGTTTGTAGGTTTCCAAGATCTATTACTTCACTAACCCTGGTTAGTTGTCTAGGTTTCCAATCATCCACTACCAGAAATGACTTGTCTCTTGTTGAAGAGGCTTAAGACCAATGACAAAGCTGGTTACTGTCCAGGTATGCTGCATGTCCTGGAAGAGGTACGCCATGTGAGTCGCTGTTGTAGTTTGTGGGCTTAGATTTTTCAAAACTTACTTTAATAAGGGGTCTCAAATGCCTTGACCCCCTCCCCCCTTCCAACCCCCCATCCAAAGGTAGGGGAGAAAAAATGGTAAACTGGACAAGGGGATAAAGAACGGTTTAGAAGTAGTTCTTTGAGGTGATTCTAATCTCTGTTGTCAGGACCAACAGTCCAGCTCAAAAGTGTCATCAAACACAAATCATCAACAGCAGCACAATCCAGCAGAAACTGCCAGGCCTCTGTTGTATCAGCAGGAGTGACCACAACCAGCCAAAATGCAGGAGTTCTCTGTTGTGTCTCTCTCGACGAAGGGAAGATCAGTGAAGACTCGAGGCCAATGAAGCATTGCACAGCTCATTATGCAAGTGCCCATCACTGTCTGTTGAGTCCTATTTAAACTCTCCCCAAACATCACAAGTCTTCTCATGAAGACTTGCCTCAGAAAACCATCACATGAGTCTGCATCACACAATACAACCAGAAACTTGCACTACAGTAGTTCATATGTATCACAGCTGCGAAAGAATTTTGTTTGATTCCCTCCTTTGTAAACTTACCTGGTGACTTCTGGTAACTACCATAAAAGTTAGTCCACAGGAAGGAGGCTGTCAAATCAGTTCCAGATCAGGTACTTTTGCATCTTATGCCTGAAGTGCATGATATCTTCAGCCATAGAGACTTACCTTTTACCTTCAGGGGCAATGGACAACAAAAGGCGATTGTAATAGCCTGTTACATTTACGGAGTCTTTTACATAACCCTGACCAAAACCTCAAAGGAGGGTTTCTCATGCCTAGTATTAGGTTTTGTGTTAGCTGATCTTTGACTTTTGGAGGGAGCACTGCAAACCAGATGGGAAATTTTCATTTAAGCTATATATATGTGTATTTATACATGGATTTATATGTATATATAAATATACAAGATATACATATTAAGATATATATCTTATTAGGAAGTTAGAAATCCTTACTATTGCATTAACCTACTCTCTTCTTCGGTATTTATCTCTCTTTTCCCTTCCTATGTATGGAATCTCCAGCTAAAATGCAAATACTTGGATTCTGGGATTATTACTAAGATGTTGGGTTCTATCCACATTCTACTTTCCTAGCAAACTGTTGATTATTAAAAAGAAAAGTTCAACATATAAATTTAATGTCTGAAATAAAAAGATTCATTATAGCAATTATTACTATTTTAATGCACACACTCACTTATTACACACATATAAAAGGAAATAAATAAACATGCAGAGATAATTGTTTGCAACTTGGGCTAGATCTCTTTCAAACTCTCTTTCAAAATCTTTAAAGGATTTTAAAATCCTTTCTTTATGTTTATCCTTTTAGTTTTTCCATTATTTTGCCCCAGAATTGGGTTACTATTTAATATGAGAACCAGCCAATGGTACTTGTCACAGTTCATCCTTAAGGTCAACTTGACTGGATATAGAGTCACCTACGAGGCACATCTAGGCGTATCTGTGTGGATGTTTCTAGATAGGTATAACCTAAAAATGAAGACTCACCTTGAATAAAGAAGCACAATCTCAATCATAGGTCCCAGATTCAAGAAAAAGAAAAAGAAGGAAAAGCCAAGTGAATACGAGGGCTCATTTCTCTCTGTTCCTGGGTCAGACCAGAAAATGAAGACCCACCATGAACTCTCCCATCCCTTTCTTACCAAATGGGTTGTATTGTCCCAAACTGTGCACTAAAAAAAAATCTTTCTTTTCTTCAGTCACTTTCGTCAGGGACTTTGTCACAGCAGCAAAAAATGTAAATAATACCATAGTCTTAAGTAGAATGTGAATTCTAGAATTTGAGTTCGTGGGTGACTGTCTCTATATGTGTACAATTCCTGTTCAAATTCTACATTTTAAACTATTTTGATGGGTATGATGGCACAGAAATGACTCTCATATCCTAATCCCTAGAGTTGATATCACATTATGTTACATGGCAAATTAAGTTTCCAGATGAAATAACACTGTTAAGCTTAGATGGAAGAGAGTCACGGGTTGCATGAGTAAGTGCAGTATAATCCAAAGGACTGTGTGAGTCAGAGGGGGAAGACTCAGAACACGGCTAAGAGTAAGGACGCAGGGTCCCACTACTCGGGAGGCTGAGGCACGAGGATCTCTCATCCCAGGAGTTTGACATCAGCCTGCACACCATAACAAGCACCCCCTCCCAAAAACATGAGTGGAGAGAGAAAGTGGAGAGAGAGAGAGAGGGAGAGAGAGAGAGAGAGACAGAGAGACAGAGAGACGGAGAGAGAGAGAGAGAGAGAGAGAGAGAGAGAGAGACAGAGAGAGAGAGGGAGGGAGGGAGGGAGAGAGAGAGAGAGAGAGAGAGAGAGAGAGAGAGAGAGAGAGAGAATAAACTCCATAGCATTGTGAGAGATTTGACCAGTAGGCTTTGAAGAATGAGAATGGGGCTAGAAGCCAGGAATGCAACAAGCCCAGCATCTGGGAAGAGCAGAGAAATGCATCTTTCTCTCCTAGCCTCCAGAAGGAATGTAGCCCTGCTCATGCCTTCTTTTAACTCAGTAAGACTAATGCTGGAATTTGAACCTCCAGAACTTGAAGATGACAACGTTGCATTGTTTAATCCATTAACTTGCAATAACAAAGCATAACAAGTGCCAGTGAATATCTACCCTTGAACACAGTCATGTACTCACAAAACTTGGTAAAGGCAAGCAGTGTGTGTGTGTGTGTGTGTGTGTGTGTGTGTGTGTGTGTGTGTGTCTGTGTCTGTGTCTGTGTCTGTGTCTGTGTCTGTGTCTGTGTCTGTGTGTGTGTCTCTGTGTGTGTGTCTGTGTGTTTCAGTATCTGTGTGTGTTTCAGTGTCTGTGTGTGTCTGTGTGTGTGTCTGTGTGTGTGTGTCTGTGTGTGTGTGTCTGTGTGTGTGTGTCTGTGTGTGTCTGTGTAAGGGTCTGTGTGTGTGTCTGTGTGTGTGTGTCTGTATCTGTGTGTGTCTGTGTATGTGTCTGTGTGTGTGTGTCTGTGTGTGTGTCTGTATCTCTGTGTGTGTGTGTGTCTGTGTCTGTCTGTGTCTGTGTGTCTGTGTGTGTGTCTATGTCTGTGGGTATGTGTCTGTGTGTGTGTGTGTCTGTGTGTGTGTCTGTGTGTGTCTGTGTATGTGTCTGTGTGTGTGTCTGTATCTGTGTGAGTGTCTGTGTGTCTGTGTCTGTGTGTGTTTCAGTGTCTGTGTGTGTCTGTGTCTGTGTCTGTGTGTGTTTCAGTGTCTGTGTGTCTGTGTCTGTGTCTGTGTGTCTGTGTGTGTGTCTATGTCTGTATGTGTGTGCAAGTATGTGTGTGTGTCTGTACAAGTGTGTGTGTGTGTGTGTGTGTGTGTGTGTGTGTGTGTGTGTGTGTGTGTTGAGGACAGAAGTGAGCATCAGGTGCCTTCCACTACTTTCTCCTTCACTCTTCACTGGTTTTGAGATAAGGTCTCACTGACCTAGAGCTTGTTAGATTGACTAAGCAAAAGGAAAAGGAGGCAAAGCCATGTCCTCTGTCTCCACCCCTCCACCACAGGATTGCAGCCACAGGTCTGCAAGCCTTGGTTTTTATGTGGCTGATAGAAACCTCAACTCCTACTTGAGTCCTAGTGCTTATGAAACAGCATGCTACCAACTGAGCAGTCTCCTTGGCCCAGCCGATTACTAACTGAGCCACTCCCCAGCCCCAGGCAATTATCAATAACTTAGCTGTCTCCCTAGCCCCAGCTGATTACTAACTGAGCCATCCCCCCAGACCAGCCAATTATCAATTAATAACTTAGCTGTCTCCCCAGCCCCAGCTGATTACTAACTAAGCCATCCCCCCAGACCAGCCAATGTTTTGTCAAATGACCACATCTCACAACTCAGTAAAACACACTCCCAGTCTCTTGGTTGATGGATAAGTGTATTGACTGCATTTTGTTTCCTTGTGGCAATGCTTCCAGTTTCTCTAATGGTAGTCAATTTACAAAATTAAGAAAACGGCAATGATCTAAAGGATAACCAAGCAATGACTAGTGTACTCCGACACAAAACATTTGTAGAGATACAAAGAGGAAAGGAACTTTCAGAGCGAGTATAATTCTGAAGACCACGAACTAAAAAGACCAACACTTAAGTTCACTTTGTTATTAATGATACACATTTTATACTATTATGCAAGAGAGTACGTCCCCATGTATACCACACTGCATTCCTTTGTTGTAATAAAATATCCTGAGAAAAGGCAAGTTAGAGGAGAAGAGAATTTATTCGGCTTACAATTTCAGATCAGGGTCAATCATTTCAGGAACACAAGGCTGGAATTCAAGCACCTAGTCACATCCATAACCAAGAGAAAAGAGTTATGTTCATGCTTGCTTGCTTGCTTGCTTCTAGGTTTCTCCTTTTTAGCACTGTCCAGAACCCCCTCCCTAGGGAATGTTGTCAAGCATGATGGTTTAGGTCACCACTCTAATTAGCAGTCAAGATAATCCCCTACAGACACGCACACAGATCAATCTTATCTCAATTAGAAGATTCCTCATTGAAACTCTCTTCCAAGGTGCTTCTAGGTTGTATTAAGTTGACAGTTAAAACTAACAAGCACATCACTTAAATTTTCTGATATAACCTTCAAAGATTTTTCCATGATCATTTTATATATAAATACTATATATATCTATATATATTTAGTTTATATATAAATATTTGTATATATATAAAATATATAAATAGTTTAAGACAAGACACTCAACTTCTGTATTTCTGTTTTCATGACCTGTGTTGGGAAAATGTTCTTCAAAGCTATTTGAAAATAGACACAAGCATCCTGTTAAGGTGGCAAATGGATATGTTTTTATAGATAAATACACACATGATTTGTTGACCTCCAAGAGAAAGGCTAATATCAAATTACTATTTTACAAATGGCCTAAACTCCTCAACCCAAATATGTAAATTTATGAGGTTTTTATGACTAAATAGAGTCCTGAGTGTAAACGCTACCCATTCTCTGAAATTGAATCAATAACCATAATTATTGCCGTGCTAGTGGAATCCCCGCCCCTCTCTCTCTCTCTCTCTCTCTCTCTCTCTCTCTCTCTCTCTCTCTCTCTCTGTGTGTGTGTGTGTGTGTTATTGTTCATTTTCTCATTTTCTTGATCAGTCTGCTACTGCTTTTATTGAATGATTAGTCTTTTTCAGTGATTACATTTCAATTTTGTTTCAAATTTGCTAAATTTCTCATCTTTGGTCATTTTTTTTTCAGCTTTCTTGATCTTTTCCCTATCTTCTACATCTTCGGTAGTATATCTTTTCTAATATGCCTTTAATTATAATACATTTTGTTTCTTAATATCTCTCTAATATTTTTGGAGGTGTTTGTGGCAGTTTGAATGTGATGCATCTCCCCATAGGCTCCTGCATCTGAAAACTTGGTCTCCAGATGCTGGTTTGGAAGGTTATGCAACCTGTACAAAAAAGGGTCTCAGCGGAAGAGGTGAGTCACTGCCAGTGAGTTTTGTGGTTTAATATCCTGGACCTTACTGGTTGCCTCTGCTTCTGGACTGTGAACACAGAATGGCCACCATCTCATGTTCCTACCATCATAGCTTCCCCACAATGATTGACTGTCTCCCTTCTTAAGTTCCCTCCCATAAAACACAACATGGCCTCCACCTCATGCTCCTGATATCATAGCTTCCCCACAATGGTTGACTTTCTCTTTCTTAAATTCCTTCCTGTAAGTTGCTTCTTGTCAGATACTTGGCCACAATGATGAAAAAAGTAATTAATACAGTATTCTATGTGATTCATTATGAAATATCTAATGACCAAATGATCAACTTTTTCTAAATCTTCAATGTATCCTTAAGAAGAATGTATTTTACTTACTAAATAGTGTTGCAATTTCTATATGTTTATCCACATTAAACAAAATATTTATATTGTTTTAAAATTAATAATAGTGATTACTTTGTCAGGTTCTGTTAATGTCAATAGTTCAATATCAAGATATGATTATCAAAAAATCATGCTTAGTTCTTATTTTCTCAGTATATCAAAAGCCATCAGCATTTGGTATAAAGCATCACATCAAACAATCACATAAATAGTCATAGTAATCAGCTAAGATTACTGTTAAACAGAGAATTTTTTCTCATTATAGGATGCTGGGAAATCTAAAACCATAGTTTGGAAAGGTTGGACTTCTTATTGTTAGAACTTTCTCCCTCATTGGTAGCCATTTTTTCCCCTGTGCCTGAAAATGGTTGTCCTAGGGTCTCCTCTAATAATGGCATTAAGTCCATTGTTCCCATCATAATGCCTCACCACTGTGACCTCATCCAATCCTAATTTCCTCTCAAACCTCATCCCAAGCAACTGCCACATCTAATACTAGCACCTCAGGGTGTGGATTTGGGGGAGACGTGGCATTCTATCTGTAATAAACATTATCAGTTTCATTTCGATATCACCCTCTCTTTCCAAAGCAATCCCAAAATCCATCCCTGCCACCATCACATTGACTAAGGTGTCAACTTCTCTTACCTACAACTGATCAGTATCCAGTCCATTGTCCACACTGCACCATCCTCTTTCTTCTTCCAGTCCATTGTCCACACTGCACTCTTAGGGATGTCTATGTTTTAAAGCTTATGTTAATTTCCAGTTTCCTACAGCTCAATCATTGAACTGTTTATCAAAGCACTCGAGATCCTCCACTTACTCAGCATCATCCTTTATTCCACATATTCTCCACTCCAGTCAAGCAAACATTCCAATGATATCTCAAATAAATAGCGTCATTCACACTCTGGTGCTCTGCACATGGTCCTCTGCATTCAAGAACTCCCCCACCAAGCAAACCTGGTAATTCATTAGACATTATGCGAACAGAGCATCTCTGAGAAGCCATGCCTAGTTCTTCCACACAGCAGGTCCCTTCTCTGTGGTTCCATGTGGGTTTTTTAAGGTTAATTCACAAAAAAATAAGGTTAATTCACTTTATATTGTGTGTGTTTGGCTTGCATTTTGAATATGCACCACATACATACAGTGCCCATGAAGGCCAGAAGCCAGGTGAGATCCTTCAGAACTAAAGGTACACAGGCTGGAACTGAGTCTTGGTCTTCTACAGAAGGAGCAAGTGCTCTTAACCATTGAGCCTTCTTTCTAGTCCTGAACTCTATAGATTCTTACTATGTTGTCATAATACCCATAGCTGTGAATCATGATTATCGTTCTACTATTGTTTATTGAAATGCAGAGATTTTATGATCTATGATTTATGTCAAGCTCCCTTTCCCTAGAGCTAAATATCAAATATGTTTCAAATCTCCCTGCTAATCCAAAAGAAGTACATAGGATATGTAAATGTATGCCCTAGTGGGCAGATGATAAACCAATGGTTAAACTTGCATTTCCACTGGATGTGCTGGCACTCAGCTATAATCCCAGCATATGGAAAGCAGAGGCAAGTGGATCTCTATGTGTTTGAGGCTAGCCTGACCTACATGGTGAGTTCCAGGACAGCCAGAGCTACACAGATTCAAAAAGAATGTAATTTTTTGTGTTTTCTCATTTTTAATCAAGAAAGTGCTAATGACAGTCTCTCTCTCTCTCTCTCTCTCTCTCTCTCTCTCTCTCTCTCTCTGTGTGTGTGTGTGTGTGTGTGTGTGTGTGTGTGTGTGTGTGTGTGTGTGTGTGTGAATTGTATGTAAACCAAAGGGTCACTCTAACACTGGCTTCATTTGTATGATAGGCCTAGGTGAAATCAAATATCCTAGTATTTTTCACTCTGGGAGGAATGAAAATTTTGAAAACTGTTCTAATAAATTGCCATAAATTTGAGAACTCAAAACAATAAGAAATTTATTGCCAAATGTCTTTAGACAAGAGGTCTGAACTCAGTGTCAATGAGTTTTAAAGTGAGATCAGAGCATTGGAATGCCCCTCCCAAAAGGACTCAGAAGGACAAAGTGAATTTTTTGTCTTTCAACTTCTGGTAGTTTCTAGAATTTTTTTTCTCTGTGGCCGCATTTACCCAACCTTTGCCTTTGTGGCATATTGCCTTATGTGTTCCTTATGAATCTTCTCCCTATCATGGATGTGTGTAATAACATGAAATACCTTCCTAGACAATCCAGAATAACCTTGTCTAGGGCACTAAATGGAACTGCAAATGTTGCTCTTATAAGACAGTATTTAAAAGATTCAAGGATCCAGATTTTTCAGCCTAATAAGATCTCCAACTAAAAGACAAAAATAGGAACAGGTGTCATCACTAAAAATAGAAGGCTAAAAACTCCAAAATTCTGTCCCTCCATAAAAACAGTAAATATTGCATCCAAAAACATCACAATTCCTTGGTTTGAACATGGGGGAGGGGGGTAGTGAAAGTAAGAGGCAGTTTAATGGAAACAGAAACTCCATGTTTAAGAAACTCTTTGGCAGGCCACTCAGAGCCTGCCCTACCTGGGGATTCAGCCTATATACATACAGCCTCCAAACCCAGACAATATTGCTGATGCCAAGAAGTGCATGCTGGCAGGAGCTTGATATAGCTGTCTTCTGAGAGGCTCAGCCAGAATATGACAAATACAGAGGTGAATGCTCGCAGCAAACCATTGAACTGAGAACAGGATCCCCGTTGGAGGAGTTAGAGAAAGGATTGAAGGAGCTGAAGGAGTTTGCAACCCCATGAGAACAACAATACCAACCAACCAGGGCTCCCAGGGACTAAACCACTACCCAAAGAGTATACATGGACAGACCCATGGCTCCAGCTGCATACATAGCAGAGGATGGCCTTGGTGGGTACCAATGAACAGAGAAGACCTTGGTCCTGCCAAGGTAGGACACCCCCTCCCCAGTGTAGGGGAATGTCAGGGTGGGGAGGGCGGGAAGGGGTAGGTAGGTGGGTGGGGGAAAACTGTCATAGAAACAGGGAGAAGGGGGATGGGATAGCGGGTTTATGGACAGGAAACTGAGAAAGGGAATGACATTTGAAATGTAAATTTTAAAAATCCAATAAAACACAAAACAAAACAAAAACAAAAAAAAGCAACTCTTTGGGAAATAAGTGGCTAAGAGAACAAAGGCTGCTATAGCCAGGCACAATGAAGGACATGGCTGTGACAAGATTGTAGGCACAAATTTTTTTTCAACCTACTTTTAATAAGGGTTCAACCTCTTCCCTAGCCCACCACCTAGCAGAGGTAGTAGAAGAGAAAAGTTGTTAGAATATGGGGGGAGAGAGTAGACCTGTTCAGCAATAGTTCTTTGGGGGCAAGCTCCATCTTCCTTTTCAGCAGTTCAGTCCTGTAGCAAACACCAAACATGATTCAGCAGCTGCAGACCAGTCCTCTACTCTAAACAGGCAGACACCAGGCATGAACCAGCAACTGTAGTTTAATCCTAAAGGAACTTCCAGACTCATCAACTAGCCTGAAGTGTGGCTGCCGAAGTGGCAAGCTACCACCGGAACCTCACAAGCAGTTCTTGGGTGAATTTCTCTCAATGGTGGCATTACGACAAGTTGAGCTCAACAGTGCTCTGTAAGGCAAACCAATACATGTGTCATTAGCGAGGCAGAGCAAACTAAACCAAAGCTCAGTGCTGATGTCCCACTGTCTGTGAGGTCATAGCTATACTCCTTCATCAAGCATCCTTTCATGTGTTTGCTAAATCAAAGCATCCTTTCACCTGTGCCTGCTTTAAGAAACCATTCTTTCATGTGTCTGCTTTAGCAAGACATCCTTTCGTCTGTGTGCCCCAGCAAAACAACATTTGACCTAAATAACTTTCCAAAGAAACTAGAAGTTTCCACTTCACAAGGCTGATTGTGAAAATCAACAGACAATAGCAGTACACAGAGAAGGGTGTATTCTCAGAGTTATACTGAATGATTAAGATGTTGTCTTTATAATGAAAATATAATAGATGCACAAAATAAGAAAAGAAGACTTGGAGATGGAAAGTTGACTCCGCACTTAAGAGCCAGTTCCAGGTGATCCATTGCCTTTTCTGGGCCTCTCAGACAGTAGACACACACACACACACACACACACACACACACACACACACACATGCCTGGAAAACTCTCATACATATAATTTTAAATTAATAAGACAAGAAGACTCATAATTGAAAAAATTGATAAAGAAGCATTATCCTCAGATAACCTCACAAACTGGGTTTACTAGACAATTACTTTAGCCCAATTACCTTCAATATTCTCAAAGAGCTCCAAGAAATGGTGGACAAGAGACTAAAGGAAATCACTGGAATGGTTCATACCTTGTTTCTCTTTTTTTTTTTTTTTCTTTTTTTTTTTTTTTTTTTTTTTTTTTTTTTTTTTTTTTTTTTTTTTTTTTTTTCGGAGCTGGGGACCGAACCCAGGGCCTTTCATTTGCTAGGCAAGCGCTCTACCACTGAGCTAAATCCCCAACCCCTTGTTTCTCTTTATAAGTCAATAGAGACATCGCTATTGTTAAAAAGTAATAAAAAAGAAACTTGCTGGGAACAGTACCACAACTAAAAGGAAAATTCCACAAAAGTAGTTCAAAGCAGATTAGAGCAGGTGGGAAAAAAATATGGACAAACTTAAAACACAAGTCCACTGAGATTTGGGCTAAGAGCAGAAAGAGGCAGGAGATGGAAAAAAGAAGAGCTCTCTGGGGCACTGCTAACCATACCAGCAGACACGCAACAGAAGCCAGGAAGAACGGGAGCAATGGGACAGATAGACAGGACCCTATACACTCCAGTCCACAAATGAGCTCAAGAAACGCTTTAGAAGACTCACACATAAGCAAACTCTCAATACAAAAGAAAAGTCTTGAGAGCAGTCAGAGGGAGTGGTTCTTACCAAAGCAGGGAGTGTCAATGAGATTAACAAATGATTTCTCCTTGAAAACTCTAGCCACTAGAACAGAAAGAATGAGCTGAGCTGAGTGCTTTTGCTTGTTCATTTCGTTTGGTTGTTGTTGCTGCTGCTGCTGCTGCTGCTGTTGCTTTTTCAAGGTTACATTGCTTACTTGATACTCTTTTTTTTTTTTTTATTAACTTGAGTATTTCTTTTTTTTTTTTTAACCTTTTTTTTTTTATTATTAACTTGAGTATTTCTTATATACATTTCAAGTGTTATTCCCTTTCCCGGTTTCCGGGCAAAATCCCCCTCCCCCCTCCCCTTCCTTGTGGGTGTTCCCCTCCCAACCCTCCCCCCATTGCCGCCCTCCCCCCATAGTCTAGTTCACTGGGGGTTCAGTCTTAGCAGGACCCAGGGCTTCCCCTTCCACTGGTGCTCTTACTAGGATATTCATTGCTACCTATGGGGTCAGAGTCCAGGGTCAGTCCATATATAGTCTTTAGGTAGTGGCTTAGTCCCTGGAAGCTCTGGTTGCTTGACATTGTTGTACTTTTGGGGTCTCGAGCCCCTTCAAGCTCTTCCAGTTCTTTCTCTGATTCCTTCAACGGGGGACCTATTCTCAGTTCAGTGGTTTGCTGCTGGCATTCGCCTCTGTATTTGCTGTATTCTGGCTGTGTCTCTCAGGAGCGATCTACATCCGGCTCCTGTCGGTCTGCACTTCTTTGCTTCATCCATCTTGTCCAATTGGGTGGCTGTATATGTATGGGCCACCTGTGGGGCAGGCTCTGAATGGGTGTTCCTTCAGTCTCTGTTTTAATCTTTGCCTCTCCCTTCCCAGCCAAGGGTATTCTTTTTCCTCATTTAAAGAAGGAGTGAAGCATTCACATTTTGATCATCCATCTTGAGTTTCGTTTGTTCTAGGGATCTAGGGTAATTCAAGCATTTGGGCTAATAGCCACTTCTCAGTGAGTGCATACCATGTATGTCTTTCTGTGATTGGGTTAGCTCACTCAGGATGATATTTTCCAGTTCCAACCATTTGCCTACGAATTTCATAGACTCGTTGTTTTTGATAGCTGAGTAATATTCCATTGTGTAGATGTACCACATTTTCTGTATCCATTCCTCTGTTGAAGGGCATCTCGGTTCTTTCCATTTTCTGGCTATTATAAATAAGGCTGCGATGAACATAGTGGAGCACGTGTCTCTTTTGTATGTTGAGGCATCTTTTGGGTATATGCCCAAGAGAGGTATGGCTGGATCCTCAGGCAGTTCAATGTCCAATTTTCTGAGGAACCTCCAGACTGATTTCCAGAATGGTTTTACCAGTCTGCAATCCCACCAACAATGGAGGAGTGTTCCTCTTTCTCCACATCCTCGCCAGCATCTGCTGTCACCTGAGTTTTTGATCTTAGCCATTCTCACTGGTGTGAGGTGAAATCTCAGGGTTGTTTTGATTTGCATTTCCCTTATGACTAAAGATGTTGAACATTTCTTTAGGTGTTTCTCAGCCATTCGGCATTCCTCAGCTGTGAATTCTTTGTTTAGCTCTGAACCCCATTTTTTAATAGGGTTATTTGTTTCCCTGCGGTCTAACTTCTTGAGTTCTTTGTATATTTTGGATATAAGGCCTCTATCTGTTGTAGGATTGGTAAAGATCTTTTCCCAATCTGTTGGTTGCCGTTTTGTCCTAACCACCGTGTCCTTTGCCTTACAGAAGCTTTGCAGTTTTATGAGATCCCATTTGTCGATTCTTGATCTTAGAGCATAAGCCATTGGTGTTTTGTTCAGGAAATTTTTTCCAGTGCCCATGTGTTCCAGATGCTTCCCTAGTTTTTCTTCTATTAGTTTGAGTGTGTCTGGTTTGATGTGGAGGTCCTTGATCCACTTGGACTTAAGCTTTGTACAGGGTGATAAGCATGGATCGATCTGCATTCTTCTACATGTTGCCCTCCAGTTGAACCAGCACCATTTGCTGAAAATGCTATCTTTTTTCCATTGGATGGTTTTGGCTCCTTTGTCAAAAATCAAGTGACCATAGGTGTGTGGGTTCATTTCTGGGTCTTCAATTCTATTCCATTGGTCTATCTGTCTGTCTCTGTACCAATACCATGCAGTTTTTATCACTATTGCTCTGTAATACTGCTTGAGTTCAGGGATAGTGATTCCCCCTGAAGTCCTTTTATTGTTGAGGATAGCTTTAGCTATCCTGGGTTTTTTGTTTTTCCAGATGAATTTGCAAATTGTTCTGTCTAACTCTTTGAAGAATTGGATTGGTATTTTGATGGGGATTGCATTGAATCTGTAGATTGCTTTTGGTAAAATGGCCATTTTTACTATATTAATCCTGCCAATCCATGAGCATGGGAGATCTTTCCATCTTCTGAGGTCTTCTTCAATTTCTTTCCTCAGTGTCTTGAAGTTCTTATTGTACAGATCTTTTACTTGCTTGGTTAAAGTCACACCGAGGTACTTTATATTATTTGGGTCTATTATGAAGGGTGTCGTTTCCCTAATTTCTTTCTCGGCTTGTTTCTCTTTTGTATAGAGGAAGGCAACTGATTTATTTGAGTTAATTTTATACCCAGCCACTTTGCTGAAGTTGTTTATCAGCTTTAGTAGTTCTCTGGTGGAACTTTTGGGATCACTTAAATATACTATCATGTCATCTGCAAATAGTGATATTTTGACTTCTTCTTTTCCGATCTGTATCCCCTTGATCTCCTTTTGTTGTCTGATTGCTCTGGCTAGAACTTCAAGAACTATATTGAATAAGTAGGGAGAGAGTGGGCAGCCTTGTCTAGTCCCTGATTTTAGTGGGATTGCTTCAAGTTTCTCTCCATTTAGTTTAATGTTAGCAACTGGTTTGCTGTATATGGCTTTTACTATGTTTAGGTATGGGCCTTGAATTCCTATTCTTTCCAGGACTTTTATCATGAAGGGGTGTTGAATTTTGTCAAATGCTTTCTCAGCATCTAATGAAATGATCATGTGGTTTTGTTCTTTCAGTTTGTTTATATGATGGATCACGTTGATGGTTTTCCGTATATTAAACCATCCCTGCATGCCTGGGATGAAGCCTACTTGATCATGGTGGATGATTGTTTTGATGTGCTCTTGAATTCGGTTTGCCAGAATTTTATTGAGTATTTTTGCGTCGATATTCATAAGGGAAATTGGTCTGAAGTTCTCTTTCTTTGTTGTGTCTTTGTGTGGTTTAGGTATAAGAGTAATTGTGGCTTCGTAGAAGGAATTCGGTAGTGCTCCATCTGTTTCAATTTTGTGGAATAGTTTGGATAATATTGGTATGAGGTCTTCTATGAAGGTTTGATAGAATTCTGCACTAAACCCGTCTGGACCTGGGCTCTTTTTGGTTGGAGGACATTTAATGACTGCTTCTATTTCCTTAGGAGTTATGGGGTTGTTTAACTGGTTTATCTGTTCCTGATTTAACTTCGATACCTGGTATCTGTCTAGGAAATTGTCCATTTCCTGAAGATTTTCAAATTTTGTTGAATATAGGTTTTTATAGTAAGATCTGATGATTTTTTGAATTTCCTCTGAATCTGTAGTTATGTCTCCCTTTTCATTTCTAATTTTGTTAATTTGGATGCACTCTCTGTGTCCTCTCGTTAGTCTGGCTAAGGGTTTATCTATCTTGTTGATTTTCTCAAAGAACCAACTTTTGGTTCTGTTGATTCTTTCTATGGTCCTTTTTGTTTCTACTTGGTTAATTTCAGCTCTGAGTTTGATTATTTCCTGCCTTCTACTCCTCCTGGGTGTATTTGCTTCTTTTTGTTCTAGAGCTTTTAGGTGTGCTGTCAAGCTGCTGACATATGCTCTTTCCTGTTTCTTTCTGCAGGCACTCAGCGCTATGAGTTTTCCTCTTAGCACAGCTTTCATTGTGTCCCATAAGTTTGGGTATGTTGTATCTTCATTTTCATTAAATTCTAAAAAGTTTTTAATTTCTTTCTTTATTTCTTCCTTGACCAGGTTATCATTGAGTAGAGCATTGTTCAATTTCCACGTATATGTGGGCATTCTTCCCTTACTGTTATTGAAGACCAGTTTTAGGCCGTGGTGGTCCGATAGCATGCATGGGATTATCTCTATCTTTCTGTACCTGTTGAGGCCCGTTTTTTGACCAATTATATGGTCAATTTTGGAGAAAGTACCATGAGGAGCTGAGAAGAAGGTATATCCTTTTGCTTTAGGATAGAATGTTCTATAAATATCCGTTAAGTCCATTTGGCTCATGACTTCTCTTAGTCTGTCTACATCTCTGTTTAATTTCTGTTTCCATGATCTGTCCATTGATGAGAGTGGGGTGTTGAAGTCTCCCACTATTATTGTGTGAGGTGCAATGTGTGTTTTGAGCTTTAGTAAGGTTTCTTTTACGTATGTAGGTGCCCTTGTATTTGGGGCATAGATATTTAGGATTGAGAGTTCATCTTGGTGGATTTTTCCTTTGATGAATATGAAGTGTCCTTCCTTATCTTTTTTGATGACTTTTAGTTGGAAATTGATTTTATTTGATATTAGAATGGCTACTCCAGCTTGCTTCTTCTGACCATTTGCTTGGAAAGTTGTTTTCCAGCCTTTCACTCTGAGGTAGTGTCTGTCTTTGTCTCTGAGGTGTGTTTCCTGTAGGCAGCAGAATGCAGGGTCCTCGTTGCGTATCCAGTTTGTTAATCTATGTCTTTTTATTGGGGAGTTGAGGCCATTGATATTGAGAGATATTAAGGAATAGTGATTATTGCTTCCCTTTATATTCATATTTGGATGTGAGGTTATGTTTGTGTGCTTTCATTCTCTTTGTTTTGTTGCCAAGACGATTAGTTTCTTGCTTCTTCTAGGGTATAGCTTGCCCCTTATGTTGGGCTTTACCATTTATTATCCTTTGTAGTGCTGGATTTGTAGAAAGATATTGTGTAAATTTGGTTTTGTCATGGAATATCTTGGTTTCTCCATCAATGTTAATTGAGAGTTTTGCTGGATACAGTAACCTGGGCTGGCATTTGTGTTCTCTTAGGGTCTGTATGACATCAGTCCAGGATCTTCTGGCCTTCATAGTTTCTGGCGAGAAGTCTGGTGTGATTCTGATAGGTCTCCCTTTATATGTTACTTGACCTTTTTCCCTTACTGCTTTTAATATTCTTTCTTTATTTTGTGCGTTTGGTGTTTTGACAATTATGTGACGGGAGGTGTTTCTTTTCTGGTCCAATCTATTTGGAGTTCTGTAGGCTTCTTGTATGTCTATGGGTATCTCTTTTTTTAGGTTAGGGAAGTTTTCTTCTATGATTTTGTTGAAGATATTTACTGGTCCTTTGAGCTGGGAGTCTTCACTCTCTTCTATACCTATTATCCTTAGGTTTGATCTTCTCATTGAGTCCTGGATTTCCTGTATGTTTTGGACCAGTAGCTTTTTCCGCTTTACATTATCTTTGACAGTTGAGTCAATGATTTCTATGGAATCTTCTGCTCCTGAGATTCTCTCTTCCATCTCTTGAATTCTGTTGGTGAGGCTTGTATCTACAGCTCCTTGTCTCTTCTTTTGGTTTTCTATATCCAGGGTTGTTTCCATGTGTTCTTTCTTGATTGCTTCTATTTCCATTTTTAATTCCTTCAACTGTTTGATTGTGTTTTCCTGGAATTCTTTCAGGGATTTTTGCGATTCCTCTCTGTAGGCTTTTACTTGTTTATTAATGTTTTCCTGTGCTTCCCTAAGTGTGTTCATGTCTTTCTTGAAGTCCTCCAGCATCATGATCAAATATGATTTTGTAACTAGATCTTGCTTTTCTGGTGTGTTTGGATATTCCATGTTTGTTTTGGTGGGAGAATTGGGCTCCGATGATGGCATGTAGTCTTGGTTTCTGTTGCTTGGGTTCCTGCGCTTGCCTCTCGCCATCAGATTATCTCTAGTGTTACTTTGTTCTGCTATTTCTGACAGTGGCTAGACTGTCCTATAAGCCTGTGTGACAGGAGTGCTGTAGACCTGTTTTCCTCTCTTTCAGTCAGTCATGGGGACAGAGTGTTCCGCTTTCTGGCGCGTAGTTTTTCCTCTCTACAGGTCTTCAGCTGTTCCTGTGGGCCTGTGTCTTGAGTTCACCAGGCAGCTTTCTTGCAGCAGAAAATTTGGTCTTACCTGTGGTCCCGAGGCTCAGGTTCGCTCGTGGGGTGCTCCCCACGGGCTCTCTGCAGCGGCAGCAACCAGGAAGACCTGTGCCGCCCCTTCCGGGAACTTCAGTGCACCAGGGTTCCAGATGGTCTTTGGCTTTTTCCTCTGGCGTCCGAGATGTGTGTGCAGGGAGCAGTCACTTCTGGTTTCCCAGGCTTGTCTGCCTCTCTGAAGGTTTAGCTCTCCCTCCCACGGGATTTGGGTGCAGAGAACTGTTTATCCGGTCTGTTTCTTTCAGGTTCCGGCGGTGTCTCAGGCACAGGGGTCCTGCCGCTCCTGGGCCCTTCCCCACGGGAGCCCAGAGGCCTTATACAGTTTCCTCTTGGGCCAGGGATGTGGGCAGGGGTGAGCAGAGTTGGTGGTCTCTTCCGCTCTGCAGCCTCAGGAGTGCCCACCTGACCAGGCGGTTGGGTCTCTCTCTCACCGGGTCTCGAAACTTCATAACCTTTGGGTGAGATCTTTCTCCCTCCATGCAAACTATATGCTACAATGGGCATTGTTATTAAGCCCTCTTCCTCAGCTTATGTCCCAAAAGGACAAGCAAACTCTTCTTCTCCATGTTGTCTCAAAAACCTTCAAACTGAATCAACTTGAGTATTTCTTATATACATTTCAAGTGTTATTCCCTTTCCCGGTTTCCGGGCAAAATCCCCCTCCCCCCTCCCCTTCCTTATGGGTGTTCCCCTCCCAACCCTCCCCCCATTGCCGCCCTCCCCCCATAGTCTAGTTCAATGGGGGTTCAGTCTTAGCAGGACCCAGGGCTTCCCCTTCCACTGGTGCTCTTACTAGGATATTCATTGCTACCTATGGGGTCAGAGTCCAGGGTCAGTCCATATATAGTCTTTAGGTAGTGGCTTAGTCCCTGGAAGCTCTGGTTGCTTGACATTGTTGTACTTTTGGGGTCTCGAGCCCCTTCAAGCTCTTCCAGTTCTTTCTCTGATTCCTTCAACGGGGGACCTATTCTCAGTTCAGTGGTTTGCTGCTGGCATTCGCCTCTGTATTTGCTGTATTCTGGCTGTGTCTCTCAGGAGCGATCTACATCCGGCTCCTGTCGGTCTGCACTTCTTTGCTTCATCCATCTTGTCTAATTGGGTGGCTGTATATGTATGGGCCACATGTGGGGCAGGCTCTGAATGGGTGTTCATTCAGTCTCTGTTTTAATTTTTGCCTCTCCCTTCCCTGCCAAGGGTATTCTTTTTCCTCATTTAAAGAAGGAGTGAAGCATTCACATTTTGATCATCCGTCTTGAGTTTCGTTTGTTCTAGGGATCTAGGGTAATTCAAGCATTTGGGCTAATAGCCACTTATCAATGAGTGCATACCATGTATGTCTTTCTGTGATTGGGTTAGCTCACTCAGGATGATATTTTCCAGTTCCAACCATTTGCCTACGAATTTCATAAACTCGTTGTTTTTGATAGCTGAGTAATATTCCATTGTGTAGATGTACCACATTTTCTGTATCCATTCCTCTGTTGAAGGGCATCTCGGTTCTTTCCATTTTCTGGCTATTATAAATAAGGCTGCGATGAACATAGTGGAGCACGTGTCTCTTTTATATGTTGAGGCATCTTTTGGGTATATGCCCAAGAGAGGTATAGCTGGATCCTCAGGCAGTTCAATGTCCAATTTTCTGAGGAACCTCCAGACTGATTTCCAGAATGGTTTTACCAGTCTGCAATCCCACCAACAATGGAGGAGTGTTCCTCTTTCTCCACATCCTCGCCAGCATCTGCTGTCACCTGAGTTTTTGATCTTAGCCATTCTCACTGGTGTGAGGTGAAATCTCAGGGTTGTTTTGATTTGCATTTCCCTTATGACTAAAGATGTTGAACATTTCTTTAGGTGTTTCTCAGCCATTCGGCATTCCTCAGCTGTGAATTCTTTGTTTAGCTCTGAACCCCATTTTTTAATAGGGTTATTTGTTTCCCTGCGGTCTAACTTCTTGAGTTCTTTGTATATTTTGGATATAAGGCCTCTATCTGTTGTAGGATTGGTAAAGATCTTTTCCCAATCTGTTGGTTGCCGTTTTGTCCTAACCACAGTGTCCTTTGCCTTACAGAAGCTTTGCAGTTTTATGAGATCCCATTTGTCGATTCTTGATCTTAGAGCATAAGCCATTGGTGTTTTGTTCAGGAAATTTTTTCCAGTGCCCATGTGTTTGAGATGCTTCCCTAGTTTTTCTTCTATTAGTTTGAGTGTGTCTGGTTTGATGTGGAGGTCCTTGATCCACTTGGACTTAAGCTTTGTACAGGGTGATAAGCATGGATCGATCTGCATTCTTCTACATGTTGCCCTCCAGTTGAACCAGCACCATTTGCTGAAAATGCTATCTTTTTTCCATTGGATGGTTTTGGCTCCTTTGTCAAAAATCAAGTGACCATAGGTGTGTGGGTTCATTTCTGGGTCTTCAATTCTATTCCATTGGTCTATCTGTCTGTCTCTGTACCAATACCATGCAGTTTTTATCACTATTGCTCTGTAATACTGCTTGAGTTCAGGGATAGTGATTCCCCCTGAAGTCCTTTTATTGTTGAGGATAGCTTTAGCTATCCTGGGTTTTTTGTTTTTCCAGATGAATTTGCAAATTGTTCTGTCTAACTCTTTGAAGAATTGGATTGGTATTTTGATGGGGATTGCATTGAATCTGTAGATTGCTTTTGGTAAAATGGCCATTTTTACTATATTAATCCTGCCAATCCATGAGCATGGGAGATCTTTCCATCTTCTGAGGTCTTCTTCAATTTCTTTCCTCAGTGTCTTGAAGTTCTTATTGTACAGATCTTTTACTTGCTTGGTTAAAGTCACACCGAGGTACTTTATATTATTTGGGTCTATTATGAAGGGTGTCGTTTCCCTAATTTCTTTCTCGGCTTGTTTCTCTTTTGTATAGAGGAAGGCAACTGATTTATTTGAGTTAATTTTATACCCAGCCACTTTGCTGAAGTTGTTTATCAGCTTTAGTAGTTCTCTGGTGGAACTTTTGGGATCACTTAAATATACTATCATGTCATCTGCAAATAGTGATATTTTGACTTCTTCTTTTCCGATCTGTATCCCCTTGATCTCCTTTTGTTGTCTGATTGCTCTGGCTAGAACTTCAAGAACTATATTGAATAAGTAGGGAGAGAGTGGGCAGCCTTGTCTAGTCCCTGATTTTAGTGGGATTGCTTCAAGTTTCTCTCCATTTAGTTTAATGTTAGCAACTGGTTTGCTGTATATGGCTTTTACTATGTTTAGGTATGGGCCTTGAATTCCTATTCTTTCCAGGACTTTTATCATGAAGGGGTGTTGAATTTTGTCAAATGCTTTCTCAGCATCTAATGAAATGATCATGTGGTTTTGTTCTTTCAGTTTGTTTATATGATGGATCACGTTGATGGTTTTCCGTATATTAAACCATCCCTGCATGCCTGGGATGAAGCCTACTTGATCATGGTGGATGATTGTTTTGATGTGCTCTTGAATTCGGTTTGCCAGAATTTTATTGAGTATTTTTGCGTCGATATTCATAAGGGAAATTGGTCTGAAGTTCTCTTTCTTTGTTGTGTCTTTGTGTGGTTTAGGTATAAGAGTAATTGTGGCTTCGTAGAAGGAATTCGGTAGTGCTCCATCTGTTTCAATTTTGTGGAATAGTTTGGATAATATTGGTATGAGGTCTTCTATGAAGGTTTGATAGAATTCTGCACTAAACCCGTCTGGACCTGGGCTCTTTTTGGTTGGAGGACATTTAATGACTGCTTCTATTTCCTTAGGAGTTATGGGGTTGTTTAACTGGTTTATCTGTTCCTGATTTAACTTCGATACCTGGTATCTGTCTAGGATATTGTCCATTTCCTGAAGATTTTCAAATTTTGTTGAATATAGGTTTTTATAGTAAGATCTGATGATTTTTTGAATTTCCTCTGAATCTGTAGTTATGTCTCCCTTTTCATTTCTAATTTTGTTAATTTGGACGCACTCTCTGTGTCCTCTCGTTAGTCTGGCTAAGGGTTTATCTATCTTGTTGATTTTCTCAAAGAACCAACTTTTGGTTCTGTTGATTCTTTCTATGGTCCTTTTTGTTTCTACTTGGTTAATTTCAGCTCTGAGTTTGATTATTTCCTGCCTTCTACTCCTCCTGGGTGTATTTGCTTCTTTTTGTTCTAGAGCTTTTAGGTGTGCTGTCAAGCTGCTGACATATGCTCTTTCCTGTTTCTTTCTGCAGGCACTCAGCGCTATGAGTTTTCCTCTTAGCACAGCTTTCATTGTGTCCCATAAGTTTGGGTATGTTGTATCTTCATTTTCATTAAATTCTAAAAAGTTTTTAATTTCTTTCTTTATTTCTTCCTTGACCAGGTTATCATTGAGTAGAGCATTGTTCAATTTCCACGTATATGTGGGCATTCTTCCCTTATTGTTATTGAAGACCAGTTTTAGGCCGTGGTGGTCCGATAGCACGCATGGGATTATCTCTATCTTTCTGTACCTGTTGAGGCCCGTTTTTTGACCAATTATATGGTCAATTTTGGAGAAAGTACCATGAGGAGCTGAGAAGAAGGTATATCCTTTTGCTTTAGGATAGAATGTTCTATAAATATCCGTTAAGTCCATTTGGCTCATGACTTCTCTTAGTCTGTCTACATCTCTGTTTAATTTCTGTTTCCATGATCTGTCCATTGATGAGAGTGGGGTGTTGAAATCTCCCACTATTATTGTGTGAGGTGCAATGTGTGTTTTGAGCTTTAGTAAGGTTTCTTTTACATATGTAGGTGCCCTTGTATTTGGGGCATAGATATTTAGGATTGAGACTTCATCTTGGTGGATTTTTCCTTCGATGAATATGAAGTGTCCTTCCTTATCTTTTTTGATGACTTTTAGTTGAAAATTGATTTTATTTGATATTAGAATGGCTACTCCAGCTTGCTTCTTCTGACCATTTGCTTGGAAAATTGTTTTCCAGCCTTTCACTCTGAGGTAATGTCTGTCTTTGTCTCTGAGGTGTGTTTCCTGTAGGCAGCAGAATGCAGGGTCCTCGTTGCGTATCCAGTTTGTTAATCTATGTCTTTTTATTGGGGAGTTGAGGCCATTGATATTGAGAGATATTAAGGAATAGTGATTATTGCTTCCCGTTATATTCATATTTGGAAGTGAGGTTATGTTTGTGTGCTTTCATTCTCTTGATACTCTTAAAAGACTTATTTTTGACTGAACTCAGAAGAAGAAGCTCTTAGCTAGAACAACCTATATCTCTTAGCAATCTGTTCCTGATGCTTTTCTTTGGCTTCCTTTATTCTCCTCGCCAAAAACTTAGGATATTCTCCAGCCTTCTCCTTGTTTTTATTTCTTTGTTTCTTCAGAGAACTACATTGGTGTTTGTGTTGCACAAGAAGCTGAATCTTGGGTGCTTTGGTCCTGAGCTTCTTACCTTCTTTGTTTACGAGCTTTATGACAACATACTAGGAGATATCACCTTGTTTAGAGAGATAAAAAAAAATTTTGGATTCTGCTGGTTCTTTTAGGTCCCAGACAAGGAGGCATGGTAGTATCAGTCAGTCCACAAATCCCCTTCCTTCTCTCCTGTCTTTATAATAACCAAGTTGAGAATACTTAGACTGGCATCCACAATGCAGTCATGGACAGACTTGTGCTTCCTGTCTCCAATTCTCCTTGATCTACAACAAGAATGCCCCTTACTCAATAGCAGGCAACATTCTGCCATGGTTCAAAACACCCTGCTTCATGGAACACCTTGTTTGCCACTCCTACCACTGATTCAGACCACATAACCCTTCTACTCTTCACAGAGTATTTGCAGCTACTTCTGTGGCCATGTACTTATCACAGAGCATAGGAAGGTTACGCTGTCATTCAATAAGTTTCTGACAGTTGGTGGCTGGGAAGAAATAACTCAGCTTCATCTTGATGTAGCCAACTGCCTGGGAAGCCCCATGAAAAAGAGCAAGCTAATGTTTTTTAAGTACTAAAACGAAATAATGTTGCCCCAGAATTCTTTATCTAGAAAAAGTATTCTTTAAAAAGAAATAAAATAAAACAAGAAACACTAGTGAGTGTCCTCCATGCATGGTATGTACTCACTAACAAGTGGATATTAGCAAAAAAAAAAAAAAAAGTACACAATACCCAGGATACAATCCACAGAACTCAGGAAGGTTAACAAGTGGAAGGGCCCAAGTGGGGATGCTTCAATCCCACTTGGAAGGGAGAAGAAAGCAATCATAGGGGGCAGAGGGAGGTAGGGATCTGGGTGGGAGAGGAGACAGGGAGTGGGAAAGGAAACATAATCAGGTATTGGGGGTGGGAAAACAGGACTGAAGTCCTGAGGGCCAGAAGAAAGAATAGAAACAGGCAACCTTGGGAGGTGGGAAGGGAACCTCTAGAGTATACCAAAGACTTGGGAGGTAAGAGACTCAGGACTCAAAGGGAGGGAACTTAGACGAAATACCCTAAGTGGAAAGAGGTAACTTGTAGAGTCCACCTCCAGTAGAAACACAGGGCACCAAGTGGAGGGATGGGGTTCTATCCCACTGTTAAAAACTCTAACCCAGAATTCTTCCTGTCTATAAGAACTGCAGGGACAAAAAAGAAGAGACTGAGAGAAAGGAGGTCCTAGTGACTGGCCCAAATTAGAACCCATCTTAAGGGGAGGCTCCAAGGCCTGACGCTATTACTGATGCTATGGTGTGCTTACAGACAGGATCCTAGCATGGCTGTCCTCAGAGAGGCACAACAAGCAGCTGAAAGAGTCAGATACAGATACTTACATCCAACCAATGGACAGAAGCCGGGGACCCCTGGGGTTGAATTAGGGAAAAGCTGGAGAAGCTGAGGAGGAAGGTAACCCCATAGGAAGACCAACAGTCTCAACTAACCTGGATACCCAAGATCCCTCAGACACTGAGCCACAAACCAGGCAGCATACACCAGCTGATATGAGTCCCCCACCCCCAACACATACACAGCAGAGGATGCCTGGTCTGGCCTCAGTGAAAGAAGATACACCTGACTCTGGGGAGACTTGAGGCCCCAGGGAGTAGGGAGGTCTGGTAGAGTGGGTGTGGGGGTCGGGGACATCCTCTTGGACCCCTGAAGGAGGTGGGTGTATGAGATGAGGAACAGCCAGAGGGCAGACCCGGAGGGTGATAAAGACTGGACTGTAAAATAAAAAAGATTAAAAAAATTTTTAAAAATAGCAAGTAAAGAATAAAAGATATATTATTGAAAGAAAGAAAGGAAGAAAGGAAGAAAGGAAGAAAGGAAGAAAGGAAGAAAGAAAGAAAGAAAGAAAGAAAGAAAGAAAGAAAGAAAGAAAGAAAGAAAGGAAGGAAGACTAATGAGTGTCCTCAAGATAAAATGAGAGGTTGCTAAGGTAAATCAAGCACTTTATGGAGAAATTTAAAAACCACGAGTAAAGCTAACTGTATATGGGGGAAAAAAACATTAGTTGTTGAATTTTGGCTTTGTATGTTGTTTTAACTAAGGTTCTACAGAAAGATGGAGCCACTATACAGCAGAGAGGGAAAGTCAAGAACAAGAGATTTATAAGGCAACTAGACCATTTGACTATGGAGGCTGAAAACTTCCACAGTAGGCTGCACCCATAATTTGGAACCACAAGAACCAGTAAGTCAGTTCAGTCAAGACTATAAGCATCCAAATCTGAGAAGTCAACAGTGCATCTCTTTGATCAAGTCTAATGTTCCAGGAACCTGTAGATTCTCCACTAGGAATCAGAGAGTTCAAAAATCAAGATGCTTTGAAGTTCTGACATTCAAAGTAGGAAAGATGGGATTCCCAGCACTAAAAATCAGCAAAAAAGTCCCTTCTTTCCTTAGATTCCATGCAGACCAACATTGATCAACATTGTAGACTTGCATTGAAAGCAAGCATTCTTCATACAGTCTATTGACTCGGTTGCTAAGCATCTCATCTGGACCTACCCAACACAGCACATTGTAAGAAGCCAAACGGCTTCCCTTTCAACAGAAGAGGTGCACAGTGTCTACTGAATCACTGATAATAATGTGATAGCCAAGAAGAAACAATATTTTACCAATTTGCTGCGTAATCTTTAATGTAATCAAATCAATATCCAAAACCAGTTAGTCAACATTCCATTTACTGTAACAAATGCCTGAGATAACCTCCTTCTAAAGAGAAAGGATTATTTGGCCACAACACTGGAGATCTCAGTCTACCATCATTTGGTCTTGGGGTCACGAAGCACATGTTGCTAGGGTGTCTGTTGAATAACAAAACTTTTTCTCAAGCCAGCTAAAAAGCAAGAAAGAGAAATAGGTCAAATTCTCAATGTCTTCATCAAAGACACCCCCTCAGAAAGTTCTCACCCTCCTCCATTCATCTCCACCTCTTAATAACTATACCAGTTCCCAATTGTGCCACTAGCTGAAAGCCAACTTCCAGCAATGGACTGCTAGGAGACACTTATCCAAATTATAGCATGCATTCCACTGATATGAAGTAGCCAGAATGTTTAAATGAAAAAGACAGAAAACCAAAACTTGGCAAAACCATCACAGCTTCTTTTGAGGGGTGGGAAAATGTTCCATAGTAGAATAGGGCGCGGTAACTCTGTATACCATGTTGTGCTTAAGCCAGAGGGTCATTGTGTTAAATCATTATATGCTGACACATCATGAGAGAACTCTACTTCAATAAAATTGTAAAAGATTTAAAGTAAAACCTTTACCCCATCCTTGAGGAAGCCAATGCCTAAAGAAATAGGAAGATAACTGACCAGGGTCATGAAAGATGGTGGTTCCTAAAGCTGATCTCATCTAGTAGTCTAGGACTAGCTCACCCCTTGCATATGATTGGAGAAGTATACAAGGAGGGGTTTCCAACCCTGGGATGTTGCCTGGTAGAGTTAAAAGTTTCACAGTGAGGCATAATTTAGGGGCCAGACTCCCTTCAATACACATGGTAGCAGCTAGACAAAAAACTCCAATCTCTGCCCTCTGCCCTATGGCCTATGGCCTATGGCCTCTGCTCTAGCCTCAAACTTCATGATTAGCTTAAAGCACAACCTCAACTGGCTCACTTCAGCAACACAGACTCAGCACACACGGAGCCTGTGGTATGCCCAGGGGAAATTTATCCATCTCTGTATTGCTGAGCTGATCAGTACTGGCCCACTGCAGCGTGCTTATTCTCTTGCTCTCAACCAATGTAATACTGAGAATATGGAGACCCACCCTCCAAAATATTAGCTACTGCTGAATGAACATTCTAACTCTCATAGCTAACGCCACAGTAAAGGTAGATTTGCCAAGATTAACTCTACCCCTACTCTGTGAAAGGCAAATTAAAACCAGGAGTTCTGACTCAATTACACTTAGGAGCACAGGGCACATATACGAGCTCTTGTTTGTTTGTTTGTTTGCTTGTTTTCCTTTTCTTTTTCCCACAAATGAGTTTCTCAGTTTTGCACTTTGGAAACTAAAAAGCGTTAAACTGAGTGTGTGTGTGTGTGTGTGTGTGTGTGTGATGGTTTGAATGAGAATGACCTTCATGGGTTCATATGTTTGAACGTTGGTTCATAGTAGGTACAACCATCGACAAGGATTAGGACATATGGCCTTGTTGTATGGGTCTTGATGGCCCCAGGTCATCACTGGGGTGGGGTTTGAGGTTTGAAAAGCCTGTATCATTCCCTGTTAGCTCTCTGCACTGTGGTTGCTGTCACAACATGTAAGGACTCAAATACAGCTACAGTGCCATTCCTACCTGACACCAGCTGTGCTTCCTAAGGATCCTGGACTGGCCCTCTGAAACTCTTAAGAAATTTCCCAATCAAACGCATCGTTAACAAGCTGCCTGGATCATGGTGTCTCTTGACATCAATAGAACAATGACTTAGACAGTGTACAATGAAGGCAAGTTAAGGGAAGGCAGAGACCTTTTACTACTAATGGAGGCTGCTGTGTTATGTATGCATCCTTCATTTTTCAAAGCTGTTTGTGGAAATGTCACATCTTATATGGATTACTCTGTGTCAGTTACAGTCAGCAAAAGCAAGCCAGAGCCTGACAAATACAGAGGTGGATGCTCACAGCCAACCATGGGACTGGGAACAGGGTCCCCAATGGAGGAGTTAGAGAAAGGACTGAAGGATCTGAAGGGGTGTGCAACCCCATAACAAGAACAAAAGTATCAACCAACCAGACTCCCCAGAGCTCCCAGATACTAAACCATCAACCAAAGGGTACCCATGGAGGGACCCATGGCTCCAGCTGCATGTGTAGCAGAGGATGGCATTTCTGCCATCAATAAGAGGAGAGACTCTTGGTCCTGTGAAGGCTTGATTCCCCAGTGTAGGTGGGAGTAGGTGGTTGGGAGAGGGAGCACCTTCATAGAAGCGGAGGAGAGGGGATGGGATAGGGGTTTCCAGAGGTGAAACTGGAAAGAGGATAACATTTGAAATGTAAATATATAAAATTCCAATAAAAAAAAAGAAACAGAAGCTCAGGAGGAGGAATTTAAGCCTTGAGGACATTGTTCAACTACCAATTATTGTGATTTTTAAATATGATATCACTGCTTTCCACAACCACCTGGCCACATCAACCCCACTCACCTACCAGGGGAATCCACATAAGTAATCTAAGAACATGTCACCTCCTGCGATCAGGAAGAACCCAGCCAATGCCACATTACTTTTTCTCATACTTTCTCCTCCTCCCTGGGCCATAGAAGGCTTTTGTTCTGCTTTGTTCTGTTTTTCCTTTTCCTCCCTTTGACCTATCTCTACTTTAAATGACGACAGCAATGACCATGGTGGAGTGCAAATGAAGACCATTTAACCGTGTACTTGAGCCTTTCCTGGAGTCTGATGAAAGGCTAAAACAGCACTTCTCTTAGGCCGTACATGCGGCGCTTGCAAAGGAATTACCTCAACTACTTATTGCAAAGTGCATTCCAAAGGATTGTGCCAGGCCTGCATGTCAACATTCCGACTCTAGGGTCTGCACATTTGTGCTACTTCGTAGAGTATCCTTTGCACAATATAGTTTGAAACTACGGCATTTTTCTTAGAATATTTTTTTCTGTCCTCCAAACCATCTGACCAATAGAAATGGAAGTTCTTGGACAACAGAGACTATATCATCATTCATCAATATGCTGTGTAAGACACCTTTGCTAAGCAATGTCTATCATCAGATCAGTCACTGATTTATAGAACAAAGGGAACGTAACAGATATCCAGCAAATGTTTATTGAATGAGCAAATAACCAAACCAAAGGAAAATTCAATGTTATGAACGAGACCCTTTTAAGCATGCTTTTCTCTTATGTTGGGTAACTCATATGTTAGGAATCTGGCCAGTGGTTTGATTTGACACATTCCTCAGGGATTTACCACATAATCATCTACTTGCTTCTCCAAGGACTTCTAAATGTACAGCCCCCGGTGACTTAAGTGATTCTGGAGTTTAACTCTAAGCATGGTGAAGTATACAATCAGTTTCTCAAAGGAAATTCACAGTAGATAAAATTTTTAATATCCCACCAGAATGGTGTTCCCTTGCTGACTCTCTTGGGAATTGTAGATATTGCTTTCCATAAAATTTTCTGAAGGGGCTCCTCTCTGCAACAGGTGATGTCTTCTCAGAGAAGGACCAATCAGTCTCCATCACTGGGCATTTTCAATACAACAGGCACCATTTTCCTAACAAGTTGTGATGCTGAATAAAATGCTACAGGATACCCACGTTTTCCAGGGAACCCACCATCTATGGGACGGGACCAGCATGTTGATGTGAACAAGGGATCTCTCCCTGAAGAATGAATTAATTCTTAGACTATTCCTAAAATAAAATACAATCCATCTAAAGCCTTTACTGAGCAGAAGGGGTAAGCATGCTTTAACCGACCTGAGCTCTGGAGTCAGACGTAATGGCTGTCAGATGGTCTGACAAGCCGCACACGTGAGTCACTTAGACTCGGCCTCCTGAGTCATTTTTACTGTAACAAGTTGTTCTAGAATGTCATATTTCATAGTTTACTTGAGTCTTGTAATAATACTACTGCTCTTGGTTAAATTGTTCAACCTTCTAGTTCAAGTGTCACAAAAAAAAAAAAAAAAAAAAAACTTAGTCCTTGGAACAAACTAAGCTTTTTATCAGGCTGCGGGTTAGTCTAAATCATCCCTAAGTCTTGTTTGTTTGCTTGTTTCCTTGCTTTCCTCCTTATAAACTCTTTCCTACTTATAAACATATACAAATACCCTTCTCAGTTTCTTCTTTTGCTTTTTATGTTACTGGTCTGGCTTTCCACATCTGGAGTTTCAACAGCTACCCCTCTGAAAGGCCTCTTTCTTTGACATCACTCATGCTCTCTCCCTGGAGACTGCTGTGGTTGCTGCAGAAGGAGCTTGAGCCAGAAGAAACCTGAACTTGAACTGGCACGGGTGTGGGGATGTGGCCTTGGAAAGGCAAAACCAGAGACATGTTTAAACAGTTGAAGCTCGGAGTCAAGGAAGTCACAAGTAGACATCAGTAAGAGCCAGGAAGGACTGGCAAGATGATTTACTCGGTGAGCCAGCCAGCTGGTCAGCCCTGGAGTCCGAGAGGAGGATCAGGGATAAATTCTGAAGAGTGTGATCCCCACTTCCCTTTGCCTTCCTTTGCCCCATGAACAGTGTAGTTCTACAGACACGAATAGATGTTTAACAGTGGCGTTGATAGTGAAAGCAGCAGCCATGGAAACCTGGAGAAGGTCAGGAATGGCCCATGTGAGCTGGAGCTTAGAGCTCTTTCCCTCCTGGCTTGTGCTGGGGGTTTCTTGCTGACAGGAGGTGGTTACAAGCTTGGAAGCAGACATCTTTCTCTTCCTAGACTGTCATCCCGGGTCTCTGAGCCTTTCAAGGTCTCACTCTCATTAGGTTTCAGAATTCTTCCACACTCACTAAGCCTCAAATGCAGCTGTGTGCCTGTTACACTGGTTCCTCTTTGTGGAGGAGGAGGAGGTGTATGGTGAACAACTCTCTTCAGTTATCCTGAATCTCCCAGAAAACACTTTTTCTTTCTTTCCTTCCTTCCTTCTTTCTTTCTTTTTTATACTTTTAAAACTTTGAGTCTTTATGAATTTTACATCATGCACCCCAATCCCACTCATCTTCTCCTCCCTTTATATCTGCCCTTGCAACTTCACCCTCAAAAGAAAAATAAAATTAAAATTAAACTAAAATTTTAAAAATCTCATATGGAAGCTGCAGTGTGTCACAGTGATGTGCAAATGTTCATTGTGATGAGTCATTGGTCTGGTTCAAGACCTCTGGCTTCTGCTACATTACCAATACTGGATCCTTACCAGGACTTCTCTTGGATATCCAATTGTTGCCCTGTTTTAAGGAGATCCTAAAGCTTTTTATCTACAGGAGTGGCCCCTTCATGCACTCCAGTAGCCCCAGGTCATAGATAGGGTAGATGTTGGGGTGGGCCAACTCAAAGCACTAGATCTGGGCCTGGGTAGTAGCTGCCTTGCTCAGCCTGTCGGCTCTCCTGGACCCACACCACCAGGGCCAAGTTACCAGCTCTGCCCTGCTAGCTCACTCGATGCTGCAGCTGGCAAGGGGCAGGGCCAGCTCATCCTCCCACCCTCCCAGACCCCACCCCTGCCACCAAGGTCAGCTCTACTATGCTGCCTTGGTGAGGTACAGGGCCTGCTCTCCCATGTGCTGCAAGCCAGTGAGGGACAGGGCTGGCTCTCCTGCTCTTATAACCTTGGGGCCAACTCTCAGGCCTGAGAAAGTAACTCTTCAATTACATTGATGTTAAACAAATTATCTTGGAGATTTTTACAATATGTTTTCCATCGTGGTATAAAAGGAAGAAGGGAAGAATAGACTATGAGCTTGTTAAATCTAGTTTCCTTCCAGAGAAGCACAAGCCAAGTCACAAGGTGGCTGTGTGATCTCGTTGGTCACATAGCTTTCTAATACAGAGGTAGAACTGCCTATAAATCCATTGATTCTTCATCCAGTGCACTTAATGCTACATAGGCTGATGTCCTTTTCATCTAGGCTCATCGATTTTGCTCTATATAATTGAAGATAAACAATAAAATGGTAAAGGGAATAGAAAGATGACTGGTTGCTCTTCCGGACAAAATGATTTAATTTCTGACACCCACATGGTAACCCTTAATGATCTGTAACTCCAGTTTTAAGGAATCTAATGCCCTTGTCTGGCCTCCATGAGAATCAGGTATGCAACATAGACATACATGCAAACAAACACCCAAATTCATAAAATAAAATTTTTAATTAATTTAATTGTTGTAGACTAGTCAAGAATGTTGCAAATTTTTGAACAGCATCCAAGTTAAATGATCAAATGAGAGTCATTGATTACAGGGTAACCACTACAATAAGGCAACTAATGACAAAATAACACAAGCATAGCCAGAGACACGTGGCCTGAAGTGAATAATATTAAACGCATCTAAATGGAAGGCCATTGTTTCAATATCTGGCTTAAGGACTTCCGAAAGTCAAGGAAGACTAGTTAAAATCAAGAGAAACTATGACAACAGACGGCAGAGCCCAGAGCAGCCATGACAGCACAGGACAGAGTCCAGAACTATCATAATAGAGTGGGTAGAGCCCAGAGCGGCCATGACAGCATGGGGTAGAGTCTGTGTCTCCTTGATAATGAGACAAACGGTAAAGTATGAGTGAGCTCTGAGGAAAGAAGCAATGTCCCAATTAAAAGTCCCCCAGTGTCCTGTGGAGACAGTATGGAGGAGTAACTCTAATATAGTTCAGAAGTGATGGGTCACTTGGTGTCATTTAGAGAAAAAACTCTATGCTGTGCTTGCTACTTTGCTATAAGATTGTGGTTGTTTCCAAAAGCTTTTTTTTTTAATTTACTTAAAGAATTGCCTCTACTTCAGGATCAAGAAGGTGCCAGGTTCATTGTACTCACTGTCTTCCTTTACTTAAGATATTTGTCCAGAGTTGACCTCATGTTTTTCCTGCATGTAGTATCAGCGCCTTCGGAGTTCAGATGAAGTCCCCCTGGAACCTGCCATGTGGGTGCTATGAATTGAACCATACAAGAGCCAACCCGTGCTGCTCTTAACCAGTGAGCCATCTCATACCCTCAGCCCCCAAACCTTTAATGTTCAATAAAGGCTTGTTCTCAAAAAAAAAAGATATTTGTTCAAAAGAAGGTAATGTTACAGAGCAGCCTGAAATCTCTCCCCAGTCCTATTAAAATTTAATACTACAGAGGGTAGGAGGTGCTCTATGTGGTTCTGAACCTGTAATCAACCTCAGAATGTTAGCACTCAGTCCCCAGCACAAGACAAGGAATAAAGGACTTGGATCTTGAGCTCACATATGCCATCCCTGTCCTTGGAAATGACTTTTCCTTGCTGAATCATTTAAATTACCACAGTCAGTTAAAGTATCGCCTCCTTCAAAAACATACTGTTTGACCTTTCGATGTTAATAATGAGAAAAGGAAACTTAGAATTTATTTCAAGGCAGATCTGATTTTTTAATTAAGTAAATCGATAGATGTAGACATGGATAGATGTAGAGATACACAGATAAATAAGGGTGGAGATTGAGATAAGGAGAGACAAAGATATAATAGAGAGGTGGGTATATATAGATAGATGTAGATTACATATAGATAGGTAGAAATGGAAATAAGCATGGAGAGATACAGGTGTAGGCATACATGTAGGTTATATACAAAGAGATGGTTTACGCAACATGGAATTTGACACACACACACACACACACACACACACACAAGAATGGTCAAATTAATCTATGTAGCATAGATGCATTTTTCCCTTAATTTATTTATTTGTTCATTTTACATCCTCAGCACTGGTCCCCCCTTCAGAGTTCCTCTCCTCCATCTCCCACCCCCTTCTCCTCTGAGAGGGTGGGAACCAAGCTGGGTATCCCCCATCCTGGTGCATCAAGACTCTGTAGGGTTAGGCACATCCTCTCCCACCGAGGCAAGACAAGACAGCACAGTTGGGGAAGATTCCACAGACAGGCAACAGCTTTAGGGACAGCCTTTGCTCCACTTGTTGGGGAACCCCTATGAAGACTGAGCAGCATGTCTGCTACATATGTGTGGAGGGGTCTGGGTCCAGCCTGTGTATGCTCTTTAATGGGTGGCCAATCTATGAGAGCCCCCAAGGGTTCAAGTGAGTTGACTCTGTTGGTCTTCCTCTGGAGTTCCTACCCCATTCAGGGCTTTCAATCCTTCCCCTAACTCTTTCATAAGAGTCCCTGAGCTCTGTCCAATGCTCGGGTGTAGTTTTCTATATCTGCTTCAGACAGCTTCTGGGTGGAGCATCTCAGGGGATAGCTATGCTAGGCTCCTGTCTGCAAGTATAATTGAGTATCATTCATTGTGTCAGGGATTGGTGCTTGCCCATGGAATGGATCTCAAGTTGGGTCAGTTATTGGTTGATCATTCCCTCAGTTGTATTACTTCATACAGTTATAATGGCAGGGAGAAGAATTTTTTAAATTTTTTTTTATTAACTTGAGTATTTCTTATATACATTTCAAGTGTTATTCCCTTTCCCGGTTTCCGGACAAACATCACCCTCCCCCCTCCCCTTCCTTATGGGTGTTCCCCTCCCAAACCTCCCCCCATTGCCACCCTCCCCGCATAGTCTAGTTCACTGGGGGTTCAGTCTTAGCAGGACCCAGGGCTTCCCCTTCCACTGGTGCTCTTACTAGGATATTCATTGCTACCTATGGGGACAGAGTCCAGGGTCAGTCCATGTATAGTCTTTAGGTAGTGGCTTAGTCCCTGGAAGCTCTGGTTGCTTGACATTGTTGTACTTTTGGGGTCTCGAGCCCCTTCAAGCTCTTCCAGTTCTTTCTCTGATTCCTTCAACGGGGGTCCTATTCTCAGTTCAGTGGTTTGCTGCTGGCATTCGCCTCTGTATTTGCTGTATTCTGGCTGTGTCTCTCAGGAGCGATCTACATCCGGCTCCTGTCGGTCTGCACTTCTTTGCTTCATCCATCTTGTCTAATTGGGTGGCTGTATATGTATGGGCCACCTGTGGGGCAGGCTCTGAATGGGTGTTCCTTCAGTCTCTGTTTTAATCTTTGCCTCTCCCTTCCCTGCCAAGGGTATTCTTTTTCCTCATTTAAAGAAGGAGTGAAGCATTCACATTTTGATCATCCGTCTTGAGTTTCCTTTGTTCTAGGGATCTAGGGTAATTCAAGCATTTGGGCTAATAGCCACTTATCAATGAGTGCATACCATGTATGTCTTTCTGTGAGTGGGTTAGCTCACTCAGGATGATATTTTCCAGTTCCAACCATTTGCCTACGAATTTCATAAACTCGTTGTTTTTGATAGCTGAGTAATATTCCATTGTGTAGATGTACCACATTTTCTGTATCCATTCCTCTGTTGAAGGGCATCTGGGTTCTTTCCAGTTTCTGGCTATTATAAATAAGGCTGCGATGAACATAGTGGAGCACGTGTCTCTTTTATATGTTGAGGCATCTTTTGGGTATATGCCCAAGAGAGGTATGGCTGGATCCTCAGGCAGTTCAATGTCCAATTTTCTGAGGAACCTCCAGACTGATTTCCAGAATGGTTTTACCAGTCTGCAATCCCACCAACAATGGAGGAGTGTTCCTCTTTCTCCACATCCTCGCCAGCATCTGCTGTCACCTGAGTTTTTGATCTTAGCCATTCTCACTGGTGTGAGGTGAAATCTCAGGGTTGTTTTGATTTGCATTTCCCTTATGACTAAAGATGTTGAACATTTCTTTAGGTGTTTCTCAGCCATTTGTCATTCCTCAGCTGTGAATTCTTTGTTTAGCTCTGAACCCCATTTTTTAATAGGGTTATTTGTTTCCCTGCGGTCTAACTTCTTGAGTTCTTTGTATATTTTGGATATAAGGCCTCTATCTGTTATAGGATTGGTAAAGATCTTTTCCCAATCTGTTGGTTGCCGTTTTGTCCTAACCACAGTGTCCTTTGCCTTACAGAAGCTTTGCAGTTTTATGAGATCCCATTTGTCGATTCTTGATCTTAGAGCATAAGCCATTGGTGTTTTGTTCAGGAAATTTTTTCCAGTGCCCATGTGTTCCAGATGCTTCCCTAGTTTTTCTTCTATTAGTTTGAGTGTGTCTGGTTTGATGTGGAGGTCCTTGATCCACTTGGACTTAAGCTTTGTACAGGGTGATAAGCATGGATCGATCTGCATTCTTCTACATGTTGCCCTCCAGTTGAACCAGCACCATTTGCTGAAAATGCTATCTTTTTTCCATTGGATGGTTTTGGCTCCTTTGTCAAAAATCAAGTGACCATAGGTGTGTGGGTTCATTTCTGGGTCTTCAATTCTATTCCATTGGTCTATCTGTCTGTCTCTGTACCAATACCATGCAGTTTTTATCACTATTGCTCTGTAATACTGCTTGAGTTCAGGGATAGTGATTCCCCCTGAAGTCCTCTTATTGTTGAGGATAGCTTTAGCTATCCTGGGTTTTTTGTTATTCCAGATGAATTTGCAAATTGTTCTGTCTAACTCTTTGAAGAATTGGATTGGTATTTTGATGGGGATTGCATTGAATCTGTAGATTGCTTTTGGTAAAATGGCCATTTTTACTATATTAATCCTGCCAATCCATGAGCATGGGAGATCTTTCCATCTTCTGAGGTCTTCTTCAATTTCTTTCCTCAGTGTCTTGAAGTTCTTATTGTACAGATCTTTTACTTGTTTGGTTAAAGTCACACCGAGGTACTTTATATTATTTGGGTCTATTATGAAGGGTGTCGTTTCCCTAATTTCTTTCTCGGCTTGTTTCTCTTTTGTATAGAGGAAGGCAACTGATTTATTTGAGTTAATTTTATACCCAGCCACTTTGCTGAAGTTGTTTATCAGCTTTAGTAGTTCTCTGGTGGAACTTTTGGGATCACTTAAATATACTATCATGTCGTCTGCAAATAGTGATATTTTGACCTCTTCTTTTCCGATCTGTATCCCCTTGATCTCCTTTTGTTGTCTGATTGCTCTGGCTAGAACTTCAAGAACTATATTGAATAAGTAGGGAGAGAGTGGGCAGCCTTGTCTTGTCCCTGATTTTAGTGGGATTGCTTCAAGTTTCTCTCCATTTAGTTTAATGTTAGCAACTGGTTTGCTGTATATGGCTTTTACTATGTTTAGGTATGGGCCTTGAATACCTATTCTTTCCAGGACTTTTATCATGAAGGGGTGTTGAATTTTGTCAAATGCTTTCTCAGCATCTAATGAAATGATCATGTGGTTCTGTTCTTTCAGTTTGTTTATATGATGGATCACGTTGATGGTTTTCCTTATATTAAACCATCCCTGCATGCCTGGGATGAAGCCTACTTGATCATGGTGGATGATTGTTTTGATGTGCTCTTGAATTCGGTTTGCCAGAATTTTATTGAGTATTTTTGCGTCGATATTCATAAGGGAAATTGGTCTGAAGTTCTCTTTCTTTGTTGGGTCTTTGTGTGGTTTAGGTATAAGAGTAATTGTGGCTTCATAGAAGGAATTCGGTAGGGCTCCATCTGTTTCAATTTTGTGGAATAGTTTGGATAATATTGGTATAAGGTCTTCTATGAAGGTTTGATAGAATTCTGCACTAAACCCGTCTGGACCTGGGCTCTTTTTGGTTGGGAGACCTTTAATGACTGCTTCTATTTCCTTAGGAGTTATGGGGTTGTTTAACTGGTTTATCTGTTCCTGATTTAACTTCGATACCTGGTATCTGTCTAGGAAATTGTCCATTTCCTGAAGATTTTCAAGTTTTGTTGAATATAGGTTTTTATAGTAAGATCTGATGATTTTTTGAATTTCCTCTGAATCTGTAGTTATGTCTCCCTTTTCATTTCTGATTTTGTTAATTTGGACGCACTCTCTGTGTCCTCTCGTTAGTCTGGCTAAGGGTTTATCTATCTTGTTGATTTTCTCAAAGAACCAACTTTTGGTTCTGTTGATTCTTTCTATGGTCCTTTTTGTTTCTACTTGGTTGATTTCAGCTCTGAGTTTGATTATTTCCTGCCTTCTACTCCTCCTGGGTGTATTTGCTTCTTTTTGTTCTAGAGCTTTTAGGTGTGCTGTCAAGCTGCTGACATATGCTCTTTCCTGTTTCTTTCTGCAGGCACTCAGCGCTATGAGTTTTCCTCTTAGCACAGCTTTCATTGTGTCCCATAAGTTTGGGTATGTTGTACCTTCATTTTCATTAAATTCTAAAAAGTTTTTAATTTCTTTCTTTATTTCTTCCTTGACCAGGTTATCATTGAGTAGAGCATTGTTCAATTTCCACGTATATGTGGGCATTCTTCCCTTATTGTTATTGAAGACCAGTTTTAGGCCATGGTGGTCCGATAGCACGCATGGGATTATTTCTATCTTTCTGTACCTGTTGAGGCCCGTTTTTTGACCAATTATATGGTCAATTTTGGAGAAAGTACCATGAGGAGCTGAGAAGAAGGTATATCCTTTTGCTTTAGGATAGAATGTTCTATAAATATCCGTTAAGTCCATTTGGCTCATGACTTCTCTTAGTCTGTCTACATCTCTGTTTAATTTCTGTTTCCATGATCTGTCCATTGATGAGAGTGGGGTGTTGAAATCTCCCACTATTATTGTGTGAGGTGCAATGTGTGTTTTGAGCTTTAGTAAGATTTCTTTTACATATGTAGGTGCCCTTGTATTTGGGGCATAGATATTTAGGATTGAGACTTCATCTTGGTGGATTTTTCCTTCGATGAATATGAAGTGTCCTTCCTTATCTTTTTTGATGACTTTTAGTTGAAAATTGATTTTATTTGATATTAGAATGGCTACTCCAGCTTGCTTCTTCTGACCATTTGCTTGGAAAATTGTTTTCCAGCCTTTCACTCTGAGGTAATGTCTGTCTTTGTCTCTGAGGTGTGTTTCCTGTAGGCAGCAGAATGCAGGGTCCTCGTTGCGTATCCAGTTTGTTAATCTATGTCTTTTTATTGGGGAGTTGAGGCCATTGATATTGAGAGATATTAAGGAATAGTGATTATTGCTTCCCGTTATATTCATATTTGGAAGTGAGGTTATGTTTGTGTGCTTTCATTCTCTTTGTTTTGTTGCCAAGATGATTAGTTTCTTGCTTCTAGGGTATAGCTTGCCTCCTTATGTTGGGCTTTACCCTTTATTATCCTTTGTAGTGCTGGACTTGTAGAAAGATATTGTGTAAATTTGGTTTTGTCATGGAATATCTTGGTTTCTCCATCTATGTTAATTGAGAGTTTTGCAGGATACAGTAACCTGGGCTGGCATTTGTGTTCTCTTAGGGTCTGTATGACATCTGTCCAGGATCTTCTGGCCTTCATAGTTTCTGGCGAAAAGTCTGGTGTGATTCTGATAGGTCTGCCTTTATATGTTACTTGACCTTTTTCCCTTACTGCTTTTAATATTCTTTCTTTATTTTGTGCGTTTGGTGTTTTGACAATTATGTGACGGGAGGTGTTTCTTTTCTGGTCCAATCTATTTGGAGTTCTGTAGGCTTCTTGTATGCCTATGGGTATCTCTTTTTTTAGGTGAGGGAAGTTTTCTTCTATGATTTTGTTGAAGATATTTACTGGTCCTTTGAGCTGGGAGTCTTCACTCTCTTCTATACCTATTATCCTTAGGTTTGATCTTCTCATTGAGTCCTGGATTTCCTGTATGTTTTGGACCAGTAGCTTTTTCTGCTTTACATTATCTTTGACAGTTGAGTCAATGATTTCTATGGAATCTTCTGCTCCCGAGATTCTCTCTTCCATCTCTTGAATTCTGTTGGTGAAGCTTGTATCTACAGCTCCTTGTCTTTTCTTTTGATTTTCTATGTCCAGGGTTGTTTCCATGTGTTCTTTCTTGATTGCTTCTATTTCCATTTTTAATTCCTTCAACTGTTTGATTGTGTTTTCCTGGAATTCTTTCAGGGATTTTTGCGATTCCTCTCTGTAGGCTTCTACTTGTTCTCTAAGGGAGTTCTTTATGTCTTTCTTGAAGTCCTCCAGCATCATGATCAAATATGATTTTGAAACTAGGTCTTGCTTTTCTGGTGTGTTTGGATATTCCGTGTTTGCTTTGGTGGGAGAATTGGGCTCCGATGATGCCATGTAGTCTTGGTTTCTGTTGCTTGGGTTCCTGCGCTTGCCTCTCGCCATCAGATTATCTCTAGTGTTACTTTGTTCTGCTATTTCTGACAGTGGCTAGACTGTCCTATAACCTGTGTGTCAGGAGTGCTGTAGACCTGTTTTCCTGTTTTCTTTCAGCCAGTTATGGGGACAGAGTGTTCTGCTTTCGGGCGTGTAGTTTTTCCTCTCTACAGGTCTTCAGCTGTTCCTGTGGGCCTGTGTCTTGAGTTCACCAGGCAGGTTTCTTGCAGGGGAAAAATTGGTCCTACCTGTGGTTCCAAGGCTCAAGTTTGCTCGTGGGGTACTGCCTAAGTCCTCTCCGCTGTGGCAGCAACCGGGAAAATCTGTGCCGCTCCTTCCAGGAGCCTCTGTGCACCAGGGTTTCAGATGACGTTTGGTGTTTTCCTCTGGCGCCTGGATGTGCACAGAGTGCAGTCTCTTCTGGTTTCCCAGGCGTGTCCGCCTCTCTGAAGGTTCAGCTCTCCCTCCCACGGGATTTGGGTGCAGAGAACTGTTTATCCGGTCTGTTTCCTTCAGGTTCCGGCGGTGTCTCAGGCGCAGGGGTCCTGCCGCTCCCGGGCCCTCCCCCACGGGAGCCCAGAGGCCTTATACAGTTTCCTCTTGGGCCAGGGATGTGGGCAGGGGTGGGCAGTGTTGGTGGTCTCCTTCGCTCTGCAGCCTCAGGAGTGCCCACCTGATCAGGCGGTGGGGTCTCTCTCAATTTTTTAAATTTTTAATTGGTTATTTTGTTTATTCACATTTCAAATGTTATCCCCCTTCCAGATTTCCTCTCCCAAAACCCCCAATCCCACCTTCCCTCCCCTGCCTCTATGAGGGTGCTCCTCCATCTCCCCACTCCCACCCAACCCCCCATTCCTAACTCCCTCCACCCACTCCCATGTCCCCCCACCCACTCCCACCCCACTACCCTAGCATTCCTCTATGCTGGGGCATCAAGCCTTCATGGAGCCAAGGGTCTCCCCTCTCTTCGATGCCAGACAAGGCCATCCTCTGCTACATATGTAGCTGGAGCCACGGGTCCCTCCATGTGTATTCGTTGGTTGGTGGTTTAGTCCCTGGGAGCTCTGGGGGGGGGGGGGTCTGGTTGATTGATACTGTTGTTCCTCCTATGGTGTTGCAAACCCCTTCAGCTCCTTCAGTTCTTTCTCTGACTCCTCCACTGGGGTCTCCCTGATCAGTCTGATGGTTGGTTACAAGCATCCGAATCTGTATTGGTCACGCTCTGGAGGAGCCTCTCAGGAGACATCAATATCAGGCTCCTGTCAGCAAGCACTTCTTGGCATCAGCAATAGTGTCTGGGTTTGGTGGCTGCATATGGAATGGATCCCCAGGTGGGGCAGCCTCTGGATGGTCTTTCCTTCAGTCTCTGCTCCACTCTTTGTCCCTGTATTTCATTTAGAGAAGAGCAATTCTGGGTTAAATTTTTAAGAAGGGTAGTGGCCCCATCCCTCAACCGGGGCCATGCCTAACCTCTGGATGTAGTCTCTACAGGTTCTCTCTCCCCTTTGTTGGGTATTCCAGCTAATTTCATCCATGTTGTGTCCTGAGAGCCTCTTGCTTTCCTGCCATCTGAGACTTTCTTTTGCCTATCCCCAGGTCCCCGTCCCCCATTGCTACACACCTCTGTTCAACTTCCTGACCCATCTCTTCCCACACCTGATCCTGCCCCATCTTTTGTTCCTCTCCCTCTCCTTTCTTCTTCCCAAGTCCTGCCCACCCTCTACCTCCCATGATAATTTTGTTCCCCCTTCTAAGTAGGACTGAGACATCCACACTTTGTTCTTCTTCTTGACCTTCATATGGTCTGTAAGATGTGTCACTCAGGATATTTTCTAGTTCCATCTACTTGCCTGAGAATTTTATGAAGTCGTTGTTTTTAATGGCTGAGTAGTATTCCATTGTATAAATGTACCACATTTTCTTTATCCATTCCTCTGTTGAAGGACATCTGGGTTGTTTCCAGCTTCTGGCTATAATAAAAGCTTCTATGAACATAGTGGAGCATGTGTCCTTGTTGTATATTGGGGCAATGAGAACATTTTTACTCTGCTTATTAATTTTCAAGTGCAATGTATGCATCATTATTTTATTTTTACCATAAAACATCTCTTGAAATTACTTCTCTTGTATAACTGAATTTAGAAACATTGATCACCATTCGTTGAGATTCCACATCCCGGTTGGGGATTTAGCTCAGCGGTAAAGCGCTTGCCTAGCGAGCGCAAGGCCCTGGGTTCGGTCCCCAGCTCCGAAAAGAAAAAAAAAAAAAAGAAAAAAAGAGATTCCACATCCCCCCACCAGACTCTGTCTTGAATAAGAGTATTGAATTAAAACCTAGTGGGTTAAACATCAAAATCTTTCAGAACGTATTAAACAAGAAGCAAAATTAAACTTCTATGTGCACTCAGAATTCATGACCATAAGAAGAATGAGGTATAGACAATCTGTATAGGAATTTCTGGTGGCTACCCTATGTTTGTCCTTGAAGGATGCATAGGTTAAAGGAAGTGTTGGAGAAACCAGATTTGTTTAACACATGGGCCTATTGTTTTCAGAGGAAGAAAATTACTGACACCTAGTCACCTGGAAGGCTAGAGTGGATTTTGTCTAACAACCTGGTAATCTTTTGGCTATTTTGCTCCCCACTCCCAAAATTCTGAACATTTTAAGGCCTTTATCCTGAGTTTTGTCTCTCAGTAAGTAGTACCCATTCTTATAAAAGAGAACCCATGTATTTTGCATCCTCCATCAATAGAATCTATCTTTATGCTTATTACAAATCTTTCCTCCGTAGGTCTTGCTCTGAACTCTGTTTACCAGCCAATAGAACACATTCCTATTATGAAAGTGGTTTAATACTTTGCTAGGGAGTTTCTGCATATCTATGCATAAAGTTTTGTTGTGATGATTATCATTTGGAAACCTTTCTCTAAAGTTTTACTGTGCTTAAATGTGTAAAATAAATAAACAAACAAACAAACCCTAAGGTCAGAGTAAGGAAGTTTTTGACCCAGTTTTAAACCATCTTTAGATGAAAGTCCTGGATTCTAAGTTGAAGTTCATTATTAAATTAGCAAGTCATTTTCTGTTTTCAAGACATCAACTCTATTTTAAATTAATTGGACTTGAACCTCGCTAAAGAGTTTTCTGCTGTCTACAGAAGAATTTGTATAATTTTATTTCTAATTTTCCCAAAATTATTCGCAGAAACAGCTCTCACACAAACCAACAATACATTGTATCTTCTGTCATAGTGTCATAGCATTTCAAGTTAGCGCATTTTTAACTACCATCTTGCCCAACACTAAATTCTAATCTTGAGTTCTATTAGCAGCATAGAAATTGTTTCAAGTTATAAAAGTCAGCTAGTAAGAGGACAAGAATAAGGCATGCTTAGTATAAGCTTAGTTTCTTCAAAACCTTCTTTAATTATGGTTCTTTAATGCTTCAACCTCCCTTCTAACCTACCACCCACCAAAGGTAGGGGGAAAGAAAGGTTAATAGGAAACAGGGGTTGTGGACATGCTTAGAAATAGTTCTTTGAGGTGATTCCAATCTTCATTGTCAGCAGTCCAGTCCACTAACAAAACATGAAGTACAAATCAGCAGTGGCAGTCCAGTCCACTTCACAAACACCAAACATGAATCAGTAATAGTGGTTCAATCCGCAAGAAGCCACAAGGCTCCACCAGTTGACACAAGTCCACAGAAGTGGAAAGAAGTAGCTGAAATACCACCAGCAGTTCTTTTGTGTGTTTCTCTCTATGAAGTCGTGACAAGGGAAGATCAGCAAAGAAAGCAAGGAGAATTCATCATCAGTGAAGACCAGTGAAGTGTCAGTGTAGACCAGTGATGACCAGCAAAGAGTTGCAATACAAACCAATGCAAGAGCATCATCCACTGCCTGTTGGGCAATACTTACACTATTTCCAAATCTCATGTGCCTCTTATGTGTCTGCTCTAGCAAAACATCACATACCCTTTTACTAGGCAGCTTCCAGAAAAACACCACGTGTCTGCTCTCAGCAAAACATCCTCTTGTAAGACAGTTTCCAGAAAAATATTACATGACCCAACTAAGTTTACAACAAAACCAGAAATTCCCACTTCACTAAAGTGTGGGAATAGAATCATAATTAAACTAAGGAGTATAGTGCTAGTCTAATGGTATAGGACAAATTAAAATGCTTTTAAACTAAAGAGATGACACTGAAGAAAAGTAGGAGTTAATTACTGCTCTAAAACTCTAGAAGAATCTGAACTAGCTATGGAAAGAACAGAGCAATCTCTTAATAGAAATAGTTAGAGGAGCCAAGCCTGATAACTTCCATCTATCTGTCTTTCTGTTTGAGGCACCACAGTAAGCCTGGGTATGTTGGCCTCACTTCACAAAGAAATATAGACAGAGAACAAGTAAGCAAGCCATTATAAAGGGGTACCCTGAAGAAGAGCTGGAAGACTCTGTGTGTTATATGTTTAGACAGAAATGTTATATACAATTATGTAGAAATTTCTTGTTTCTTTGAAGATTCAGTTGTGTCATGTGATGTTTTTCTGGAAACTGTCTTATGAGAGGATGTTTTACTGATGCAGACACATAAAAGTACATTTTGCTAAGAACAGAAATGTATTCTTTTTTCTAAAACCTTCCTAAAAAAAGATATGTGGTATTTTTGCTGGAGCAGATGCTTTAGAGAACATATGATGTTTGGAAAGAGTGTAAGTGTAACCCAACAGACAGGGCAATACTGTCCACTGGTCCATTGGTTTGCCTTACCACACTTTGCTGGTCCTTGTTGGGCTTTGTGATGCTTTCTTTGCTGGACTTTTTTGATGATGGTCTTTGCTGATGATGCTGTGGCATTGGTTTACCTTGATTTCTTCACCAATCACCATTTGTCATGACTTCATAGAGAGAAATGCATCAAAGAACTTCTCATGACATTCGAGTGGCTTCTTGCTACTTCCACGGACTTGGGCCAATGACAGAGCCTTGTGGTTTCTACTGGACTGAACTGCCATTGCTGATTTGTGAATGGTGTTTGTAAGTGAATCAAGCTACTGCTTCTCACTCATGTGAACTGAACTACTGATATCCTGACAACAAAGATTGGAATCATCCCAAAGAACTATTTTCTAAACAGGTCCATATCCCCCTTTGCCCAATTACGTTTCCTTTCCACTACCCCTGGTAGGTGATGAGCTAGAATGAGGTTAAAGTGTTTAAGAACTCATATTAAAGTAGGTTTTGAAAACTCTAAGCCTATAATACAACGTGTACTTGATAAATATAGATATAGAGACAGATAGTTATATATACATATATATATTGCAGAATGATAAAATAATCTTTCTTGCTGGAGACATTCCCACACTTTCTCTACAGAAGGGAAAAAGAAAAACAATATTAACTCTGGAATGAGAAGGAAGAGCACTAAAGCCATCAATGGCCTAGTGTGAACAAAAAGTCAAGGATGACCTGGGGACTAAGAAAATTAGGAAGGTTTCTAAGAGACCAATGAAACTATGAGACCAGAAAAGGGATCTGGCTCTGAGTAAATAAAATAATTGCCAAGCAAACACGTGATAGATGCAGCAGGCATGGGTGAGATACCAACATCATGGCTATGCAAGCTTCTCAAACCCTTCTCAGAAACCCAGAAACATTAGTCAAGGAAACAGATCACTGATCTCTAGCTAGGTTCTGGAAATACATGACATTGACAGTAAACTTCTTAAGAGAAATTGGAGATATTTGAGAATAGTTGAAACAATTGACCATTGAGCCCATGCCAAAGTGAGAAGAAAGCAAAGGTAATAACTACATGAGTGAAATAATAGAATGAAAGCCACTTCCTTTCTAGGATATAGAAACTTGTGGTATTTATCATAACCAATTTGATTTCCCTTCAATCATATAAAGCAAAAGCAATGTGCCTTACAAATTACTCTCTAGTTGTAAATGACTAGGTCTGTGCAACATTAAGCACAATGAATGAAGAATCAACAGATTTAGAGCCAGTCCTCCTACATCTGTTCTAGTCAACTTCAGGACCAACTAGGTCACTTATCTACTTTGTGCCTGCTGCCTACAGCTCTGGATATAGAACTCTCAGCTTCCTGTCCAGCACTGTGTCTGCCTGCATGCTGCCATGGTTTCTACCATGATAACTATGAGCTAAACCTCTGAACTGTAAGCAAGCTCCAATGAAATATTTTCCTTTACAAAAGCTATCACGGTCACAGTGTCTCTTCATAACAATAGAAATTAACTAAGACAAGAACTCAACTAGACAGGATCAAGAAAGCTGTTTACCACAATATAGTATAACCCAACAGGAAATGCTACTCATACTACAATGAATGCCTATCAAGTCAAAAATGAAATGCAGACAAAGATGTGTAGATAAAGGAACCATTATACCTTTCTGGTAAGAGTGTAAATTAATACAGCTATTAAGAAGAACAGTACAGAGGTTCCTCATAAAACTGAAAACATTTCTGTCCCTCAGCTATTCCACTTCTGGGAATATTTCCAAATGAAAACAAATCAGCATACCAAAGAAATGCCTGTTTGTTTCAGTACTGGTCACATGACAACTAAGATTTGAATCCATCTAGATACCCATTAACTGATAAGTAGGAAAATATATACACATACACACAAAGTAGTATACTATTTAGCACTTGAGAAGCCATCATTTACACAAAAATAGGTGGAACTGGAAGACGTGTTTGTGTATGAGTGTGTATGTGTGTGTCTATGTGTGTATGTGTAATATGTATCTAATAATAATTAAAGATAAGATCATGAATTGGGGAGCAGAATACAGGAGGAGCTGGATTGGGGAAGAGTGGGGAGGGGTGATGTAGATGCAGTACCCATCTATGAAGTTGTCCAAAATATAAATTTAAAATAACAAATAAAATTAAAATAGTGCTCATTGAGTCCAAAACATCCTGGCCAGTGCTGGACCCAAAGAGAGAAAAACACATCTCTGGAAGCCTGTTTAAAGACTCTTTGCCTTCACTCAAGACTTAGAGATGACCCTTGGTGTCCAACAGAATATGTAAACTGGGCTGAGACAGATCTAACTCCAGACTGAGTTCATTCACCAACTAGCTACAGTGACACCTGGACCAATGTTCCTTATATAGCAACAAGAGTGTAGCCGTAAAGAAGAGGAGAGGTCATAAAATGTTTGCCAAATACCAGGAAACAAGTACTTGCTCCCTATTTGATCCTTTATGTTGCATATCATGTTTTACCTCTGAGCATAAGAGTCATAGACAAGGAAATGCTACCTCTCTTAAAAGCTGTGCTTGCAACATGACCAGTGCCTCCACGGGTAGTGCTGTCTCTCATGGTCTACTGATGGAAGCACTTCACAATTATAACAGCATCCAGCCATAGAAAAGCAAGATAGACAGGCTGGGGTGGGATGAGCTGGTCTAGGTTGAGAAGAGTTAGGTTGGGCTGAGCAGGCTGGGCTGGGCTGGGCTGGGCTATATTAGGTTGGGTTTTGTTTTCTTTTCCGTATTTCATTTTTAATTTTGTTTTTCCATTTTTTTTTTTTTTGTTTTGAGACAGGACCTTGAGGACAACTTCAAATCCTCCACCTTCTTGCCTTAGTCTCCTGACTCCTGGGATTATAGACATGTGTCACCATGCCTGAAATAGGTTTTATGAGACTCAGAAAAGGTGTCTCTGTGAGAAAAATATTTTAAATAAAGTTATTTAATGAGCAAGCACCCATGCAGTTCCAACAATGCCCCAAGTTGTACTTAACTTTGAAGACATAAGATCCAAGAGTTGTGCTGACAGAAGATATCAGGCAATCACTAACAATTTCAGGATCCTATGTGGGACACTCGAATGTGGTCATTTGGGATTCAATATGGAGACATTATAGTTCAGTTGTGTAGATTAGGCAGAGGCAGCAGAAACCTATTTACACTAGGATACCAGGGACCTTTGAGAGGAAAAGTTGATCCTAAGTTGCCAAAAATATTTGTCCAAAGTCATGCTCGTGGTTTTAGAAACTCAGTCCCCAGACCAGATAGTCTGTACCATAACTTCTGTGGTGGGAATAGCCACCTTCATAAACAACAATTAACAAGTAAACTACTGCTTTGCTGAGATCTTGTTAAGACATTCTGAGAGATGTGACAACACTAAGGTATAAAAAAAAATAATCTCCTGATGTGTTTATACAAATGGACATTCTCTCCTATACAGAATGCTCCCCAAAATGGATGTGAATTGATAAATATAAAGTTCTTTTCTCTATGATCTATAAACTGAGAAAAAAAATCACTATCCGCATTTTTGGAGACTTAATTAATTACAAGTATAAATCTAAATACACACACTCCACAGGAGTAGGTGGGAGTACTGATAGACTTTCAAAGCCAAGACAAATTCACATATTTGGTGACCCTGTGAGCTTCGAGACATGAATTTACAGCTAAGCAATGAATGATCAGATTGGCAGGCAGGTCTGCCAGGGGGCTACTGAGTAAAACAGTAACGTAGCGAGTGACCTGATGAATTGGAAGCTCAACAATGGGACACAGGATTAGAGGTGATGGCAGACAATAAAAATACTGAGAATAATTCTTCACATCTCCAGGTTTCCTCCTCATACATTTCATGTCCTGTTATCACTGGATATGCAAGAATTCTGATCTCCCAGGCCCTGATCTCATAAGAATCACCCTGCCTCCCCACAGACAGGACTAGGTCAGTGGGTCCCAGTCCTCCTCCTCTGTAAAAAGTTCTTTCCTAGGAGGCATCTGTATCTTCAGAAAAGGAAAGCCCACTGAAGCCGTATAGTTCCTCCAGTTAAATGTCTACAATGAGTAGGCGGAAGTCACCTCTCCCTTTCATAGAAGAAGCCTAGCCTTATTCTCATCACAACTAGATCAATACATCATCAATCCAGAGAACCAGAAGTCAAAAGAAAAGAAGAAAAAGAGAAAGATGGGGAAGAAGAGGGCGTGGAAAATAATTGGAGAATGGAATGAAGAGGCAAAGGGATGAAAGAACAAGAAGAGAAAGAAAGAAAGTAACAGAGATGATAGAAGAGAAAGGGGGACAGGCTGGAGAGGGGTCTCAGCACTCAAGAGCACTGGCTGCTCGTGCAGAAGAGCACTGCTAGATTCCCAGGACCCACAGGGCACCTCACAACTGTCTGTAACTCCAGTTTCATGGGAGCCAACACCCTTTCCAGGACGTCACTAAGCACACATGTAGCACACAGACTTACATGCAAGCAAAATACCCATACTCAAAGGAAAGAAAGAAGAAAGGAAGAGAAGGAGGGAGGGAAGGAGGGAGGGAGGGAGGGAGGGAGGAAGAGAAATGAAGGGGAGAGAAAAAGAATAAAGGAAATGAAGATGAGAGAGAGAAGAAATAGAGAGGACAGTTGAAAAGGACAGAAAGAGAAAGCAAGCAAAAGAAAGAAGAGAAACAGGAAAGAAAAGGGGAAAAAGAAGTGTAGATGAGAAAGATGAGGTAACTTGGTTAGGGGTGTAGGAATTTGAATAGGCGTGGCCCCACAGACTCAAGGGCTTGAATACTTGGACCATAGAGAGTGGCACTATTATGAGGTGTGTCTTTGTTAGAGGAAGTGCGTCACTGTGGAGGCGGGCTTTGATGTCTCCTATGCTCAAGCTATGCCTTGTGGCTCTCAGTCTCCTGCTGCCTTCAGACTGAGATGTAGAACTCTCAGCTCCTCCAGCACCATGCATTGCTGCCTTGCTTCCCGCCATGATGATAATGGACTAAACCTCTAAACTGTAAGCCGCCCCCAATGAAATGGTCATGGTGTCTCTTCACAACAATAAAAACCCTAACAAAGACAGGGTGGATCAATTTTTGAAACTAAAATGCACGCATTTCTGATTTTGTCATTTGTGTGCACAATTTGAGCTTAATTAGTCCTAGAAGGCTTTGCGATTTGTTTGCTAAGAAATTAAATATTTATTTAGTATTACACATTTGCTTTGGGAAATACTTTCTAGTAAGTTTCAGATGTGCATCCCTTTTTCTTTTTCTTCTGCTTTTGTGATGCTGCAGTTTGAACCCTGGGCCTTGCACAAGGCAGGAACTCAGTCAACTGAGCTGCAAATTCAGCCCCTAGAAGAGCGCTCTCAACACCTCATGTTTCACTTTCGTTAACACATTAATCGGTTAACTAACTGCCTCAACTGGGTATTTATGACTTTCCTTAAGAGAAGGACTACTCTGTTTCTATTCCAAAGATCTCAGAAAAGATTTTTCCCTTCCATTCATTTAGGAATTCATTTTTTTTCCTTTGTGTGTCACATTCCAATAATTGCTCAAGCAGGACATGAGAATTTTACAAAACCTTGACTCTTTCTATAAAGAATCTCTCACTGACATGGCTAGCCTTCTTTATGTGTGGCTATTCACTATTGACTGTTTTTGTCATGAGTGATACAAAGAAATGACACTCGGCTAGCATCCATTGTGGAATATACTGTTTTATTTTACCCGTAAATTATGTACCCAAACATAATTGCATTTAAGTCTTGGGCATCATGCTATATTTCACTGTAAACTCTCCTCAAAACTGGGCCATAGGTGTGACTCCAAGCCTCTAGAAAGTAGAAAATTCTAGAGAATTTTTGAAACATGTCGTAAACAAACTTTTAATTCTAAATAATTCAGTCCAACTCAAAAATTCAAATGATCAAAACTACAACAATACAATCATTGATAAGTGACCACTGAATCCTAACCAAAAAAAAAAAGTTTGTTAGATCAGATAATTGCTTTTACTAACTTTTTTTAAAAAAGCTTAAAGGGTCCAGAGAGAAGGTTCATCAGTTAAAAGCACTTACTGTTCTTTTGGATGACTGGGTTCAGTTCCCCAGCACAATAGCATGCTACCTCCCGGAGTTCCAACAGCCTCTTCTGCTGTCGATAGTCATCTGCTCAGACATGGCGTGCACAGACACATAAATAATAGAACAAGTCATTTTTAATATTTACTTTTATGTGTATAGGTGTTTTGCCTGCATGTAGATCTGTGTTCAGTGTATGTGCCTGATACCTAAAAAGGCCAAGAGAGGGCTGGGACGGCAGTTGTGAGCTCCCATGTAGGTGCTGGAAACTGGACCCAGGTCCTGTGAAAGTGCAACCACTGAGTAATCTCTCAGACACCCGAAACGAATCTTTTAAAAGGAAGTTTAACTTTCTACTCTATTTTAAAAGAAATTGGTGAATTTGAAGTGGATATTATAGCTTAAGTATATATTATGGCTTAAGTAATTATACATTTTTTTCATTAATTTTGTGTCCCCTTCAAAAAGAACACTATGCTTATAATTATGCAATGCAAATTTTTAATTTCTTTATTTTTACCATGAAAAATATTTTGTGGCATTACGAAACCCTACTCCCAACAACAAAGTTATGAAAGGAACAGAAACGGAGATCAACCCTGTCAAAGGAAACACTGGCAGGCTCATAAAGGAAGCTGAGAATTTTTTCTTTTCAGACACAGACTGGTTTCCATAGTAACTTCTGACATCACTGAGCCAACTTGCTCTTGCGTCCTCTTCGCTTCTATTTTAGAGTCTAGTGCCAGCACATACCCAGACTGTGTGATCCCATTTCTCTTTGGAATGAACATGGAAAACAACTAGGTTTCCAGAGACGGCTTCATATTCTTGATTAATATTTTGCCATGTTTTATGAATTTCCAATTTTTTTTCTGGACTTCATATAATTGGCATTTAAATGAGACTCCAGAACTGAACCTTGCTCTCTCCTTGGACTCAACTGACCTCTGAAGGTTTTCAACAGCTTTGGACGAGTCACTCAGAGGACTCTAGTGATTAAATGTTGACAGATGTGGGAAAGAATGTCAGGGCTTAGCATTTTCAGGGAAAACGAAGCTATTTTCTAACATGGCTGCACTTCGTACAGTAGAGTCCTAGCTGTGTTACCAGCACACATAGCTCAAAGCCAGCAGCATCACTGCCACCAGCATTGGGCCAGCGCTTCAATCTCTCCTCTCCATCATCAGTTATCACCTGCCTCCTTTGTGATGACCTTTCTCCTGGGCGTCAAATAGAACATCGTTTTGGTTACATTTGCATTTCTCTAATGACTTACAAAGTTACATATCTTTCCCTATATTTATTAGCCACGATATGGTTTTATTTAATGTTTTCTTTTTGTATTCTAATCCTTTACCTATTTTTTAAATAAGTTATCTTTTTATTGTTGAAAGGAAAGAGCCGTTATATTTATACGTGCTTTAGCAGATATAAAAGGACTTTAGCAGATATATAATTTACAATTATGACTTCAAAAGTGTGGGCTTCTTATCCAAGTTTTTCATAGATTGGTATGAAATCATTTACAACGCCTTGTAAATCCAGTAATGATCTGCTTCCTTTCTTGCCCGGCACTCATAATCTGTATTTCCTTTTTCTTTCCTGACCAGTCTTAAAAATGCTAATGTGAATCAAGCTAATAATGGCGATTAAACCCTCATAATTTTTAAAGTCCAGCCATCCAGCCCATCATGATTATGTGCAGCTATGATTTTGTGCATGGGCAGGGACGAGACAACTTAAAAGATAGCATCTTGCCAATTCTTTTTAACGTTTTTGTTTTGTTGGGGTTTATTCCAGACAGGGTTTCTCTGTGCAGCCCCGACTGTCCTTGAACTTGCTTTGTAGACCAGGCTGGCCTCAAACCCAGAGATCGACCTTCTCCTGCCTCTTGCAGGAATCAGAGGTATGTGACACCACTGCCCGGCCCACTTTGACAATTTAATGAGTAGCATGCCGTTAACCGCTGTCACCATGATGGGCATTAGAGCTTAGAGCTTACATTTGTGGCTAAACGTTTGTACTCTGTGAGCAACATCTTCCCACTTCTCCAACTTCTAGAACTAAAGCCACTACTTCCGGTGTGTATGACTTTGCCTCTTCACTCCAGACCTCAGCGAGACCATACGCTAGTTGTCCTCTTTGAACTGTATTTCACCCTCGCATCCTCCAATTTCATCCACATACGGGGTTCCCTTGGATTGCTGAATAATAGTTCACACATATATACATACCCCATTTTGTTTACCCATTAATCCTGGAAGTGATTCTTAACCATGACATGAAAAACGCAGACAACAGAAGGAGAAGTGGAGTGACACCAGATCAAAAACCTCCTGTGCACTGATCTTTCAAGCAAAGGAAGGCCCTCTGGTTACAGGTTTGCCTTTCCTTTCCCAGTGCTCTTGTCAGTCTATAGATGACATATTCACCGTCATTAGGTTCAACGTCATGCTGCTTCTGCTTAGAAAGCCCAGCTGATGGCACAGTGAAGCAGTGCATCAGAAGGCTCACAGCATAGAGTCCAACATTCTAAGGCTTTTCCCCATCACCCTGGAGCTACTGGCTAACAGCTCTGTTGGGTGCCTTTGAATACTTCTTATAGGGCACCAAGGGAATGTGTTTCCCCAAGAGGAAAGACCACCACCCAAAGATAAAGCAGGGTGTTGTACATACTCTACTAGGTGCACATGTGCTATGATTCTGTGCTTTTGATCCTCTTAGGAATGCACATACTTTGTTAACCCAAAAGGTAACTTTGCTATTGAATTTATCTGGAGTTAAAAGATAGTTGGGTCGATTCAGACGTTAACCTTAGTTAAAAGACATACATACAGACGACAAGTCTACAGATGGACATGGGGTTGGACTATGCCGTTATTGACTTACCTGAACTGCTCTTTCCAATGTAGTGTGGCAGACGGGACCCGCACAGAATCAGAGGTTAGGCCTGGTGAGGGCAGTGTGAATTCGAGAAGTCAGTTCCACAGTGAAGCCAGCTAGTTCTTCACACTTCCCTTCACCTCGAGCTTGACTACCAAACCACTGGCCCTTCTCACCTCCATCAGTCCCAGGCCCAACACCTCCATCTCACCTCCCAGTGGTCGTGTCTCTGAGCTCCTGTGTGCTATCCTCCTACAATGGATGCACACTTGACAGCTTCAGCCCCAAAGCTTGAGAAGCGCTGACTGATTTATGGTGTTGACTGCCCCTAGCAAATCTTCATACCCTTAGCTTTCCCATATTTGCACAAGGTCTAACTCCTAAATAAACACATTTTGGCTTGACTGGTGATTCTGATGGGGCTCTCACTGGTGTTTACAATCACAAAGGCCTAATTCCCCATGTTCCCTAATTCTCAGAATAAGTTGGGTGGCAAACAACAGGTATTTTGTTTTGTTTTGTTTTGTTTTTTTGTGTTTTGTAAATTCATATTCACCGTTCTAAATTTCTGACTTTCCTGTTTTAGTGTTTAAAAACATGTTAGGACTCATATTTGTAAATTAACAGTTACTTCAACTCCCCATAAAATGACAGAGATAGCCCTGCAACTAAAAGTGCATCCTACTCTTGGAGAATACTAGGATTTAGTTCCCAACACCCACATCAGGCAACTCACAGTGGCCTGAAATTCCAACTCCAGGAGATCTAATGCTCTCTTCTGGCTGTTCCAGGCAACCACACTCATGCTTGTACCCTTGACACACAATATACATAAAAATAAAAATAACTTTAATAAAAATAAAATAAAAGATGGTGATCTCTCAGTCCTCAGTCACCTCTTGGGAAACAATGTTTTCCAGCTCCTTAAGTCACTGAACAATTTATCTAGAATGTTGTATGGGGTCTATATGAATGGAATATTTCATTTGCTTTTTAGTTAAATTCTATAGTGGAGACCTAGGTGGTTCATTTGGCTTACATGTTCTATTTTTATCAACTCGGAGTATGTGTTTCTTCTGAAGGTGCCTGTCTTGAAGGGTTGAAAAATCATCCTGGATGCAGGTATAAATTCTACGAGCCCTAGCTGGAGAGAAGCCGCTCGGACGTGTCACCTGAGGGAGGAGGCAACGAGGCTTGATTTGTTGCATCTCACACTTGACAGTCACAAGCGCTGACACCCACGTTCATCTCGGAAGTCCTCTAAACTAGCATGTATTAAGTGAACCTTTCTTACAACCTGGAATAAATCCTTGTTTGTTGTCAGATGCTTGTGTAGTTTCATCTCATATACTTTACAATGATGCCGTAAACTTAAAATTATGAATATCGATTGCTGCAACCTTGATACAAAATTTATTTAAAACACCCCAGACATGTGCAGTAGAAATTGTTGCATCTCCATAAACCACAATGCTAAGTCCTCCGCTTCTCCAGATTTATTACAGCTCTGTGACTCTGAGGTGGGAAATAAACACGGCTGCTCCCAACTCTTTTCCAATAAAGAAACTGAAGTGCATGGCAGCCAAGAGGTGTATGTGGGAAAAGTACCTCACCTGCTCAGCTCAGAGCTGATTAAATGACATTTTTTTATATTTTTGGTTGTGAGCCTAGGCCTTTAATGGCTGAGCCATCTCTCCAGTCTTACATTTTTATACTGAAAAATTCCTCACATAAAACCTGAGTGACCTGAGATAAAGTTGTCACTACTGCCATCACTCCAGAATAAACACAGAACATACCAAATGTAAATGGGCGATGCTGTGCTGTGGACAAAGGTGTGAGGCCAGAGAAGCAAGGATGGAGGTAACCCGTGGGTGTGTTTCTAAGACACAGAGGAGGTGACAGTCAACACAAGTCAAGAGCCACCGGATGTTAATGTCATTATGGGCAAATAAAGACAGTCAAAGAAAGATATCTCATTCCAAAGATTTTAAAGAAAATAAGAGAGAGGATGAAAAGTATGGTGGATTCCAGGGGTTTAGAATGTTAATATTTGAATAAAGTTTGTTCTCCTTATAGACATCTGAAGAATGGGTAAGACAGAGGCAAGAGTGAGCAATCGAAGACACCCTGGACTGATCTGGATGTGTCAGGACCAAAAGGAATTCTTCAAATCTTGGGTTCAGCTTCCTTGTTTTTACTTACGCTCAAGTCTGAAGAGGGAGATCTGAGTATGAAAGCCCTTGGATAACAGATGAATCTAGTTCAGTGGGACTTTCTTTTACTCTGTTTATTCGCGACTGTGCCCTAAGTTGCTGAACTGAATGTCAAATGAAGGCAAACCATTTGGCCAGTGACCCTTCCCAGGATCTCTGCCTTTGTCTGGAATAAAATTTTTCCGAGAAGGTTAAAAGGTCCTAGTCCGTAAGAAGTGAGAATCTGCCTGGGGCTTCTCTCCTAATCTTGGTTTCAGATCAAAGCAAACAGTCTTCAGACGATCAACATAGATCAACAAATGCTGAGCGATCAAAGAGTCGCCACAAAATTGGAGATTCAGTCTCAAAGGTATCCATCAAAATCACAAAAGCAGCTATTTTACTACCCCACGCCTGGAGGAGCTGTGGGGTTAATTACAGCGAAGGACTTGAAAGAAGCACCCTCTGTCTGTCATGAACTCTACAGCACCTCCATTCAGTGTGTGCAGAAGAGCGAGCTTGGAACATGGGAATGGACATAATGACTTCGTAAGATGAATTTGTTTTCCCTGGATGTTCTCTCTCTACTAGAGCAACTCAATACATATTCTGGTATGCAGTTACCAATGTGTACAATTTTACTTTTATCCTCTAATTATTAGTAAAGACCAATGTCCCTTCGGTAATTCCATCTCAAATGATATGTTATTCAGTATATTCCTTTTCACATGGATAGGTGAATGAAATGACAGATGATAGATAAATAACCAATAGGTAAGCATTTTGAGATGAGAAATATATTACTCACACACCCATGTACTTGCATACTTCCTTTTTAAGAATTTCGTGTATGAATGGGGTTCAGAGCTAAACAAAGAATTCACAGCTGAGGAATGACAAATGGCTGAGAAACACCTAAAGAAATGTTCAACATCTTTAGTCATAAGGGAAATGCAAATCAAAACAACCCTGAGATTTCACCTCACACCAGTGAGAATGGCTAAAATCAAAAACTCAGGTGACAGCAAATGCTGGCGAGGATGCGGAGAAAGAGGAACACTCCTCCATTGTTGGTGGGATTGCAGACTTGTACAACCATTCTGGAAATCAGTCTGGAGGTTCCTCAGAAAATTGGGCATTGAACTACCTGAGGACCCAGCTATACCTCTCTTGGGCATATACCCAAAAGATGCCCCAACATATAACAAAGGACACATGCTCCACTATGTTCATAGCAGCCTTATTTATAATAGCAAGAAGCTGGAAAGAACCCAGATGCCCTTCAACAGAGGAATGGATTCAGAAAATGTGGTACATCTACACAATGGAATATTACTCAGCCATCAAAAACAATGACTTTATGAAATTCATAGGCAAATGGAGGGAACTGGAAAATATCATCCTGAGTGAGGTAACCCAATCACAGAAAAACATACATGGTATGCACTCACTGATAAGTGGATATTAGCCCAAATGCTCGAATTACCCTAGATGCACAGAACACATAAAACTCAAGACAGATGATCAAAATGTGAATGCTTCAATCCTTCTTTAAAGGGGGAACAAGAATACCCTTGGGAGAGAAGAGGGAGGCAAAGTTTAGAACAGAGGCAGAAGGAACACCCATTCAGAGCCCGCCCCACATGTGGCCCATAAATATACAGCCACCCAATTAGACAAGATGGATGAAGCAAAGAAGTGCAGGCCGACAGGAACCAGATGTAGATCTCTCCTGAGAGACACAGCCAGAATACAGCAAATACATAGGTGAATGCCAGCAGCAAACCACTGAACTGAGAACGGGACCCCCGTTGAAGGAATCAGAAAAAGGACTGGAAGAGCTTGAAGGGGCTTGAGACCCCATATGAACAACAATGCCAAGCAACAGAGCTTCCAGGGAGTAAGCCACTACCCAAAGACAATACGTGGACTGACCCTGGGCTCCAACCTCATAGGTAGCAATGAATGGCCTAGTAAGAGCATCAGTGGAAGGGGAAGCCCTTGGTCCTGCCAAGACTGAACCCCCAGTGAATGTGATTGTTGGGGGGAGGGTGGTAATGGGGGGACGATGGGGAGGGAAAGCCCATATAGAAGGGGAGGGGGAGAGGTTAGGGGATGTTGGCCCGGAAACCGGGAAGGGGAATAACAATTGAAATGTAAATAAGAAATACTCAAGTTAATAAAGATAAAAAAAGAATTTCATATATGAGAGCACCATATCTATATCACTCTGACCCTCACATCCTGACTCCTTTCCTATCCTCCTCCCAAATTCATGACCTCATCTTTAATTATTGTTGTTACACATATATGCGTGCACACACACACATATATATAATATATTATTGTTACACACCTATTTATGACACATATGTATACAGCCTAGTGAGTTTATTTAGTGTTGCTCTTTCTTACATGTGTTCAGAGCTGACCACTTGATATTGGACAACCTGTACCAGAGCTGGTCCCTGAAAAAAACTGATTTTTTTCTCTCTCCCAGCAGCCATTGACCACCTAAAGCTATTCATATAGGGGCGGGATCATTGTAGAATTTCCCCTGACCGTGATGAAATGTCCTGACACACTTTAACCATGCATACATTTAGCACTGGGCACTGAATGTGGTGCTGGGGATAGAAGTGTGAAATAGAAGGAGGTGATTTTTACTTCCTGGAGTACATGCTCTAGCATGGGATCTATGCCAAAGTAAGAGGTACCCATAGGTTAAGAGTCAAGTGAAAGTTGTATGATGGTGTGTGGAAAATCACTGGCTGAAGTATGAACACTAAACATTTACACGGAGATCAGATTTAATAGCGAGCTGTAGACCAAAGACCCATCCAGGCCAAAAGTGAGGGGAAATAGCAATAAGACAGGAAAAAGTGGGACTGGAAAGAGTACATTTTCAGACGAGTTCTTACAGGGGCTGGTCCTGGACAGATAAGGTTTGCTTTCGCATTTGCATCACCTTCGATTTCTTAACCACGGATCCAGCTCTGGTGCCCCCAAGGTAAAGCTTCACTGGCAGCTTCTTTCCTCTGTTCCAGGTCACCTCTGTAGTCGGTGCAGGAGGGCCCTGGAGATGGAGACGGAGCACTGGCTCCACACAAGCGTTGGGTGTAGACATTTTCAGAGTTTTGCTTCCATATCAATGCCAAAAAGATTTTTTTAAAAATCGTATCTCTCCTTTTTATTTGTCTTTCACTTGCCAGATAGATAGATGAAGACATTAAAAGGGGCTGAATGGAGCAATATTTTTAATTCCTTTCTGCCAGGAAAGATAACTACAATTGCTTCCAGCCCTTACCAAATGGTAGGAAAACAAAAGAAGATGCCAGGGACCTCAAAAAGTGAGGAAAGGTTTACTCTGGTTGACTGCAGTGGACCAGACTCCAGCTACTGGCTGTGACTGGCTTGGTCAAAGCTGTTAAGGTGTGAGTCAGGCAGACCTTTGAAAATCGATTGCACACTTTAAACAGGGTTTTTCCTTCTTACACACTGCAACCCAACGGTCACAACGTAAAGAAACCCTAATTATGGTGCTCATTGAGTTGTCAGAAAGGGGTGTAGAAGAAGAAACACCAGGTAAAAGTAGATGTCTTAAGAGGAAGAATATTAAGGTCTGAAAACCAGAAGAGGAGTCACACCCGACCCTCTAACCCAAACCAAAGAGCTGTAGGATTTAACCATGAGGGTGATCTCAACCAACACACCATGCAGAGTAGAACCGCTTTGTTCACCAGGATCAGAATGAATGCCGTTTCATGGATAGATTTTTACCCAGCAATTGATAACAGCAGATGAATTGATCTTTTAGGAAGTATCAGTCGCACAGATGTCATGTACTAAAACCACAAGGATGCTTAGACAATGCACAAGTGTGAATCCAGCCAGCCATACAGTTTCCCAAATGCATCCATCGAGTGGATCGATGTGGCATGCCACTGGCTTAGTGCAGCATAAGAGAGCTAATGGAGCGTCCCCTGAGACATGGGATAGTTTCCAAAGGTAGCAGCAGCACAGTGGCCTGGATGAAAAAAGTAAGAGCAAGGAGGCACAGTATTGAGAAAATGCGATGTGCTTTGAACTTTTATTGAGTAAAAAGCATTGGTTATATGAGGTCTAGTGGGCTAGAAGAGGAATTTTTAACAAGACTAAAAGTCTCATATTGATGGCCCGGTGTTCAATGGAAAGAAGGTAATAAAAGTCAACTCAGAGTAGGGCAGAGTAAAGAAGTGAGTGAAATAAGAGCAGATGTCCATCATGTAGACGAGACCAAAGAGAAGAGAACAACTAACCAGGCCAAAAAACGGGGTTTGGAACCATCAAAATCAATATACTCTGAGATACTTTCATCAAGAAAAAAGGAAACAGGGTAATTAATAGACACCCATAACTAGTCAATATCTATAGAGTACAAGACTAGAGTCCTCAGTTTTAAACGGGACATCAATGTCACAGTGCCCACCTCCCAAGGCTTAGGTATCATCATGGAAGAGAGGACAATTTTTTTAAGAGCCAGAGGTGGTGGAGGACCGAAGAGAAACATTGTTTCCCAGATGTGACAGAGCCACAGCACACATGATCTCACAGCAACAATGACTGCTTGCACAAGACCTGCACAAGATCAAGCCAAACCAAAAATCCCTGCACTGACAGTGGGTGGACTCATAAAGCCCCACCCCTAGATGAGTAGTTATTAGCAATATATGTTGCTGAGAGAGAGAGAGAAAGAGAGAGAGGAGAGAGAGCATATTCTTCAGGGATAAAAGCCCTGATAGGCTTTTCATGATCCACTGGGTAGCCCTACTGGGAGGATTCAGTGGGCTCGGTGGGTTTTTTACACATAAAGTTTAGAGGACAAAGTAGTGGACAGAGGGAGGAGTAGGAGGGGAAGAGTGGGGTGGATTTAATCAAAACCCATTGTATACATGTATGAAATCCTCAGTCGTTTTTAAAGGACTAGGAGATGTTAACAAGCACTCTACAGAAAGTGGTCATCGCAGCAAAGCCTTCAAAAGAGAATAATGACAGAATATGAACCGTCTTATGGCAAAAACATTCATCACCGTGTAAAACTATTTTTTCCTCGGGGAGCTTGTGTCTGCTTTGTTTTGTTTTGTTCTGTTTTTCTGTACTTCTAGGCAAAAGTGATAACTGTTGTTATGCTCAGGATTATGTAATGAGAGTGGCTTGACTGCCGGTCACTACTCTGTCACTCCCGGTGGACTAAATTCGACTAACAGGAGGGAGGATGAAGAGTCCCAAGCAGGCAAACTTGCTGGTGACACCATGGGGACATGTTCCTAACGTATGACTGGAGCTTTGCACTTGAATGTTTGGGAGGAAGTAACGCTGGCAAAGGTGGTCTTCCAACAACGTAAGCCCATTGTCTCCAGGCCTTTGAAGGACAGGGAGTGAGGGGAGGAAGGACTATGGTCACCGTAGGACTGTTCAGCCCAGCTGAGTTTGGTGCTGTGCTGTGACCACCCACAAGCACGACAGGATTTCTGTGCTGAAGAAAAAGGCACTGACCCTCCTGAGAAAACGGGAAAGGCAAGGGCGTAGCTTGAAAACTTCTCTGCACCTTCTCACTGGTTCTTTCACTTGAGGCCACACACACACACACACACACACACACACACACACACATCCACGTACACACACTGAGTTTGGGGTGTCTTGGCTTCACCCCTCCCTTTACAGCTTCTTCATGTTGATTTCACCATCTAGACAGGAACCAAAAAGCAGTTTTCTCTCTGTAACCTCGTTCTTCACAGCCTTAATTATTGCAGACCAGCATCCAAAGTACAATTCCCTGCTGCCCACTCTCCTCCCTCACAGGCTCATTTCATTTTGCGTTGGGCTTATTTCTTTCAGACCAATTCTACTGTTCCCTTCTCTCTCTCTCTCTCTCTCTCTCTCTCTCTCTCTCTCTCTCTCTCTCTTTCTCTCTCTTTCTCTCTCTCTCTCAACTCTATTATGTCTCAAAGAAACTTCCCTCCAAGTTTTATGGCATCTGCTACCTCTTCCAACTTCTTGTCTTAACTGAATCCTGGATGTACTCCAGGTACACAACTCCCCTGAAGCCTGTGAGATGGGGGATGAAGTTTTCCACATCCATCAGAGTCGAGTGCTAGGTCAGCCTTCGTATGGAGTAGTGCTTCCACCTAAAATGTTTGCCTTCTTCCAACAAAATAATGTATAAGTCTTTAGGGGGTCACACCCACCCAATTCCTCCTCACTGCTACCAAGAGGCTTCCACCCAGCTCTTCAACTAACCAGAGAGGCCAGCAACAACTTAGTCTTTCTCCTATCATCTGGGGTGACTTTGATGTCTCTGTGTGCAGTCCTTCACCATCTTGTCCTTAAAGACCGTCTCTCAACACCACACCACCTCAACTAACATTCCGGCACAAATGGTAAGATCATCCTCGTTCATTTGAAAGATGCTTGCCACAAACCTGGAAATACAGTCGGAATTTTATATGATTGTTTTGTTTAAACCCAAGGGCATTATTACAACTTAAGTGTCCTTATTCTAAATGAGAAAATGAAACTTTTTTATTTATTCATTTATTATATATACACTGTAGCTGTCTTCAGACACACCAGAAGAGGGCATCGGATCTCTTTACAGATGGTTGTGAGCCACCATGTGGTTGCTGGGAATTGAACTCAGGACCTCTGGAAGAGCAGTCGGGGCTCTTAACCACTGAGCCATCTCTCCAGCCCCGAAAATGAAACTTTTAAGAGTTTAGGTAATTTGTCCAATTGGTTACAGGTTCTTAACAAAAGGGACCAGATTTAGGATGTGGGGGAAATCCAGGTGGGAAGGAAAGAGAATGCTTTAGAATTCCAAAGTCAAAGCTAGATGAATTGTAATCAAATTTCCTATATCATTTTCCTTTTACGGAAAGATGGTCATGCATGATACACCAGTGATTTGGAGACTTCAGAATCAGACACAGCTGGGCAAGCAATTATGTTGGCAAACGAAGTGACTCATTTCAAAACCCCTAAAACACCAATCAGTCTGTTTTAATCTCTGTTAGAAAACAAGGCAATTGTGCTAGAAATCTCAGCGCTGACACAGTTATTACCAGAATATTTATGAAAGTTGAGCAAAGCCAGACCTGAGTCAGTTAACACAAGCTAACCAATGTGCTAAAAAAAGAAATGTCTTACAAACCTTGATTCACACTTGTTACCGGCACCACACTCAAAGACTTTGTCAGTCATGTCTAAATTTTCAAGACCAAGATAAGTACACACCACAAGGTAGTGTTGCCCATCCACATCTGTGTTCTCGTTGGGTTCGTTTTAAGAAACCTGCAGGTGTTTCCTTTCCTCTGTGCTTACCTTCAGCACACCAAGAAATAGCATCTCCAGACAAGCTACCTAAACACATACTTCTGTTTAGGATACAATTTTGCCGCCCTCAATGATCTTTGAAGTTCACCGTCTATTAGGTCCCAGTGTCAACACAAGCTCTGTCAAAGCAGTGTCAAGGGTGAACAACTAACCTCTCAGCCTTCTCCTCTCAATCTCTGCACACACAGAGGCTCACAACATTCCTCCCCACTCCCCTCTTCTGCCTAATTAAACCTGAACGCACATATTTTTAGTTTCCCAACAGTAAAAGCACGAAAAAAATATCAGAGAAAAGCTAAGAAATATCCACCTAGCCAATGGAGTTAAGGAGATGATTATTTTAACTTAGATTAAATTTTAAATTTTCAGTTGTAAATCTGGTAGAAGAAAACATCTCTCTGAAAAAAATAACCAAATAAAATAATTTATAAAGGCCTGGCACAGTAGAAGTTACCTTTAATCCCAACACTGGGGAGGCAGAGACTGATGGATCTCTGTGAGTTTGAGGTCAGTCTGGTCTACATAACAAATTGCGGGCCAACCAGAACTACACAGTGAGACTCTATCTCAAAAAATCTATAATAGTAATAATAATTGATGAACAATTCCCCAGTGATGGGTTCTCATCCTACTGTGTGTTGCTTCGTGACTACTTTTGTAGGGATTAACAATCGTTTGTTGGAAATGTTAACACATCATCAGTGCCAGCTCTAACACACTCATAATTAAGAGAACCCATTTTAGATTATCATCCGTCTTAAACCGCATGCCCACCATTCACTTTAGCAGATTAAGCCTTACGATAATGACGAACACAAAGCCCAATCTTATGCAGACTGAATTTAGGGCAACTGTACTCACTGATAACTTTTTTAAATCTCTTACTGTCTTTGCCAGCCAAAGGCCTTCCATAATCTCTTACAACTCCTAACAGCATGGCATCATAGGTCAGACAGATACAATGAAGGATATAAAACTAACAGTAATGTAGCTAATGGCTGCAAAACATGCTCCTGAGATGGGACCACGGAAGCATTAGCTCGCCCACTCGGTGGCGTGTTTCCAACAATTCCCACTCATCTCCCCAATGTAAGTTAGTTAAGCACCTGGAACCTCCCAGACCCGTGTGCTGGGCACCGGTATGAAGTAAGTTAGAGAGGGTGATCTGACTCCCTCTACTGAGTGTTCGGTGGAGCAAGTGCTGCCAGGAGCTCCTGTTTTCAGTTCAGGGTGTTAACCTTGTGTTGAGGTGAGCTTTTCTTGTCTGTTTCTTTAAGCACCTTTTGTTCTTTCCTGTGAATTAACAAAGGTGATGAGAGTGGATGGCTTACCCAACCATTCCCTTCTGCCTGGCTTCCATGAGGGAAGTACTCAGAGAAAATTGAACCTTACTCATTCATTCATCTTCTCCTCTCCTCTCCTCTCCTCTCCTCTCCTCTCCTCTCCTCTCCTCTCCTCTCCTCTCCTCTCTCTCTCTCTCTCTCTCTCTCTCTCTCTCTCTCCTATGCCCATCTCCCATCAACCCTAACCCTATCCTCTCCCTAGAGAGAGAACTCTAGAGCAATACATGCTGTACCCTTGCAACCCTCCTACTTCTGCTACTTCTGTGTGCAGCTCTGGCGCGCGCGCGCGCGCGCGCGCACACGCACGCACACACACACATACACACACACACACACACACACACACACACACACAGCTAGAGCCCAAGACAGCCTTGAATTATACTTATCTACTGTTTTCCTGCCTCTGTGACTTCTAACATGAAAGCTAGACCACATAGTATGGAACCTTTCTGCCCCTTTTGAAAACAAGAAATTCTCTTGGTCCCCAAGAACTGAAAGCCACATCCTTTCTCTTCAGGGCTCCATTGTTGTCTACGATGTGATGCTACCACTCCTCTCTTGATGGAACTCTTCTGAAGCTCCTTTCTGCTGGACCTATAGTATCTTTTTTTTTTTTCCGGAGCTGAGGACTGAACCCAGGGCCTTGTGCTTGCTAGGCAAGCGCTCTACCACTGAGCTAAATCCCCAACCCAATCTTTTATTTTTAATTACCTAACATGAGACACCTTACCCATGACTTTTGGAAGGCATGACCACTTTTTCATTCCAGCCACATCCTGCACCAGCATTGGAAACCTTTATTCCTAGAAAGAAAGCTTCCTCAAACTTCACATAGCAGTGCCTGTGACCACAGCAGAGACTGCCTTTGGCTACTTTGGATCTTGCCAAGGCCATCTTCAATCTGGTCCAAAGGGAGAACATCTGCAATGTTCCTGATCATATCTCATTATTTTCTCATATCCCTTGCCCACTCCCAGTGAACTCCCTTCCTCCCAGCAAGTCCCCTGATTCTTATCATAAACAGAGTAGGCTGAACTGGTAACATTGAACAGGTGTGATATTAACAGTGGCAGCGGTAGCCATGGCAGCAAGTGCTTGAGGACAGCTGAAGAATTCAAGTAAGCAGTCAGGCAAGATATGCTTACTGGGACTTGGAGAGCTGGCTCAGCCGATAAGAGCACTTGTTGCACTCGAGGAAGATCATGGTTCAATTCCCAATATCCACATGGGAGCTCACAAAATCCGTAATGCCAGTTCCAAGGGATCTTATGCCCTCTTCTAACTTATGTGGGCTCCTGCACACATGTGGTGCATGTACATATACTCAGGGGCACACACACACACACACACACACACACACACACACACACACACACACAGATTTTAACAGATATACCTACTAGTGTAGCAATGTCACAAATGTTATGGGAATAACCAATTACTTTAGAATTGGATTAAAGCCCACTCCACAAGATTTATACTTGATGCCGTTTAATGGGCCCAAAATCTGTGGCTAGCTAATTCATTGGCCCTAGGGGAGAACTTGCCACTATTTTTCTGCTAAATGGATACAGTAAAAGGCTGTACCCTGTTTCCTTATCTTTATACCCACAGATTGGTGCATCTCTCAACCTTCGTCAGAGAAGTTTCTTTTTGTAGTAGATGGTGTTTAACACAGAGACCCACAAATCGTCAATATACAGAAAAGTAAGAGACTGGAGTGTTAGGTCTGAATGGAACACCTTCTCCTCATCCAAAGACTCAGTGAGCATTGAGTTAAAGGGAGTAGAAAATTTGTAAGACCTGGAAGACAGGGAAGATTGCTGTGAAATAATGTCTTCTTCCCAGGACAGAGATGTTACACTCATGAATTCACACGAGCTGGAGTTGCCTTATAAGACCCACCCAGTCGGCATTCCAACATGGATAGGAAAAAAGACTCCTGAGATCTGGCTCCTAGAGGAGAAGCTAGTGACATTTGATAGCTATAGTGACAATTTCGGAATTTTGGTTTCTTGAAAACAGAAAAGCAAAACAACATCGTGTATAAGAAAGAATTTGCTTTTGTTTTAATGCCAGTTGTTGACTATGATTCGTCTCATGCTCTAGCAGAGACGTAGTGTTTCCAGCTGCAGATGGTTTCTGAGATTTTTCTGGTACTTTATTAGAGGTTATATAATTGCCAGAGTCCCCAGGGGGTTATTGGTTACTTGTTTGCTGGTCATTATTGATTGCTGTTGGTAGTGGTTCGTTAAGTAGTAGTGCACAAAGAAGAAAAGGAAATTAGATATCCTGACACCTAAGATCAAACTTACCCCAAGGAACTCAACACCCCTAATCAACAGAAATTAGTTTAACAATAACATGGCCCCCTTTCTGACCCCTAACTTTATTCAGGGAGATCTTGTCTTTACTCTCTATCCTTTTTCTTCTCCTATCTCTAGGATTAGGGGGTTGAAAGAGTGAAGGAAAAGAGGTGGAGAAGAGTGAAAGAAAGAAAAACCCACAAAGTAGCAAAGCCATCTACAGACAGTTGCAAGGGAAGAACTCATTTTCTTCAGGGATTTGACCTCTGGTAGGTTGCCTCTGTACCATTAGTGGTCCGAGAACATAGAAAGTACTCATTAGCCCCAGTGGGTTATGAAGAGAATAGTGGGGAAAGAACATGAATTTCGGAGAAGGATATGAGAAGTGGGTTTCTGGGAGGGAGAGTGAGGGATGGGAATGACTGAAATGCACCGTGTATGTGGTGAACGTCTCAAAAAATAAAAATAAAAATTTAAAAAAGAAATTCAACAGCCAACTATTGAACTGGGTCAACAGTAGGACCCTCCAGGGTCCCCAGTGGAGGAGTTAGAGAAAGGACTGAAGTAGCTGAAGAGGTTAGCAACCCCATAAGAACAACAATATCAACCAACCAGACCCCCCACCCCCCAGATCTCCCAGGGACTAAACCACCATCCCAAGAGAACACAGGAATGAACCTATGGCTCCACCCACATATGTAGCAGAGGATGGCCTTGTCAGGCATCAGTGGGAGGCGAGGTCCTTGGTCCTGTCAATGCTTGGTGCCCCGGGTAGGGTAATATCAGGGCAGGGAGGTGGGAGTGGGTGGGTAAAGAAGCTCCCTCCTAGAAGCAGGGGGTTGGAGGGGTGAGACAGCGGGTTTCTGGAGGGGAAACCGGGACATGGGATACCATGTAAAATGTAAATTAAAATGCAGCTTAAGAAAAATAAATTTGAAGAAATAAATTACAGAATAAAAGTAATTCCTTGATACAGAGGGAAGAAATAGATATGGTTCCTAGAGACTTCAGAGAGGTTTACATTGTTCTTTTTTCTTGACCAAGCAGTGGCTACAAGGGCCTTTATTCACTATCTGTGCATACATTTGATGTTTAATTTAAAAACGAACAAGCACGTCTATATTTTAAAGCACTTCTTAGCAAATAAGTACCACAGTTTGACGTAGTTCAAATTCCCTGCACCTACCTATAAACCCAGGTGTGCCCACACACACATCTGTAGCCCTAGTGCTAAGAGTTGGAGACAAAAGGTTTCCTAGGCCTTCCTGACAGTTAGCCTAGCTCCAGGCTCAGTGAGAGACCCTGCCTCAAAGGAGTAGGGGGGAACTGCAAAGCAGGACACTCAGTGTCTCCCCCTAGGTGCACACACCACACGTCTATACCACAAACACACACAACAGTGTTCTTCAACCGCACTACAAGCAGCGTGTGATTCAATCCCTGGAAAAATTAGAAACCAATGAGATAAGTCCTAGTATTTCTTAGACTTCCAGACTCCTTTGCTGAACCCCAAGGGAGATGAAAAGAAATGTTAAACTTGTCCCAGAACTAGTCCGTTTACCCTTTGGGAAAGAAGCTGAGTTGGCACAAAGCATTCACTGTCGTCTTGAAATGGTCAGGCAGAGGAAGCTGCCACAGTAAGAAGCCATCCCAGAGTCTCTGAGACTTTAAACAGCAAGCTTACTTGGTTCAAGATACTCTTTAGGGCAGCGGTTTCCCTCATGTTGGTGGTATTCCAGCTGCCTCAGTTAAATGGCATCATCGCTTCCATGCATCCCCATACCACTGCTAAAGCGGAAGAAAGAGAACAGAGGAAACACCTTGCTCAACTTTTCCTACCAGATATCCCCTCCCCTTGACCTTCATTGGTTGCAGTAGGTCACGTGGCTACACCCAGCTTCATAGGAACAGAATGTACCCCGAGGGTGACCGGAGGAAAAGGGTAAGAGTCAGACGCCAGCGCAGAAAGAATGTCCAACATGTCTTCATACCCAACAGCAGCAACATGACTGACGAATAGTGACCTGCGAGTATTTGTCCTAAAATACTGTTTGTTCTGTTTAACACAGCATAAAAATACATCACTGTTTATTGGTGTAATTCTTAGTGCTGTGTCACGTTAGGATTGTCTGTGACAAGTATTAACGTTTTAGCTACTCAGAATGTTTTCATTGGATTCAAGCACCTGCAGAAGATACCACTTCATGGTCACCCTAAAATAAATCTCAGAGTCTCCCATGGGAGGAGCTCAGCACCTGAGCCTTATGACTTCCGGTTCTAGTGTTTTAGCTTGAGGAACAACTATGTCGGTAAACCAAACCCAGCAGAGGGTGAGCTTAGAAACTGTACAATAAAATGAAAAATGCCCAGCCAGACATGGTGGCGCACGCATTAGTCCCAGCACTCAGGAGGCAGAGGCAGGTGGATCTCTGTGAGCTTGATGCCAGCCTGGTCTAGAAAGCACGTTCCAGGACAACCAGAGCTACACAGAGAAACCCTGTCTCAAAAAGAAAAAGAAAAGAAAAAAAGAACAATAGCAACAAAAAACAAAGTTAAAATGTCCTCGTCTATAAATTGACCTGAAAAATATTTTTAAAAAAAACTATTTTACATTTATTTGTTGGTTGGTTGGTTGTTAGAGGGAGACAGGCACCATGACTGCACAAGTGGAGGTCAGAGAGCAGCCACTTCTAACTTTATGCCGTCTGGCATCGTTCTTACAAAGGATTTGGGTCCCAGAAGCCGCCTCAGGTAGTTCACAGCTGCCTATAACTCCAGCTCTGGGAGATCTAAAGCCTTCTTCTGGCTCCAGGGGCACCTGGATTTACACACACACACACACACACACACACACACACACACACTTAAAATAGAAACAATAAACCTTTTTAAATACATTATTCAAAATATATTTATTTTAAAATTTAACTGGGTTAAAAAAATCTTCCCTAAAATTTAACTTTTCACTAATCATATATGAGTCAAAATATCTGATTTAATTCTTACCATAATATCCAGATACGTGGAAAAGAGATTTTTATGGGGTTTTGTGCACTATTAATTATTGTTATTTCCTAATTCTGTCACCCACTCAGCATATTCTCTCAAGTTCTTAAGTAACGCTATGGAGGGAACTTGTGCAATCCCTTTTATGAGTTCACTCTCATTTTTTGGCTCCTAGGAAAAAGCATGAGGTGGTCCAGAGTGAAGAATGGCTTAAATCAAAGCCATCTGCTGATATTAGCATAACGGAGCTAACTTGGATGTCACGGGGGAAAACAAGCAGGGTTTTATGTAATGCCTCCCGTTCTAGAGATCAGAGGGGCTGTGTTCTTAGGACAGGACCATCCATGCTATGCAGTCCACCTTATTGTATGAAAATAGTATTTTGACATCTGACTAACAGCGCTGTCTAACGCCCACTCTTTTTCACAACAGACTCATGAGGAAGAAATGGAGAAGGGGAAAGAGAAAGAAAGGAGTGAGAGAAAATGGGAACAAAGAAGGAGAAAGGTAAGAAGAGAAGAGGCAAAAACAGTCTGGGACATGGCTATCACGCTAAGCAAATGCCCATTTGAAGTGCCTTCATTTATAATTTTGTTACTAAACACACATGGAGATTTCTCTTCCAAGTTTAATAAGATTAAAAATACTGCAGCCTTGGCAATGAACTGATGCAACACGCCAAGAGAACAAAGCCGGACATGGATATAATCACTCACCTCTTGTTTACTTGAGGTAAGAAAGTAATCTCTTTCCATAAAATTTCCCATGTTCCTTTGGAGGGGGTAAGACAGTCTTCCGAAATAAATTCTCCCCTCTGACATAGGTGCTCTGGTGTATCTGCTTCAGAGCAGCCGTGAGCCTCTGATGTGTGCTTTAGCTTAGCCTTATAAAAAGAAAGGCCACTCTATACCAACCTGGAGACACCGGGCGGAATGTGGTCTTATGCTGCCTTTCAGAGCATCACTAGGAGACAGCTGGTCATCACTCGATAGGCATGAGCCCACACTACAAAGCCAGCAACCAGCATCCAGACAGAACGTGGACTTCTAAGCTAGCAATGGAACGTCTTGTGAATGTGTCCTTAATTCTGGCCAGCAGGACACAGCAGCGTCTCTCTAATGGAGCTCATTTTCTCTGCAACCTATGTGTGGAAACTTGGTTCTGTGAAGCAGTTTGACTCATCACTCCTTCTCCACTTAGCATTGTTTTTTGGAAATGAAGGAGATGCTACACATATCCACATACATACTGAGCAGCCAAAAATTTTTTTCTGGCCCTGCCAGATACGAGCATGTTTCAAATTAGCAGAGTTGGCATGAGACGGTGAGCATGTGGGACATGCTGGCCCCCTGTGACCTAACAATTAAATTAATACAACTTGTCCTGTGGCTACAGAAGTTGGATTGAGTCTGGAGACCAGTCAAAGATGCATCGTTGGCATAAGCTCATTTGATCCAGCTGTTACTGGCAAATGAAGTTGTGAAAGATAAACCAGAGGGCAGGTCACGTAGAACTTAAGCTATGCACCCCCCAGGTCTCAGGACAGAGACACCTTCCTATGAGCTCAATGAGGACCTTCCTATGAGCCCAACGAGGACCTTCCTATGAGCTCAACAAGGACATTCCTATGAGCTCAACAAGGATGCTGTGGTCATGAATCAAGGCTCGACTCTGGTCAGTGCATAAGATCTGCCCATGAAGATCACACACTTCACTCTGCACCACTTTGACCTCCTTGAAAGTCAGAGTGGCTGTGTTGTTGTTGTTGCTGCTGCTGTTGTTGTCGTCTTAAGTTTTAAAACTCTGTGGGTTGACAGTTCCTTTTGAGAAACGGGGTGGGTGTTATACTGATAGGATGTAGACTCTTCTTGGAGATAAATATGCAGACACATCTGTGAGTTTCTATCCTTGGTTAACTGGTGTGGGAAGATCTACCCTAAATGGCAGCACCCCAGTGGGCTGGAGTCTTGAAATCTGTACAACGGAGAAAGTGAACCAAGCATCAGCATTCATCTCTCTCTGTTTCCTGTCTGTGCATAGGTCATGCTCCTGTTGCCTGACTTCCATGCCATGATGCCCTCAACTGTGAGCCATGCTTTGCTTGTGCTCCATCCTGTAGGAGACATACCTGCCATTCTGATGCTGAGGGAAGACAGAAGTCAATGGGCGAAAGAGAAGGCAGAGAATACGAGAGAGAGAACTCAGGAGGAAAGGACAGAGGTCAGAAGGGCATGGCATAGGGCAGAGAGAAGTCAGAGGGGCAGAGGTCAAGGGGGCACAGGATAGAGATCAGAAGGAGTAGGATAAAGGTCAAAGGAACAAAACAGAAGTCGGGAGACATAATAAGGTCAGAGAGGTAGTAAAGAGGTGAGAGAGACAAGACAGATATCAGAGGAGCAGAAGAGTTTGGAGAGACAGACAGAGGCAGTGAGGCAGCCCAGAAGTCAGAAGGACAGAGGGCAGATACAGAGGAGAGGGGAGAACTGAAATAGCACACTGAGAACTTTGAATTTCCCTGTGCTGTAGGGATCTTAAAGGAAAAATAAATTTCACTTTCTTGTTTCATTCAGAGCAGCCTCTCTCTGCTTGCTACGCTTTGTGGGGGTCACATATCAGATATCCTACATATCAGATATTTACATCATGATTCATAACAACAGCAAAATTCAAGTGTGAAGTAGCAACAAGTTAATGTTATGGTTGGGGGGGGGGTCACCACAACATGAAGAACTGTATTAAACGGTCACAGCATTCAGAAGGTTGAGAATCACAGTGCTTCAGGAGCCATGAGAACGTACCTGTGGAAGAAATATCTCACTTGCTTCATTCAGATCAGCCCGTCTGCTTTCTCTGTGGTCCTGTGCTACAGGGACCATAAGAGCATATTTGTAGAGGAAAACAGGATGTTCCCAAACACTAAACTCTCTCCTTGGGGAAACTGCCCCAGTGAGCCTGTCTATTCATCAGAGGGAAGGTCCAGCACTGCATATCAGAAAACATGTCAGTTCACTGGAGGGAGTCCCAGCACTGCATGTCAGAGAACATGTCAGTTCACTGGAGGGAGTCCCAGCACTGCATGTCAGAGAACATGTCAGTTCACTGGAGGGAGTCCCAACGCTCCACCTTGGGCAAACCCTAAAGATAAGAAACGTGTAGAGAAGAGTGTATTGCCTTTATAGAAACTGACAAATTTGTTTTCTCCATATGTCAGTGACTTCTTGTCACTGTAACAAAATGCCAGAGAAGCACCATCCATAGAGGAGAATTTATTTTGACTCACACTTTGGAGATTTTTGACTAGAAATCATAGTGAAGCAGAATTCCCCACTTCCTGTGGCCAGGAAGCGTAGCATAAACTATAGACTAGTGACAAGACATACCTCAAAGGCATGCTATGCTCAATGGCTCTACCTTCCCTTACTAGAACCTCCTAATCTTCTATTCAGCTGTGAATCGCTGGTGGCATAATCCATTGAGAGTGTTAATGCACTAGTGAGCCAATTATCTTATAATAGCACAACCAACTGGTGACCAAGCCTTCAACCAGAGCCTTTTATGAAGACATTTCACATCCAAGCTATCAGTACCCCACAACCCAAGGATGGCATAGACGGTGGATAAACTATGGTGACTAAAGATTGAGGATACTGGGAGACATCGGCAGTCTGTGCCACAGGGATGCTGATGGGATGTGAATAGACACCAATTAGATAAGACTGGCCAGAGATCTGAATGCAGCCATGTCTAATATTCCATTTTTAAATTGTTTGCTCTTCTTTATGTTGAGATGTAATGATTACACACACAAACACACACACACACACACACACACACACACTCCCCAGTGTCCTCCAGATAGTCATAAGGCACATCTACAAACATATGATCCCTGGGTGTTACTGACTGGTTTGGAGCAGTTTAAGGAGGAGCAAAAGGAATGGGAGGCTTCTTTATAGCTTGCACTAAGACCAGCCCAAAGTCTTCTGTTCCTTAGAGCAAGAAAAACTGAAATTATTAGCATTAAAAGACGAGCCACAACAAGCTCATGTTATATGGGTTAGGAATCAAGATATTCCATGTAAATGCTTTAAGGTTCATGCTAGGGTTATAGGGGATGTATAGTCCCTTGTACAACCTTGGGCAACACATGCAAGCTCAAAGATAAGGGAATCAGGACACTGATTAAACAGGTGACTTTGCGTGTAGATACAGCTGTTTTGCTGGGAGACCTGGAGAGCAAGTCCAGTCTTCCACCTCAGATGAAGTCCACTCCACCACAGCTTTCCTTCCAGGAATTTTGGTTAACCCCAGCTATGCCGAAGGAGTTTGAGCCAGATGTTTCCCCAAGACTGAAGTCACCTCTTGAGAAGCATTACCCAATTACTCATATAAGAAAGCAGGTGATACAATGGAATACTACTCCGCTATCAAAAACAATGACTTTATGAAATTCTTAGGCAAATGGATGAAAATGGAAAATATCATCCTGAGTGAGGTAACCCAATCACAGAAAAACACACATGGTATGCACTCATTGATAAGTGGATATTAGCCCAAATGCTTGAATTACCCTTGATACACAGAACACATGAAACTCAAGAAGGATGACCAAATGTGAATGTTTCTCTCTTTCTTTAAAAGGGGAACAAGAATACTCTTGGGAAAGAATAGGGAGGCAAAGTTTAGAACAGAGGCTGAAGGAACACCCATTCAGAGCCTGCCCCACATGTGGCCCATACATATACAGCCACCAAACTAGATAAGATGGATGAAGCAAAGAAGTGCAGGCTGACAGGAACCAGATGTAGATCTCTCCTGAGAGACACAGCCAGAATATGGCAAATACATAGCGAATGCCAGCAGCAAACCACTGAACTGAGAACGGGACCCCTGTTGAAGGAATCGGAAAAAGGACTGAAAGAGCTTGAAGGGGCTTGAGACCCCATATGAACAACAATGCCAACCAACCAGAGCTTCCAGGGACTAAGCCACTACCCAAAGACTATACATGGACTGACCCTGGGCTCCAAGTGCATAGGTAGCAATGAATAGCCTAGTAAGAGCAACAGTGGAAGGGGAAGCCCTTGGTCCTGCCAAGACTGAACCCCCAGTGAATGTGATTGTTGGGAGGAGGGCGGTAATAGGGGATGGATAGGGAGGGGAACACCCATATAGAAGAGGAGGCGGAGGGGTTATGGGGATGTTGGCCCGGAAACTGGGAAAGGGACTAACAATTGAAATGTAAATAAGAAATACCCAAGTTAATAAAGATGGAGGAAAAGAAAAAAAGAAAGCAGGTGATAGGAAATAGCTCTCAGGACTCTAATGGAGGGGACAATTAGGCCTCCCCTCAGTACATTTTTAAGATAAATCTTTTGGGTCTAAATCCACCTGTTTTCAGGTATGTGAAAGTTTTCAATTCATTGGCCCAGCAGCAACAGAGGAATGAAAGCTTCAACTGAACAAGACAGATGCTTAAAGGGACCCATGTGAGGTCAGAGCCACTCTGAGCTCCTCTGCCTATCCACATGCCGTCAGCACCCAGGAGAGAGAGCAATCATTCCACACGGCTTCGTGCTGCTGCCCTAGAAATCCTGAGCAAAAGTGACTTCTTCAGGAGCCCTCACAACTAGATCGGTTGTCATAACAACTATTCACTGGGAAAGGCCGTCATCACCCATAACGTTTTAAAGGACTTGTCAGAGCTCTACGCTTTTTCACAGTGTCTATGGAGTCACTCACAACTAACATTTTAGATGCTAAATAAAGCTAGTCGAGTTTTAAATGACTTAACTTTAGAACCCACGTGATGGCTTTCGGGACATATTCTCTTAATGTGCCTGGTAGACATGACGATCAATAAATGATAATCATTAACAGCCATAATTAGTTTAATTGCACGAATCTGGCCTGTGAAGAGGTGGTAGGATGAACCACCCCATCACTATTGAGCACCCTGGAAAAAACTTAGAGGCAGAAGTGAAGTTCAACCTAATAATGCCAGATATCTCCCCCTCAGTAAGGCGTTTTCCCAAAAATACTTGGACCCAAGAGACACAACCCATGGAAACAATAGACCCCATGCTTCTATAGGCAGTGTGTGTATACATACATATACATGCATATATATATACATATACATACACATACATATACAGACATATATACATATACATACACATATACATATACGCTACACATAGCACATGTGTCCTACATAATACAATCCATTTCTGTCCCCAACATCAGCTACCACTATGAAAACCTTCGAAATCACCAGATTTGAGGCAGAACTCATCACTTCTTTTCTCCCAAGCCTTTGCAATGTTTCTTTAAATAACTAACTTTGGCAAGGTCAAAACTGAATCGGAGAAGTCACTCTGAAAATGTCCAGGTCAGAATGGCAAGAAAACAGGACACCCTGGGAAGCTGAGCCTCAACCATAATCCTGGGAACAATTCTCAGTGCTTCTCCCAAAGACCACACCGACGTCAAGCCGAAAGATCCAAGGGGTCTGCCCTTAAAACCCAATGTTTCATGGCACATAAGTATGTACAAGCCAAATGATTCCCCGAACCCCGCCCCACCCCGCCGTAATTGGCGGCTGATTTGTCAGCACACCGGAATATTTATAGTTTTGTCCTTTATAAACTGTGATGTGCTGTCTGAAAACTATTACCGTTTGTTCCTCTCCATACACAGGAAAGCTAGTAAGTGTGGGTGTATGGATACCCAGCAAACTGATAACTAGATACTAGGGGTATTTTCTGTTTTGACATTTGTTTGCCTCTTTGTTTCCAGAATTTTGTACACATTTCTAAAATGCGGGACATGGAAAACTTCGTAACTGCAAGTTGATATTGAAAGACCCTCCTCTTTGGCTCTTCTTCTTTTGGTAATAACCATAATGTCCCCAGTGTTCATCTTCCTTATATGGTTCCCCAGAAAGACCCCTGACAGCAGGACAACATAGCCTAACATCTTAAGGAAGAACACCTTGGTTGAGACCTTCGAAACCCTCCGTCCTCCTCCAAATTGAACCTATTCCAAACTCCATCATTTCTATAAGATCCTTTCCAATAATGAAAGGCAGGTATGGGGCTCTTGCTGGGCTATCCAGTCTTATAATAGTTGTTGCTGTTGTGGTCCTTTAAATGAAAATGTCACTGTAACCCAGGCTGGCCTTGAACTCCAAAGTTCAAGGGATCGTCCCATCTCAGCCTCCTGCATAGCAAATCCTTTAAGCATGCACCCCTATGTTCAACTTCACATACACCCCGAACAAACTAATTCTCTAAGTCTGTATCTGACACCCAGCAAAAATCAGAAGTCAGTAGGGAAGGGAAGGGATCACACAATCATGAAAGAAGTGTGTGGTAAAAGGCTTGAAGTGAGACAAGGTCTGCTTTCAGCAAAAGCCCAGCACCTCTGATCATGTCAACCTGGAGTCGTGGTATCACACTGACACGTAGCCCAAGAGTCCCAGCTACAGTAAAACAGTTCAACATATAATCAAGGAGCCAGCAAGATGGTGCAGAGGATGAGGACACTTGCTTCCTAGGTTGATGAGCTGAGTTTGAGTCCCCGGAACCCACATGGTGGAAGGAAAGAGGCAACTCTCACATCTGACATCCACATATTTTCTGTGGCACATGCCCATCCCAACACATACACACATAAGTAATAAATAAATGGATAAATAAATAAATGATGTAGAGGGGTGCTGTTAAGAATTAATTGAACAGGTGTGTCTGGAAAGATGGCTAAGCAACCATTGAGTGCTGTCTGCTCTTCCAGAGAATGTAAATTAGGTTCCCAGCATCCATATTGGGTAGCTCAAGCCAGCTATGATTCCAGCTCAGGATAATCTAATGCTCTCTTTGGGCCTCCTTAGGCACCTGCACATACACACACACACACACACACACACACACACACACACACACACACGCACGCACGCACGCACGCACGCGCGCGCGCGTAAAAGTATATCTTTTAAAATTTCTTAAAGAATTGATTAAATGGAAAATAATTCAGATGTTCAGATGTTCTTACTCTCATTGCCTAATCAGACAAAAGATAACTAATAAAGCATCTCAGGAAAATGTAAGCAGATCCAGGCCTACTATTGACCTAATCAAATATCACTAATACCTGATCAATACCAAGAGCTAGAAGCGCTCTGACACACTAAACAGTGCATGCGGCGAGCATCACTAGCTGCTGTCCTGTAGTGATGGAGTAGCTTACGTCCAGCAGGACAAAGATCTCAGGATGTTCTCAAGCCGAGAAATAACAACCGAATCTAATGTCCTAAGCAAACACCTTGGGTTCATTAGAGCACAGATCTGCTGGGTTTTCCTCACCACCGTGGTAGCGATTGCGCCGCAGTAGTTCCATTTTATGAGAGCAATTTGTTTCCAAAGAACCTGTTTAGCAAACCCTCAATTGTGGTCATTTTAGGAAAAACATGAAAAAGCAAGGTGTTTACCCACTTTGTCTTAATTAGACTGCCATCTGCTTAGCCTTACAATTTACTGAGTTGCCGTGACCCCTTGACCACAGGGCTGTCAATGCACCATTAAAATTAAGCACCAGAACTCAATAAATGCCTGCAGTGGAGGTGCGCGCCACAGAGCCTCGGCTTGGACTCAGGGGGTGGAGATAGGTGGGAATTTTGGAAATACACTTAGGCAGGCACATCAAAGGCGTTTTCATCAAAGCCTGGAAACACGGATGAGGCACTTTGAACAGCGGGGTGGATTATAGGCTAAAACCAAACAACCGGCCAACCTACAAACAAGAGCCAATCATGGGGTGAACACCGCCAGTTTGGACTTGGATTTGTTGATGTCTAAGTTCCTCCAGAGCCTTAATTTACAATAAAAAGTCTCAGCTAAAGACATTAATGTGGGCAGTAATCCCTTTTGCATTTGGGGGGAACACAAAAGAGTCAAACAAGAAGACCAAAGATTGAGCCTTGAGGAGTTGCCAAGAGAAGGATGAGAAGAAAAAAAAGAAAGAAGATGGGTGGCGGGCAGCGAAAGCTGGAGGAAAAGCCAGGAGTCTGGATGCCAAGAAACCTGTGCTGGCTAATTCCAATTGGGAACTGGACACAACCTAAAATCATCCTGAAAGAGACTCTCGGAGAGGAGTGGTCTAATCAGGCTTGTATGTAGAAGGTTGTCTTGGTTACCTTGATTGACATGGAAAGACCCAGCATGAGAGTGGGTGGTGCCTTTGCCAGGTTTTAGGTCCTAGAGTGCAGAAGAGTAGAGAAAGCTAACCAAGCGTTACATGGGCATGCACTCATTTCTTTCTGTTCCTCAGTGTAGATATAAAGTCACTAGCTGGTTTAAGTTCCTGCCATCTTGACTTTCCACAATGATGACCTAGTATAACCTGGAATTAGCAACAGAGATGAAACTAGGGCAAAGCCAAAGAAAGAGATGGTCGGCGAGCAGACAGTCTGCTGTATGGATGTGTTCAACAGCCAAGTGCGGGAAGTGGTGTGGATGTCTACAAGTCACAACAGAACATGGAGCCCATGCAGGAATTATTTCAGAAGAGAGCTGACTAATCAAAGAAGGCCTTTAACCAGGTGTGATGGGACCTGTAATCTGTAATCTAATTAATTAATCTGTAATTAATCTAATTAATTAATGTAATTAATCTAATTAATCAATCTGTAATTAATCTGTAATCTAATTAATTAATCTGTAATCTAAGCACACAGGAAGTAGAAGCAGGCGATATCGTTCTCGGGCCATCATTCTACCAAGGCAAACCAAAGACAATTCTGACAGGTCATGTTAAGGACTACAGAACGAAGGAGGGGTGTAACATTTAATGTCTACTTGATGGAACCTAGACCCATTTAGCAACCAAATTCATGGCACACTGGTGGAAGATTGTCTTAATCAAGTAAAATAAGAAGACTCACCCAAAATGTTGGTGGCCACAATTCACAGGCTGGATTCTGAGTTGAGAGAAAGGGAGAGGATGACCCAAGCTGTGTTCATCATTTTCTTCTTCCTGACTTTGGACGCAGTGTAACAGCTGACTCAGGCTCCTGCTGCCTGGGCTTCCATGTTAACACTTAATGCTTGTCTTCCTTCCTCTACCAGTCAGTAAGGCTTCCTTAACACAATGCCAGGCCTGGGCAGCTTCAACAACAGAAGTCTATTTTCTCTGGAATAGAGAGCAAGTTGGCTTCTTCTGAAGCTTCTTCTGAAGCTTCTTCTTTCTCTTTGGCTTGAAGATATCCATCTTCTCGCTGACTCCTGTCTATCTCTTAAGGCCTTCTTCTCACAAGAACATTAGTCACATTGAGTTATTTTATGCTGTAATGACCTTCATTTTACCCCTTAAAGATATCATGGGGTTATAGTTCAGCAGTAGAAAGACTAACTGGCATGGGCATTACCTCAGGTTCTACACCCAACACTTACTTAGATACATGCATAGATAGATAGATAGATAGATAGATAGATAGATAGATAGATAGATAGATAGATAGATAGACATAGACAGATGGTAGATAGATAGACATATAGACAGATGATAGATAGATAGATAGATAGATAGATAGATAGATAGATAGATAGACAGACATATAGACAGATGATAGATAGATAGATAGACAGATGATAGATAGATAGACAGATGATTGATAGATATAAATAGACAGATGAGATAGATAGATAGATAGATAGATAGATAGATAGATAGATAATAGATACAGATGGTAGATAGATAGACATATAGACAGATAGATAGATAGATAGATATAGATGATAGATAGATAAATAGATAGATAGACAGATGATAGATAGATAGATAGATAGATAGATAGATAGACAGATGATAGATAGATATAAGTAGACAGATGAGATAGATAGATAGAGATAGATAGATAGCTATAGATAGACAGATGAGAGATAGATAGATAGATAGATAGATAGATAGATAGATAGATAGATAGATATAGATAGATACATAGACAGATGAGAGATAGTTTCCTGCACCCACTAGCATCCTCTCTCCATCCCCAGTCACTACATTCCTCCAGGACCTTGACATTGATGCACCAATTCTCCTCCCTGAACCAAACTTATTAGCTTCCATGAGTGGGAGCATGTAACAGTTGACTTTCTTCACCTGAACTATCAAATTCTGTCTATGTCACTGCAACCATCGGAATTTCATTCCTTTGAGTCTGAATATTCGAATATTCCACTGAGTCCCATTTTCCTTATTCATTCATCAGTTCGTGGACACTACTGTTCATTCCAAACCTTGCCTACTGTGAATGTTGCTGCTACAAACATGAGCATGTAGGCGTCTCCTGATATTCTGATTACATCTCCTTTGAATATATATTCAGGAGTGGGAGCATTCAGTCTCCCAGCAATTTTATTTCCAGGTTTTAGGCAGCTCCATACCTCTTACAATCAGCCAACTAATTCACGTACTCATAATGCATGAGAGCATCCCTTTGCTCGCTATCTGTCTGTGATGTGGCGATTTCTTGTTTCTTAACAACGCAGCCGTGTCGCATGTTTTCCCGGAATTTGTCTTGTGAGAGGGCATGTTATGTCTGCTGAAAACAGACACTTGAGACGGTGTGTGGTGTTTAGGAAGAATATAAATGGAACCCCACAAATGGTGGGAAGATCCTCTTGCATCAGTGCACCACTGTGCGACCCTTCGCTGGTCTTTGCTGGTCTTCACTTCACAAATAAAAATGCGCCAGAGAGCTTCTCGTGGTACTCCAGCTGATTCTGTCTGCACAGCCCTGCTGTTTCTGGTAGATTGTGCTGCTCCTACTGCTTCTTGTTTGGAGTTTGCTACTGAACCGGACTGCTGGTGTCTTGACAACAAAGAGTGGAATCGCCCCCAAGGAACTACTTCTAAAACAGGTCCACAACCTCCTTTTCCTATTAACCTTCTTTCTCCCTTACCTCTGGTCAGTGGGCTAGAAGGGAGGTTAAAGTGTTTAAGAACCCTAAATAAAGTAGGTTTTGAAAAATCTAAGCCTACGGTCTCTCAGTCTCTCCATCTATCTATCCCTCGTCTTTTTTTGCACTATCCATTCGAGCTGTTTCACCTGGGGTAAGACGCTATGTTGTGGTGATTTTCATTTACATTCTTCTGTGCTTGCTCATGTACTTGTTGACAGAGTGCATGTCTCCTTTGGGAGTTGTCACCACACAAGTCACCAAAATAGGCACTCAACTAGAAAGACACAGATAAGCCAGGCTAGGCTGGAACTAGTCCACAGTGATGCATTCATGGAATTGTATGATGATATATGTGTGCCCACAGGGTGATTTGGTTCCAGACCTATCATATCCAAGAATCACAGTAAAATAACTAAAAATAAAATTTAAAAAGTCGTTAAGAAAACCCATGTTTTACTAGGTTGAGTCAGTGATCCCAGCACTGAGGAGGTAGAGGCAAGAGTAGGAAGCTCAAGGTCATCATGGTCTATAAAGCAAAATGGGGGCGGGGAGGACAGGAGAGGGGAAGAGGGGAGGGAGAACGGGGAGGAGGAGGAAGGTAGCAGAGAGGGAGGAAAGAAGAGGCTTTGTTTAACTGTGGGGCTCTTGTTATCCTGTCCTTTCCTTATTCCCCACAGCTGTGCTGTCTTATCTGTCTTCAAAACCGGAGGGGACAGTCCTGCTGTACCATGCTGCTGTTGCCCAAAGCGGCCCTGTCTGTCACCAGAGGAGGAGCATGAATTACCTCTGAGCACCCCACATTGTCATTTTGTCTCATCATGCTCACTTCTTGTAGTTTTGGTTTCCATCACATTGTCACGAGGTACAAATCAGACATTGTCCCTGTGTGTGTCACCTCTGTGGCTGTGATACAATCACTGACAAAAGGAACTCAGGGGAGAAAATGTTTACCCGACTCACAATTCGAGGTCACACTGCACGACTCAGTCACATCGTATCTAAGAGCAGAGACAGAAGGAAGTCATGCCTACGTAGTCTGCAGCTCAGCCTCACTCTTCCCGTAGAGGCCAGAGCCTGACCTAGGGTATGGTACCTACCGAAGTAGGCTGGGTCTTCCCACAACAATTATCCTAATTAGGAAAAGTCCCTCACAGAAGTGAATGTCCTTGGGCCGACCTGATGTACACATCCTCTACAAGGCCCTGTCATGCTCTGACTCTAGACTGTGGACAGTTGATCATTACAGCTAACCATCACAGTCACCAGGAGATAAAAGTGTGGAGGGGGGGGTGGAGAAGTGATTGTGTACAATTAGAGCAAGGCCATCTTCCCACTCTCCAACAGTCTGTCCACAGACAGAGAGGACCACACTGTGGTTGTCACCCTGATAACACCCAGCCACAAACCAGCAAGTATAAGCACAGAAGACTTCAAAAGAAGCAAACGAGGTGACTGGCCCTGCCTCAAAGGGCACAACTCCTGTAAACAAGTGTGCTCTGCTTTGAGCATGAGCCACTGAGCAGCGCCGAGTAACTTGATGAGTTAGGTCATCCACCCCGCAGTGGGGAATATTTTCATTCCAATCAAGTAAGAAGCTAATGAAGCTATGTGAACAGCAGTTCTATCAAACCACTAACCTGCTGTGTTGGAGCCACTCTGAGCTCTTCCGTGGGGAGACTCAAAAGAAACAAAACCCAGAGTGGAAGAGGGAATAGAATAGGCCTTAACCCTACCTCTTTCCCCCGCCATTTCATAGCCTCCAAGTCCTGAAGGAATATGTTTCTCTCCTGAGGCCTCACTCCAGGCCTGGCTGAAGGTCCCATCTCACGTTTACCATAGACTGAATTCGATCATCTCAAGTGCCTTCTTGCTGAAACCTTGCACTGCAAATTGCAAAAACCTAGGACAGTGGAAGAGGATTTTTTAAAAATGTTTTCTGAGTGCCTAGAAATGTAATACTTAATAAGTAGGTAAGTGGGTGAATATTCACAGAAAAGCTGGGATCCTGATTCAATGCTACAGTACATTACCTCCCAATGACTCTAAGTGATTTCCTATAACTTAGAACCTGGGTAATTCTCTGAAGATAATATTTCTAAACAGTAAAGGCATCCTGGTCCAAAGATTACGTCATTTCGTTTCCTAGAAGAACAGTGGGGGTGCAAACAGGAAGTTAGTGGTAAATTGAGAAAAGGGAGCTTTGCCCGTTCCTCTGCCATGTGTGGAAGAATATTCTCATATTATCTGACCTTTGGAGGGGAACTTCCCAAACTGCCTCAAACTCCATTCCATCCAACAAATCTCTCTGAATCATTTGAGAGCCATGTTGGAGTGGGAAGTTATTGCAGCAGTGTTCTTCTTAAATATCACGATGTTTCAACATCTCAGAGAAGCTGCTCGTGGCCTGAACCTCCTGCCCCTGGACAAATAACAACCCAACCCCTGGGACTCTTTAGATTACGCAAAAACAATTCAGCCACCTATGAGTTCACCTGCAATGGGACCAACTACCAGCCTAGATAACGTATGGGTTTGAAGACTCCCCAAGAAATCATTAAGACTCCCTACATTCTTATCTAGAGAGGTCTCCTCCTGAACCACCTCCCAGGTGAACTTACACACAGAAACAGCTCAGAGACTCCTAACAGGAAGAAGTGCTGAGAGGAAATGACTGTTGGCTGTCCCGCCTGAAATGGGACATCACTCCTCCAAGGCTCAGGAATATTGTGAAAGGGTAGGAAGAGAGCCTCTGTCAGACCCAGAGAAGTCTGACAAGAGTGGTGTCTCTCAAGCAAGACACACCCATTGCATGCCTGAACTCTCAACAGTTATGATTATCTGCATAAGGCTTACACAAGACCGGACCCATCAGCATTCCATCATGGAGGAACTAAGCACCCAGTAGGCTTTATCCCTCCTTGAGTTACAGTTATTAGGAGAGAAAGGCATTTTCTTAACCCAGCTTCCTATAAATGGTCCTTTTCCTCTGCTCCTGTGAGCAGCCCAAGTTGTACTCATTGGGTCACACTTACAAAAACAAAAAAAGTTCAGAGAGGACACCTTCAAGGGAGTCTCTTTGAGTCTTCTCCCAGGTGCATCGATGGATCCCCCTTTCCCTCCCACTGTGATTACCATATGATCTGACTCCCATTCAGGTAACATGTCCCAAGAGGGCAGCAGACTTGCCTGTTTGCTCCATAACAGCCCTTGAGTTCTGAATGGTGTTAATGAGTTGAACAGATGAAGCTCAAACACTCTAGAGATGGACAGCCAGACAGCCAGGTGCAAGCTCCTGTCGAACCCCAAGCTTGTCAGATGTCCAGCACTGCCTCTCTCCCCATCCTTCTCCTCCCCACCTCTCTGCTCTCAAACCCCAGTAACCTTTAACTGCTTGATGCTCAACCACACCTTTGCTTCCCTATTTTGTTTTCTGATTCTCAAGATACAGTTTCCCTACGTAACACTTTCTGTCCTGGAACTCACTATGTAGAGAAGCTGGCCCCAAATTCACAGACATCGCCTGTCTGTCTCCCAAGTGTTGTCCCTATGCTTTTGACCAAGTTATCCCTTAGTCTTTCGAGACTCTGTCACAATGCATCACTTCTCCCAATCCCATATCACTGCCACTCCTAGAAAAGGTCTACTCACTCTGTGTCAGCTCAGACATCTCCTTCGAAAAGGCTGTTGCCTCCCCACAACTCCAGCAAACCCTCAGGGTGTGTATGTCCATTTTTGCCCTTTTCATGTTGTAAACCAGTCTCTCTGTCTCTGCTGGTTCAATACACTACACTATGAACTCTTTGAGAATGTGAACCATGTCCCCTCATCATCATCATCATCTTCCTCCTCCTCCTCTTCCTCTGCTTCTTCCTCTTCCTCCCCTGCTCTTCCTCCTCATCTTCTTCCTCCTCCTTATCTTCCTCCTCCTTCTCTTCCTCCTCCTATTCTCTTGTTCCTCCTCCTCCCATTCTCTTGCTCCTCCTCCTTCTCCTCCTCTTCCTCCCCCTGCTCTTCCTCCTCCTCTTCCTCCTCCTATTCTTTTGTTCTTCCTCCTCCTCCTCCTCCTCCTCCACCACCACCACCCCCCATTCTCCTCTTCTTCCTCCTTTGCTATGATCTCAAGTAGCTCAGGCATGGCCTATAATTCACTGTGGATTACAGCTGAAGATGACCTTGAGTGTTAGGATGATTGCAAGGTTGCACAACCACACAGTTTATATGGTGCTGATAATCTACGTCTAATTTATATCAGGTCATAGCGACATGTTTGTTGGCCTGGCCTGGAAAGTCCAAGTACCAGCATCTCTTGGCACCAGGCAGAAAAGAAGCTCAAGGTTCCAAGCCTCTTTGACAATGTCATAGGAGAAACAAGCCCACAAGCCCAGAACAGGCTGGGACAAAGGGATCAGGAAGCACAGTGACCAGAGAACATGGGAGGAAGCCTAAGTAGTGGGAAATTCCATACATCAATGACTCAGTCTGTGGCTTCTGGGTGAGTAAGCCCTCAGATGCTTTACTGAACCCAAAAGTCATTTTGAAACGTCAATGGTCTCTAGAAAAGCTATCATTAACTCTCTTAAGAGATGCAAGTCATGTTTTTTTTTTTTTCCTGAGTGCCCCTAGGTCCTGGTTTTCTACTGCTACTTTAAGGAGCAACAACAAAACAGTGGCTTTCAAACAGCACAACTGTATTATCTTGCTGGAGAAATTCCAAACAAGGTGAGGAGTGAGGCTAACACCAAGGTTTCGGTGGGTTTGTACTGAGTCTAAAGACTTAGGTCCTGCCCTTGCTTCTCCACCCTCCAGGGCCTCCAGCATGCATGGGCTCCTGTCTTCTTCTAGCAATGGCATCACATTGAATCTCCCGTTACTCACTTTCAGCCCCCACCTCTGTCCTAGAGAAACCCATCTGGTTACACTGGGCCACTCAAATAGTCCAAGATATCTGTCCCCCAGCCCCATCATAGTCACATTGGAAAATCTTCCTTTTCCAGGTAAGACAACTGATTCACGGGTTTCTTACACAGGGCAACACGTTCAAAGCTTCCTTGGGGTTATTATCCTGCCTACATCGGATGTGAGGCTCTTCTACAGGAAGGAGGAAACACAGGACTGCAGAGATGGTTCTGCTCTTCCAGAGGACAGAGTTCAATTCCCAGCACTCACATGGCTGCTCACAACTGCCTGTCAGTCTTGTCCCAGAGTCTCCTCAGGCAACAGACACACACATGATATACAGATGTACATGAAGGCAAAACAGGCATACAGGAAAAAAATTAAACTTAAAGAAACTTTTTAAAGAAATGTAACTGTTACCTTACAGCAAATCGTAATAGAAACATGTGTATAATTCTAAAGCTCCTAAGTGACAGGAATTGACAAAAGCAGGAGCATACACGCCAAAAAAGTAAAAAACAGGAAGTTTCTGCATTGTGTTATAATGCCACACTGTAATTGGTTTTAACCATTAATATATAAATATAAAAATGATTAAAATACAAATATAGGGACTGGAGAGCTAGTTCATGGTTAAGAATGTGTCCTGTTCTTCCAGGCAATGCAAGCTCAGTGCCCAGCACCTACATGATGTGGCTTACCTGTAACTTCAGTGCTGGGGGATTTGACTCCCTCTTCTGGCCTCTACAACCACTGCGTACAAAACTACACGCACACATATGTACATTTAAATGATCTAAACGAATCTTTATAAGTAAATAAAATAATTTTAAAGAAGTTTTTTTTAAATACGAATATGAATGTGATGCTGTCGTTCATAAAAGAAAGTGACGGTTGGGCTTCTCTGCCTTTGCTCTCCCTGGTTATATAGGTGGCAGCAATTGGAGTACAGCAGTGCCAGCGACACTCATAGCATAGACACTGGACTAAAAGACATGCAGGGTCCACAGGTGGGCCTCTTCCTTCTAAGAAAAATTAGGAAATAACTTGAAAAGTAATGTTCCCATCTTATGAACATTGTGGATGCCATGGGGTTTTCTGCCTACAACTTACTAGAGAGAAAACTGGAAAAGATTTCAAACCCTAGATGTGCTCATGATGGGAGTCTACACCTCCTGCAGCCTACACAGAGGCAAGACGCAGTAAAGCATCAGCACACAACAGCAGCCAGGACGTGAACAGGGGACACAAGGGACAGCTGGGCAAACAGGGACTGAAAACAACAGGATCTGCCTTCCCCTCCAGAGTAACTGCCAGCCAACTGCCTCGTAGGCAGGCCGAGGACACCACTCAGTCACAGAAGACTTGTATGCATGTGCAAGGTCATGTTTATTTGCAAGGTAGCATTTTCTTTTTTAGAAGCAAGCAGCTGGACGTAGTGACAGTGCCTCTAGTTTGTCTGTTTTCTACATTGCTTACCATGAGAGAAGCATTTAGAGCTCTTCGAAGCCTTGATTGAACAATGGTCTACTTTTTAAAGGCAGCCCCTTCTAGCTCAATGAACTTCCCAGCTTTCTTGGCTTGGGTCACATGAACTTAAAACTGTCCAGCCCTTCTTAATACCTGTCAGTGTGCTTATCAGAACAAGAGAAGGGGCCTATAAAGAGAGCTAAAGACATAATAAAGCCATAAATGATCAATTGAATCACGAAGGCAATTAAAACAGAACCAAGAGCATAGAAGAAATGGGAGGGTGGGCCTAGCACAGCAACTGGAAGAAAGCTGAGGTGAGGCTGGGAAGCATGATGGTTAGACAAGAAACTAAAGACTGTGACCCCTGAGAACACTGAAGTTCCTCTGCTGAAGTGAAAGATGGCTGCTGATTTGGGGTGTGTGTGTGTGTGTGTGTGTGTGTGTGTGTGTGTGTGTGTGTGTGTGTATGTGTGTGTGTATGTGTGTGTCTGTCTGTCTCTGTGTGTGTGTCTGTGTGTGTATATATGTGTGTGTATGTATGTCTGTGTCTGTGTGTGTGTATGTGTGTGTATGTGTGTCTGTGTCTGTGTGTGTGTATGTGTGTGTATGTGTGTCTGTGTCTGTGTGTGTCTGTGTGTGTCTGTGTGTGTCTGTGTGTGTGTGTGTGTAAGTGTGTGTGTGTTTGCAGGTACATGTGTACACGTCTGCATGTGAAGACCAGAGACAACATCAGCCACTCTGCCTTCTCCTACTGGAATTACTGAGACAACAGTGTGAGCACACAAGGTGGTCCAAAGTGTAGCTGTAAAGTGAAGGAAGCGATGTACTTATGTTGGGAGTGTGATGTTCTTGGGGGAAGATGTCATAGTTTCTTTTCCCATTGCTGTGATGAAATCGTCCCCATCGTGGGCATTCTTCATCGAAAGCTACTGCAGGAAGGATTATTTGGGCTCACGGTTGAAGATCAGTCCCTTCTGTGGGATGATCAAGGCAGCAGGAAAGAGACGCTTCACATTGCATCTACAATGGGGGTCAGAGAGACATCAGCACCTGCACTCAGTCCCATCTCCTTTACATCCAGCCCAGGATCCAGCCATGAAATGGTCTTGCCCTTGGGGCTGGGGATTTAGCTCAGTGGTAGAGCGCTTACCTAGGAAGCGCAAGGCCCTGGGTTCGGTCCCCAGCTCCGAAAAAAAGAACCAAAAAAAAAAAAAAAAAAGAAATGGTCTTGCCCACAATTAAGATGGATTCTCCTATCCATTAACCTAACCAAGGTCACCCCACAGCGACAGTCTCGGGGACTCATCTCCCAAGTGATTCCGGATTCTGTTAAGGTGATGGCCCTGATCATCACAGAAGACTTAACAAGTCAGCAGAAAGGCTTAACATAGAGGAGAAAGTCATAGAGGATTCTAGGGATGCCGGCCCAGGCTCCATCCGAGAGCATCCCACCATCTATCAACAGTGTGATCTCCACACAAATAAAGCTACAAGACCAGACTACACAGCTTATATGGCCTGGGCGATATAACAGGGCTCTGTGCCTGATGATTCCAAGGGTGTATGAAGTTCTACGTCACTGAAACCCAAAACGCACAATCTAGAGCAAAGGATGGAGCTCAAAGCACAGCACACAGGACTAAGTGCAGAAGACGAAAACGTGTACGGCAGACGTGCCGGTGTTTGACTGCATGCTGCAAACATAGAAATGCACAGATGTCCCTCCCATAAGCCACCAGAAAACCTGCTGAGTCAAACATCAGTAAGAGAGCGCCTAGGAAAGACTGACTAAGTTGAAGGCTGGGCTGCATCATTGCTGAAAAATTCATACTCAGAGAAAAGAAAATTAGGGATGCTCTTTATGAGAATATAAACCAGTAACATAACCCCAACCCTGGCCCACCACAGGCCGATGTTTGAAGAATTACAAACCCTTAACATTGCGAAATGACACTAATGAATTGAATAGATTTGTTTCCCAAACTTCTGGGTGTTGTCGAGACATTTAAAGGGTCCGAGTTTGGCTACACTCAGTACGGTGAGGAAATGACAGAGGGATGTGTGCACCTTAGGAGCCTCCCAGTCATGCAGGAAACTCCAAATTATGAGAATAGACTATTGCACATGCAAACTGTACTCAAAGCCAAAATTGACTAGCACTGCTCCAACATCTACTCAAAGACAGCCAGAGTCTCTCCCATGGGTACACGACTTCCACCAAGCCCAAAAGAAGTCATGCCAATCTGGGAAAAATACAGCAGATCCCTCAGAATTTGGGAATAGAGCTTCTATTGCTGTAAATAGGCATGAGCATTCCGGGATTCTTTCTCCTAAAAGCAAGCTGTACCCAAGAGTTCGATTCCCAAGTTCATCCACAAATGTTCAGTGGACGCTCTTCCTAAAACACTCCAGAAACATGAGCAGGATGCTGAGGAAGATTATGTGGAAATGTAGGCAAAAGCAGAGGGGTGTGCAGGGCTGAGCCCTAAAGGAAGAAAAATTCAGGTAGGTGACACAGCCGCACCACACACCTGCTACAGCGTACACTCGTGGCTGGAGCTCGGAGCACACTTTTCCTCACACAGCCTGTAGCCCACCCATGAAGATTGTGCTAGCGTGGGGTGTGACTTCTAGCAGAAGAGGAAACACTGAGGACTGTGACAAGTGTCCGAGGCCTCAGAACATTCACACAACAGGGGTGCGGGAGGAAGGCAAAACTAGGCGAGCTGTGCCGGCCTCAATGTATTCTTTCCGGAATCCATTCTTCAGGCAGGGGGGGTTGCTATGAGCAGACAAGCTCAATATTTATTAAAAGATAACAATGTCCACAGCTGTTTGATGGCTGTTTCTAGTATTGATGGAGTCTCAGATATAATCTCAGCAAATATTCCTGTCGGTTCGTCCTCACAGTCAGGATGCGAGATGGTAATTGTTTGGTTTTGGAAGGGATGGGGGACTGAGATTCGTGTTTTACATACCAAAGCAGACCTGGCCTCCAGCAATCCTCAGCCTTACCTGGTTTACCTTGTCCCCAACTTTTCATCCCAGGGGTGAGACTGCCCTTCCCCTAGAGGCTCCACTCTAGATAATTCAGACTTTGTGGTCTCTCCCTCTCTTCTCCTCTCTCTCTTTCTCTCTTTCTCTCTCCCTCCCCTCCTTGGGGAACTTGCCCAAGTGCAGCTTCCCTATAAACCTGACTTTAATCTAGTCTGGTTTACATTTGCTCATTTCATGGGAGGCAGGGAACTAACTTATCAGTAATGAGTTCCACTTCTCAGGTAAGAGAGGTTCACTGTAACTCCCCTCCACCTACACACGTGACATACGTGTGAGAATCACACCCACATTTTTTTAATTCCTGGTTGTTTTAATTAGGTGTTATTAAATAGCACTTCATTCACTTCTTATCTTAAGGGGGGGGGGGTTTAAAGGAAAAGGTGTAGTTCTTCCACTGTTAAGAAAAAGAAACAAATGACTACCAAAAAACAAAAAAAAAGAAAAAACAAAACAAAACTAACAGCTAAGGTACAGGAAACATGGAGAGGTGGGATTATTCCAAGGCCACACCCTGGTTCTCTGGTTTGACTGTATCCCACAAAATCCATGTATTGGAAATCTAATTTCCAAACGTGAATGTCAGTGGTTAGGAGAGGTGTGCCCTTTGGGAAGTATTTGTGATTAGATGAACTCACCAGAGTGGGGCCTCTCTGGTAACATTAGTACCTTATTTCTTACTGAATTTTTCATAGAATATACTCTGATCAGAGTTTCTCCTCCTTCTCCTCCCAGACCACTCCTCACCTCCTCCTCACCCTCCCAACTCCACAGCTGCTCCCTCTGTATATATTTAGAAAACAAACCAGCAAATGAAAAAATAAGAAAGAGCAAAAGCACACACGGAAATAAAAACACAAAATCAGAAACCACAATATACAAGCAAAACACAAGTAGGATTAAAAAAAACCCAAACAAAGTAATATAAGACCAAAACAATCTACAAAAATACCATTGAGTTGTTTCTATGCTGCCCATCTGTTGCTGGGCATGGAGCCTTAGGTATGGTCTCTAGCCTGGTGAGACTCCATGAGAGAAAATTAATCTTTGCAGGTGGTTGTCAGTTGGAGACAGTCTTCATAAGGCATCCACTTCCCCCTCTCAGCACAGAGGCCCCATCAGGCTTGATCCTGTGCAGGCCCTGTGTGTGCTGTCCCAGTCTGTGTGAGTTCATATGTGTGAATAGTGCTTCTGTAATAAGGCATGCTCTATCACCTGACCCCAGCAATCATGGCACTGCAAGGTCCTCAGCAGAGGCTGAGGTGTCAGCACTGTGCTCTTCGACATCCCAGTTGATGAAACTAGTCTCGGGTACTTCATTGTAGTAACAGTAGACTGAGACACCTGACACTCTAAGCTTCAACCCAACCTTTGATGCTTCTGAGATTTCCTTTACCTTCCCTGAGGATTGATCTTCAACTAAGACTTGGTTCTGAAACAAAAGTCACAAAACCTGACCCTGGACTCTGACCTCATAGGTAGCAATGAATATCCTAGTAAGAGCACCAGTGGAAGGGGAAGCCCTGGGTCCTGCTAAGACTGAACCCCCAGTGAACTAGACTGTTGGGGGGAGGGCAGCAATGGGGGGAGGGTTGGGAGGGGAACACCCATAAGGAAGGGGAGGGGGGAGGGGGATGTTTGCCCGGAAACCGGGAAAGGGAATAACACTCGAAATGTATATAAGAAATACTCAAGTTAACAAAAAAAAAAAAAAAGTCACGGGGAGGGGAACACCGATAAGAAAGGGGAGGGGGGAGGGGGATGTTTGCCCGGAAACTGGGAAAGGGAATAACACTCGAAATGTATATAAGAAATACTCAAGTTAATAATAAAAAAAAAAAGTCACAAAACAGCCTCAATACTACCCACCAAGAAGCATCCTTAAAACCTCCCAAGCTCATCAACTTCTTTCGAATCTTTAAAAGTCTTTATTTGTACCATCCAGAGTTACAGAGCATTTTATCAATTCATTTTATGGAGCTACAATATTCTTGAAACTTAAAAAAGAAGCCTTAACAAATTAGTATAAAAGAATTATGATAGGTAAGAAAATCTAAATAATATTATCTATTGGATCCTTACTATTTTTAAAATTCATGGACCATAATCAAATGTGATCTATTTCTTGGAATAAAGAATAGTTCAAACAGTGGGTTTGTAAATTTTATATGTAATTTAGCATCTTAAATATTCTGTCTTTTGGCTACTGGATTGTGGGTCTAATTTCTCATCAAGTTACAATGTGTTCTTGTGATTTATATTCTGAGTGCATTTGGAAAGTGTTCATAATTAATAATGTTTTGGTGGGTTATGTTGTACTAATACCTCCTCTACATTATCACCGTCTTTGTCCCGTTCATGACTGTGCCTTCATCAATAGAAGTTACTGGGCTTCCATTCCACATTCGATATCCTAAACTATCTGGAGAAAGCCAGGGGAACATCCATCTAAAAACAAGAGCAAAGTCCAATCTGCCTGAAAATAAAGACACTTTTCCTCCCATTCGTAAGAAGAATATGCCTGATGTTACCGCTACTTTTTGGTTCCAGAAAATCTAAAGGAAAAGTGAATAAAAGGAAAGATAGAAAGGCTGAACTAAAATGAGAATTAGAATCATAATGACAGATAGTCTCGTGATGACAAGTCCGATTCACGTGTACATTTAGAGAAATGCCAATACCATAATCAATAACCCTACTTATCCCTAGCTAGAAAAAAATAAACAAAAATTATTTATTCTCATTTCGTTTGCCAGCTCCATCCCCACAGAGCTATAAAAGCATCTGTTGTACACATGGAGCGACCGTTTGCTCCAGCTCCATAAGTACCAAAGGATGGCCTTGTGGGAGGAGGGACCCTTGGTCCTGTGAAGACTTGCTGCCCCAGTGTAGGGAAATGCCAGGGAGGGGATATAGAAATGGGGGAGGGAGCACCCTCACAGGGATGGAGAATGGAATAGGAGGTTTCCAGAGAGGCAACACGGAAAGAGGATAATATTTGAAATTTAAATAAATAAAACATTCAATTAAAAAGTGTTCACAAAAAAAAGGACCGGGTATAGGCAGGCAACAGTAATCCTCTTAATTTTTCAATAATTGAATCTAAAGGATTCCAAAATGACAAAAATGCTGAGGAAAAGAATCATGCACAAGGACTATTTGGAGGTAATAAAGGATATTATATATTGATAAAAAAAAAAGCATCTGTTAATGACATTAAAGCAATGTAACCAGGAAGGCACATCAACGTTGCCCTCAAAGGGCATGCAGACTCTCACAAAGACTGAGGAACTAGACTCGAGAAAGAAGTGGAGAAAGCATCTCTGGTAAACTTTCGGAAACCTGCTAGATGGTCCAAAAGCCTTCCTCAAAATGCCCACCAAACATAAAAAAAAACAAACAAACAAACAAAAAAGAAAACTCTAAATCCGAGCCCCAGATAGCAAACTTCCCTCTGCTTACTACAAAGACAGCAGGGTAATTAGGAATGTAAAAATATCTCTGGACTAAACAATGATGATGAACTATCATCAGTCAGATGCATTAGGATTAGTCATTAGGGCTTTCTGGTAACAATTTACTTGGCACTTAAAAGGAGGGCTAGAGAGATGGCTTAGCAGTTAAAACTGCTGGTTTGCAAGCAAGAGGACTGGAGTTCAGATGCCCAGAACCCACAAAAAGTCCAGGTAGCCACTGTGGCCTCCTGTAATCCCGGCATCAGAAGTAAAGACGGCCATTCTCAGAGCAAGATAGCTGAGGAGACTAAATAGACAGAGAAGCCCTGGATTTGATGAAGAGATACTGCTTCAAAAGATTTGGGCGAAAAAGTAATCAAGGAAGATTCCAGACCTCAACTCCCCAGCCTCCACATGCATACAGTGCACATACCTGCAGGTTCATGCATCCACATACATGCACACACAGACACGCACACATGCATGCATGCATGCATACCATACACACAAGCACATGAATATAAACGGATAAACTTTAGAGTAAGGACTGTACATCTGTCACTTATTATTAACTGTTTGTTGATTTGTGGTCAATGGGTATTGAAAACCAAGCCCATTACTGGAAACTCCCCCTCCTCTGTATTATATAATAAGAATGATATTTGATTATCCCTATCCTCACATCCACTTTACCATGTCTGACAAACGACATCAATATCACCTCTACTCATCTATGACCAGTCTCTTTCCTACCTCTCAACTTGTTGGGTTCAATTAGATTCTTCCCAAAGAGTAGAGACTCTAACACGAAAGTAAAATGTCTTGCTCCTGTAGGTTTTAACCTCCATTAGAAAACAGACAGCTAGAAAACTTCCAACACGTGTAAAAGACACCAACAGCTGCTATATTGCATAACACTACAAAATAATGTTTTTTCTTGGTTTAAAAAAAAAATGGGTGAAATTCCAGGAAGCTTCTAGAATGGTTGTCTTTCTGAAGTAAACACTTGTGTTGATGGGAAATTAAGACAAAAGCACACATCTGCATTAAGAATTCAAACACAACTCCCAAATGAAACATTAGAATTCCATTGGACTTTATGGGGGAAAATACTGTAGCTAGTGTAGTAAAAACGGGTAAGACTCTGGCCAAATTCAACCACAGAAGACTGCCTTTCATCTGAGTGTTCTGGTAAACAATTAGTAAAACTGAACTGACTAAAAAGCAAACAAACAAACAAGCATCTTTAACAGTCCCCCAAATCAAGCATTTGGCACCTGTGTTGCTGACCCCGCATGGTACCTGTAGGCAAGGTAGTCACTCCGACTTAGTCATTGGCTTTTATCCACTCTACAAAATATCCACAAATGTATCTACATGCTTTGTTGCAGAAAGTCAGCCACATGCCACAGCAGTGAAGGCTGTCACTCGTGTGCCCTACCTTGAAAGAGTACACATTCCTCCCCTCCTGTTTCCATTCTCCCTTGGAAGGATCGATCAGTCACTGTGGAAAGATTACTTCACTGTTCTTATAAAATGCTCCAGAGTGATCCCACTTCCTAAAGGAACCACACCCTTGCCATCAACGAAAGACAACAGGCAGATAAAGAAAAAGAAGAAGCTGTCCTGTGTGAGTCTGGCCTGTGCTATAGCAAGCTATAGTTGTATAGACAAGCACATTCCTGAGGGGAGCCAATGATCACCTTTAAAAGATTTCTCTATTTCCTCTCATTGGTGTATTTTTGATGCTGTTCTTTAAAACAACATCTTAAAAGGAAAGTAAGGATTAAGTGGAAAGAAGTCGAGTCACACGTTACGTTGGCCATTCCCAAGTTTCAAGGGCAGCCTCAAGGCTGACAAGGTGAGCCGCTTGTCTGTTACCCACAGCCAACAACTAAGGACTGGCATATTTCAAACCTGACTCATGAATGTGTCCTCACTGCCAGGTTAGTTCAGAGCTCTTGACAATTGAACTAACGGCCCTGAAAAGAGAGGAAAAACAAAATACCACCATGGTCAAAATCTTTTTGTTCTTAAATTTTGATAACGTTGGTATGGCCGAAACTCATCTTGGCCATAGAGCAGTCTTAGGAAAATATCCATAAAATGTGAAGTTTTAGGCAGCATATCTTCCAGACTAAGTCATCTATAATAAAGTCACCACAAAACGTTTCTGCTCTGAGCCACTTGCTTTGTGGGATGGCTCTCTATAAACCAGTGAAGAGTCAGGGAAGGGGAGCTCCCTTTTGCTTGAAATGGCCATAAATGTAACGGCTCAAAATAATACCCTTTAAAAGTGCCATAAGTCAGAAGCCAGCACGGAATGGCTAGGTAAACTCCAGATTTTAAAAGTCCAAAACCAAGGTATGGGCCATAGTGAGCTCCTTCTGAAACTCCAGGAGAAAGTCCCGCAGGTGCTCTGAGTGGTCTTCGCAGCTTGTTCTCAGGTTTCCTCATGGTAGCTGATATTCCAATCTCACTTCCTTTTTCATTCTTTACCCAGCAAAGACATTCCCTCCCTTCTCAGTAGCCTGAATTGGGACACGTGCCCATCTTAGAAACAGTGGATATGTTGGTTTAAGTCAAACATGGCCAACCTCTGGAGCCAGATGTGATATTCACTTCATGGCTGACAAAAATGCAACCTAACTCAAAGACAGAGAGAGAGAGAGAGAGAGAGAGAGAGAGAGAGAGAGAGAGAGAGAGAGAGAGAGAGAGAGAGAAATGGACAAAAGCCTATTGTACAGAGTAGCTGAGTTCTCCAAGGTCACACTCAAGAATTTGCTTACACAGCTCATGAAAATCGAGTTCTCGGTGTTATGTAATTCTGGACTCTTCAGTTCTCGGTGTTAGAGCCCTGTCTAACTTCCTCATGTTTCAGCAATTAGAGCACAGAAGAGTGATGCAGTGTGCCCGGGGATACGCATCTCATTAGGCCATTGAAAGAACATTACCCAGGTGTGCTTGTCTGCTCGAACCCTGGTATGTTATTACTCCACAATCAGGGTGAAAATCAGGCCATGTGATGTGTCACTCCTGTTATTCTGTAAACACAGAGTTTACTCGCAAAAACAGTGTGTTTCCTAGATGTCTAAGGAAGGCAAATAGGGAGAAAGACTGAGACGTGGGGGAGCAGCCTAATACCTTTTAATTTGGTCTTAACTCTCAGAACTGATACATTCACCAACCCTAGAGCTCTCTGGGAGGCAAGGAGATGTGATGTGGGTGTCGATAAGATCCAGACAGTAGTAAGTTAGGCTCATTAGCTCCTAGTTCCACGGCTAAGCAACACTTGAAAACAGACAAGTCCATGGCTCTGCCCTCAGCAACCTGTGTGCCTGGAACCTTCCCCATAGTTCCCATTGTCCATGCTGGAGGAGCCACTCAGAGGAAAATCTCATCCTGGTCAACTTTCAAAAGTCACAGCTGGCGACATCAAGGTTCTCCCACATTTTCACACCCGGTGGACTTCCTCCTTCAGAAGGATGAGTCGTATGACTCATCTGTCATCTATACACCCTCCCGCTGTCCAGTCAGGAATAAAGATGTTCTAAACAAATATCTGTACCCCTCCTGTTAGCTGACAGATAACTGAACCAGTGCACATCCATGGTACCAGACAGAGGTGGACATTGTCACCCAGAAAGAGACCTGCAAGTTGTACTAGATAGAATCTTGGGCCAAGATGATGCTGATGGCTGAGACCACACCCCGTCAGGACTGCTTAGGTACACACATGTCTCTCCTTCTATTTAAACCTAACAGAGCTCTTGCTCCTGCGTCCTCTTGCTCTCTCTTGCCCTTTGTCCCTTCTCTCCCCATTCCCCTCCCCGCCTTCTCTCTGCGTGCTCATGGCCAGCCTCTACTCTACTCCTGTGCTCTCTTCCTCTCCTCTTATATTTCTCTACTTCTTCTCTCTCTCTCTTTCTCTGCCCTACTAGCCTCTTAACCCTCTTCCCATGCTCTGAAAAAAATTAATAAAGTAAATTAACTAAATAAATCTAACAGAATATCAGGACCCCAAAATAGAGTGAGGGTCCCTGAACCTCTTTGTTGCTATCCCAGTGTGGCCACATTAAACAACTCTCTCCTTTCAGCTTCTCACTATGAGTCTCTTTAGTTGGCCTATTAAAGGTAGTAGTCAATCCTGGTTCACTCAGGTATCCAGGACCCTACCCTAACAGCCCTGTAATGATACCACGGTTTCTTCATCCAGTCTTCTGCTGGGTGTCTAGGTTGTCCCTGCCTCCTGGCCGTTGTGGAGAATGACCGTGAGAGAACAAACACGAAAACACTTGTTGATCCTGCACTGACTAAGTACATTAGTAATCATCCCAGAGTGCCTTAAATGTGTGGGAAAGAAAGGAAACACTTCCCCCTTGGAGTAGTTTAACCAAGAGTGCAGCCAGATTTGAATTCTCTCCCTCTCTGCCTGTCTCCTCCAGCTGGCCCAGAAAACAAACGAAGGAAACTAAGCAGTGTCCACGTGTTGTCTTCGACATTTCTGGTGGATATTCATTTATAAGGTTGCTGTCAACCTTCCTGCCATTTTCGGTATTCATCACACAAACGTGTGCATTACCAGTGGGTGGGGGCATGGAGAAATACATAATTTAAGATTTCAGCTCTGCGTTAGCTTAAGTTGTAAATGTTGAAATCCAGGCAAGTCGGCTTCATTGCTATATTGTTCTCTTAAAGGCAGGCTAAAAAAAATGACATACTATGTTGTACATAGTAGGACAACAATCTTAAGTCTTAGGGACTTAGATGTGGGGTGCAACAAAAGTTCCAGCCTCTTTACATGTAAGGGGTATTTTCAAAATATTGTGCCACCACAAAAAAGTCCTCACTACATTTCTTTTAGGTAACACCGTGAAATGGGGTTGCTAAGTCATGTGAAGGTTCTATTTAAGGACAAACACTCCATGGCCCTAGCTATCTGAATATGTTAAATAATTAAGCTCACAGAAGCAGCGCGTAGGAAGGTAATTGCCAGGGGACTTGAAGGGAAGAGAGAAACCAGGAGCAGTGATTCAGAAGATAGGATGTTTCAGCTACGCAAGGGGAGAGTTCACTGGACCCTTGACTTTGCTAAGACAGTAGTAGTCTGGGCTAGAGAGATGGCTCAGTGGTTAAGAGCACTGACTGCTCTTCCAGAGGTCCTGAGTTCAAATCCCAGCAACCACATGGTGGCTCAAAACCATCTCTGATCTGATGCCCTCTACTGTTGTCCTGAAGACAGGTACAGTGTACTCATATGCATAAAGTAAATCTTTAAAAAATAAAAAAAAAAGATGGTAGCCCTTATGTCGTATACAAAAACATCAAACTAGATTTTTAAAGAATTTAAATCAGGGGTTGGGGATTTAGCTCAGTGGTAGAGTGCTTGCCTAGCAAGCACAAGGCCCTGGGTTCGGTCCCCAGCTCCAAAAAAAAAAAGAAAAGAAAAGAAAAAAAAAAGAATTTAAATCATAGAGAAACTTGCATCCAGGTCACAGAACTAACTGTGTGTCATTTTGGGTCAGGTCTGCTAGTGACAACCCCCTACCAATATAGGGGGAATGGACAAAAGATAGCCACAGTGATCTGGATGTGAACTGTCTCCCACACACTGGTGTTTGAACACTTGGATCTCAGTTAGCGGAACTGTTTGGGAAAGTTGTTGACTCTCCATGTGTTGCCTATGCAGACGAAGTGAATCAGCAGAGGTTGGCTTTGAGGTTGGATAGCCTGACCCCATTTCCTGTTCACTCTGACTCTGGACAGAAGATGTAACGTGACCAGCCAGCCTTCGACTCCTGATACATGCCTTCTCTGCTGCCCTGTCTTCCTCTCCATGGCGGACAGTACTCCCTCAAGCCATAAGCAAGTATAAACTCATCCTCCCTCAAGTTGCTTCTGGCCAAGTATTTTGCCACAGCAAAGACAAAACTAATAAAACGACCCAAGGTTATATTCCAGAGGCCTGGAAAACTGGTCTTTAGAAGTCACAGCTACTGCCGGTGAGGAACGCCCTATTCCAGGGCCAACTGCTCCATCGGTCTGTCCGTCTCAGCCTATGAGGCATCATAATATCTCATCAGGCATGCATTTAATTAACTTTTACCTACTTAACCTCCTTCCAGATCCCTCACAGCCCTGGTCTTCCTCCAGGCCTTCCTGTACCTTCTGACCTAAATCCCCTTTCTAAACATAAGCCGAATTGCATAATTGTGTTATGCACAGAACAAATACAAATGGTCATAGAATAACAGCTGCTCATTAGCAAGACCCATGAGGCCCAGCACCAGCTACTATGACTCATCCTGTGTGTCACTCACCAGAACAACAAGGTCACCTCCCAAGCCACCTCCATCACCACACAGGGTCCTCTTGCTCTGCTCACTCTCCAGTGAAAGCCTTCCCCGGCCTCAACTAGAGAAAAGCTTGACCTTTTCTTAAGAAAATGCCTTTAAGCTCTCTCTCTCTCTCTCTTTCTGCATCTACTACCCCCTTGACTCCCCTCCCCATGCCCTGAATAAACTCTATTTTATACTAAAAAAAAAGAAAAGAAAAAGAAAAGAAAAAAGGAAAACTAAAGCACATCCCTACTTCCAACTCTCAGGACTAGTGAAGCAGAAAAAAAAGTCCAGCCCACATCCTAGAGTCAAGATCGAATCCCCCTGCCACTGGTTGAATCCCCCTGCCACTGGTTGAGGCTGGCATCCACTTATTAACTTACCTAGGGAACACTGGAAAGCCTCTCTTGCATCAATGCAAAAAGAAACCCAGGTGATGAGTAGACAGCCAGCAATCAGTGAGCCGGCCTCATTGAGGAAGAAGGAAGTTGCTCTGCCGTACCTTTCCCAATCCTAAATCTCCCTGCTCTGTCTTCTTGGGAATTCATCCTCAGAATCTAACCCCAGGTAATCCAGTTCCCTGCCCTTGCCTTCAAGCTCCTAGGTGTTTTGAAGTAGGCAAACCTTGATAAATATTATCCTAAGATAAACATGAGTTTAATCTCAGAATTGTGCACACTGTATCTCAATTATACAACTCCTGAGCCTATTTTCCTAATTCCTGGAATACCACGTTTGCTCGGGAACATCTAATATCCAGTCTTTTTCTTTTTTTCATGACCCTGGCCACCACCCCTACTAGCCAGGTTCAGAATCCAACCCGGTCCTTTCGATTAAAATGAGTCATTGTACTTGGGTCCTCAAAAAAAAAAAAAGTCACAGCTCATCACAGCTCAAGTTTACATTCTCTTTATCTGAAATCCAATAACAGCAATCATTTAAATAATTATTTATACTTGCTAATCACAATCCTGTTACTCCTGTTAGTTTCGGTTTTGGCATTTGGTGTTTGGTTTTTCAAGACAGGGTTTCACATATGTATAATTCTGTTTTAAATTTCATATGTGTGCTGTTTCTATCATATCATTCACTCCCTCCCTCCAACTTCTCCCCATTTCCTCTCAGAATCATATCCTCTTTTTCTTTATTATTGTTGCATGTATATGAATAAATATAACCTACTTGGTCCATTTAGTGATGTTAGGTGTTTATGTTTTTAGGGCTGACTATTTGGCAGTGGAAAACTCATTGGGGGCTCTCTTGGAAGTCATTAATTGCCTGTAGCTTTCCATCTATGAGTGGGGCCCCATGAGAATTCCCCCATCCATATTGTCATGTCAGCTGGTGTTGCCATAGTTCAGTCTTGTTTAGGTGACTATAGTGTTGAGACTCTGGGGTGCAGCTTCCCTGTCATATATAGCAGAAGGCAGCAGACATTCTGGTCCTCTCACTCTTACACTCTCCCCACCCTCTCTTCCACAAGATTCCCTAAGCTTTATTTACTGGGTTCTGTGGTAGATAGGTTGTTTTATCTTTGGAGAATCTGATTTCTACTTCATATGTCAGGAAAACAGACAACTGAGTGGACTACCTCACCGTGTTCATCCAAGTTAGACCTCATGCCTGAGTGCCTGTGGTTTCTGTGTCAACTTGTAAGAGCCCCCGGTTCCTTTCCTAATTGCAATGGTTGGATCACCAGCTGTGGTGGTTTGAATGTGCTTGCCCAATGGGAGTAGCACCATTAGGAAGTACGAGCTTGTTAGAGTAGGTATGGCCTTGTTGGAGGAAGAGTGTCACTGTTGGGGAAGGCTTTGAGACCCTCTTTGTAACTGCCTGGAAGCCAGCCTTCTGGTTCCCTTCAGGAACAAGATGAAGAACTCTCAACTCCTTCTCCAAAACTATGCCTGTCTGGATGCTTCCCTCCTTGATAATAATGGACTGGACCTCTAAACCTGTAAGCCAGCCCCAATTAAATATTGTCCTCTATAAGAGTTGCCTTGGTCATGGCATGCCTTTCTAGCAATGGAAACCCTAACTGAAGCTAAAGAGCTCTCAGTGTTGTGCTAACCAGAGCATCCTCTTGGCTCCCAGGCCTTCGAGCAGTGCTAAGCATTGGTTCACTGATGTAAATGTGAACTGAAAGCTTGAGATGATGGCTGCGCACAGCCTGGAAGCTGATGCAGCAGAGCCAAGAGCCGCAGACCTACAGCCATCCACTGCGGGGGGAACAGCAGAGACCACACTAGACTTAGCACTCAGTCTACAAGAACTTGGTTCTCTGGTTCTTCAAAAACTAATTCTTCATTTATAAGTGAGAAGAATGATCCCTGCAAGGCTCCCTAGATGGGTGTTGGAGAGGCTCGCGTGGGATATTTGGATTTGAACACTGTAAAGACTGAAACTAGACTGAGCATCCCTGAATCAGTGCTTTCCCAACAAGCACCGAACTGTCTCACACCTCCCACTTCTCAGCCCTTTGCCTCCAGATTATAAGGACCACAGGGGTAGAGCCAAAAGAACCAATAGTGTTTGCTGCTCTCTCTCTCTCTCCTAGTGTTTACCATAGTGTCTGGCATTTAATTAGTGCTCAGTAAGAATTTTCAAGGTGGATGGATGGATGGATGGATGGATGGATGGATGGATGGATGGACGGACGGACGGACGGATGGATGATGGATGGATGGATGGATGATGGATGGATGGACGGACGGACAGACGGACGGATGGATGGACAGATGGACAGATGGATGATGGATGGATGGAAGAGTGAAGGAACAGACAGACCAATGGAGCCCAACACTGTTCTTTTTCCTACAAAATTTCCACCCCATGTCAAAAGAAGTCTCATGTCACTAACGACTGATATCTTCTTGTTGACAAGTCGGCTTCCCAGTGTACCTGAAACAGATGGTTAGATGGAGTCTAACAGTGTTCATTTTTCCATGAAATTCTCATGCCATGCCAAAAGAAAGAAATTTCATGATAACTGATGTCTGAGGCCTTCTTATTGACAAATTTGCTGCACTGTGTAACTGAGAAACACCTGCCAGACCCAGCTGTGGCCCAAAGGAAATAAAGCAGTACACAGTCGGTGCCACTCTCTAAACTACTCCTTTGATTCAAAAGTCCTCATAGGATTAACTCCTAAGCCAGTTTTCTACACCCTAAAACCATGTGTTTCTATGTATGGGCTTCTTAATACGACTAGGTGGGCTGTTTTAAACAGAAACTCAGTCATGTCAAACTCTCCGATGCTTTCTGGTGGAGGAGTAAGAGCAAAGAGTTTGGAGGTCCAGAAGTAAATAGTGTGCGCAGACAGTGCGGGGGAAGACGGGGCAGACAGGGACACGGGCCACTGCTGCAGATCCCAGGAAGCGTTTTGTAGAAACAATGATTCAAAGGCGAAGTGTACAGACTCTGTCATTACAAACATCTGAAGACAATGAGAAGAAGCTGGGAAGCAGACACGGGGCAGAACTTTAGTTCTCCAGTACTCTGAGTATTTGTAAGTATTTGTACCTTAAAAGTACAAATAGTCTTTTCCCTGCTTTCATGTGGGATAAATAGGCAGAGTTAGCAACTCGATCAAACCACCAGAGGTTTCCTTTGAGGGATATGTTTCCTTTGTGGTGATGAGTCTGCAGAGGAGCTGAGGACAGAGCCACCATGTGACATCACCATCATGCTGGAGGAATTGGATGGAGTCTCCATCATCATCGGGAGTTGAGGGCTGGAGACATGGTTCTGTGGGTAAAGTGCTTGCTGTAAAGCATGAGGACCCGAAAGTGTATCCCCAGAACATGGGATGCAATAGTGTATGTCTTTGACCCTCAAATTCCCATCATAAGAAAGGAAGAGAGACAAGAGAAGCCCTGGAAGCTCATGAGGCCATTAGTTTATGGTAGAGGCTCTGGTCAACAATGCTTTCCCCTCAGGTAAAACAGAATATGGAGTTTCACCTCTACTGTCACGTCCTTTGTGACTACCCTCAAAATAGTTCCCAGGCGACAAAGTTGTATCATTAAACACTCTACACTCAATGTCACAGGATCTTAATTCTTCATGCTAATTACCCCTGTGCTTACTGATACCAACATAAGCCATGAAATTAACTGGTCCTTTTAGAAGTAAAGTTAGAATCGGTATTAAGGTTCATTGCTAGTTCAAATGTTTGCCTAAGAAAAGCAATTATCACTTATTAAGAACCTTATTAAGAACTCTCAAGCACATTTGTTAAGCTCTTTTTTCCACATTTGTAAATCGGGAGATGTTTAGTATGTATACGCTCCAGGTTTCACATCGTAACAAAACACACAGGAGTCCAATACATATTGGTCTAAAGCCCATGATCTTCCCATTGAAAAACAGCACCCAAGAGAAGTCCTGGCAGTGCTTAAATACAGATAGGTTATCTTTTATTTGGAATCCTGGGTGGAATAAAAGGATAGAAATACATACATGCGAACTCAAATAATTTTTATTTTAATTAATAATTCTTAATTAATGTAGAAATGCCAGAGATATTTGACTGTAAAAAGTTCAACATGGCAGAAGAAATCACTATCTCGCAGTAATTAAAATATACAGGAAATCCTAGACAAAGGGGGGAGAAGAAGTTTACTCCTACAAACACTTGAAAAAAGTATCCAAAGGGAAGAAATGATCATCTCATCTCATTGTCTGCCTGAGCCCGCCGCTTAAAAAGGAGCAGCTCGGTTCGTGACCCTGTCCTTGCTGCTGACTGAGGTGGGCTAGGATCCACCCTGGGAATAAATGGGATGTGCCTTTGGGTATCAAATGAGCACTGACCCAAGCAGGCTGCTCCTCAGCTCCAGCTGCCTGACCCAGGTCAGCTCAGATGCCAGCTCTCCCTGGCCAATTGGTTTAAAAAATAGTGACTTTAAAGAAATTCTGAAATTTGCATTTCATCCCATGGGAAAAGGAAGGGAGCTTTATTCACAGCTACAAGTCAGGGATGTGCTTGGATTTGTCATGACCCCCTCAGGGGACACACCTGTAAGGCCTTTTAAGTCATTCTCCTTCTCAGCCCTCTTGGCCCACTGTCCCCAGGATCAACTAGGCCACTTCGCCTTGCTACATCTATGTAGTATATTCTGACATTATAACAAAGGAGCTTATTGTTCTCTTAGAATGGGCTGAAGTCCATCAAGACATTCCTGGTTAATGTTCATTTGTTCGGTAGGCTTTCTTGAGACCCTACCATACCCCCATACAATGTGTTGAGATATAGGGATGGGGCCAATAAGCTGGCTAAAGCCTAACACTCTGAATTAGACTCCCAGAATCCACCTGGTGGAAGGAAACATCAACTCAACCAAGTTATCCTCTGCCCTCCATACAGGCACCATGATTCACATGCCCACGATATGTAGATGAACCTACGCACAAAATTAGTCACTCAATTAACTAATTTCAAAGATAATAAGGACGTTTTAATGAGTCCGACAGAGGCTTCCCATCAATGCGCCTTTATCTGTAAGAAGAGAACCGGGCAGGCATTCCACTAACACGTTTACACTTTCAGCAAGTCTCAGAGCAGCTACTGTGGGCCCGGAGTTCCTTTCGGGTGTGGGAGAAACGAAGACCAAAGTCTAGGCCTCAATAGAGAAATAAATAAAGTCCAGGTAAAGCAAAGAAAAGCTCCAGGGGCCGTAGTTCTAAAGACCCCAGAGGAACGAGCATCCTGAAATGATCTGTGTGCAGGCAAAAGGGTTTGGCCTGGGATAAATCTCAGCTTCTAGAAAAGAGATGAAAGAACACACAGAGGGCTGGAGAGATGGCTCAGTGGTTAAGAGCACTGACTGCTCCTCCAGAGGTCTGAGTTCAATTCCCAGCAACCACATGGTGGCTCACAACCATCTGTAATGGGATCCGATGCCCTCTTCTGGTGTGTCTGAAGACAGCTACAATGTACTTATAGAAAGAACACACAGATGCCAAGGGAGACAGACAGGGAAAGGCAGCGAGATACCACAGCTCCCAAGAATGGCCCCACATGGTGTTGAAGCAGATCATGCAAGGTTGAGCATTTCCTCTGGGATTTTTCCATGTATTGCATTCATGCTACAGTCAGTAAATCGTTTATGTGACAATCAAGCCAGAGATGGGAGGGAACAGTGGTTCGTGTAAAATTATCCTAACACAACAGTTCTGATGAGAAATAGTGGCTCCTTTCAGGAAACATCCTTTTCCCCCAGTCCTAGACAGATACCAATTTTTCTGAATAATTCGTTTTTGCCCAGCACAGACTCCTAAATTCGCTAGGCTGTGGGGTTTGTGTTAACTTCACTGTTTCACTCTAGTAACTATCACAATTAATTAGGCAAGTGCGCGGACCTTTATGGACTCTGAAACACTGCCAAGCTCTGATTTCCCCTAAGCAAAGGGAAACTTAATTAACATTTTAGCAATTTCTAGAAGTATTTCAATTTGCCTTTCTCTAGAGTTTCCACCTGTTCTAAGAAGGGGAAGATGGTTATAGATTGTTTTTAGACAGTAGATTAGGTCTAAAAATTAACACTAATTCAATCCGTGGAATAATTTGGAAGACCTATCTTGCTTCAAGAACTCTAATGGCAGGTCGTATAGCTATGAACCAATAAACAGCAGATAGTGGGCATGATACAATCCCAAAGTCTCTTTGCGTATTCCACTTACCCCTGGCCTCAGAAAAGCTAGAGCAAGGTTAAGATGCCTTTGACTGACGCTCATTCTTTAGTATTTATTTTGTGTATCCCCTGTGCAAAACATCGCCTTCCTGGAATTATGACACTTGAAGAAGTGGAGTGCGTTAATTCCAAAATCATGAAAGTCAGTGACTGCCTATTCTCCAGTGAGTCCTTACTGGGACATCAACTTGAGAAACTCTGGCTCCAGTGGAAGACGGTAAATGTCATCTTCCTCTGCCCTTTGCCCAGAAATTCACAATGATGGGTCTTCTGAGAGTGCATTTCAAAAAAAAAAAAATGTGATAGAGTAGCATTCAGACAGAACTGCACCAAGGACAGCTCTGCCCCCACAGGAGATGTATCCCCATCTACATCAACAGCCAGAGAACAACAGACACACTGTATTTGTTCCGCCAAACATTGCTGAACACATTGCTGTGCTGTACCTAGGAGTTGCACTTCATCAACTACCAAAACCATACTTGATGAGGACTCCAGCTAAAAGTTAAAATAGCCAAGATCCAAAACTGTTGCAATAGACAACTGTTGCAAATTGTCAAGTAAAAAGTATATAGCTCACTGTCATCCCTTCATCCCATGAAGACAGAAGATATTTTCTTGACCCTACAGGTTAACTGTGACCGTGCTCTCGGTACATCCTACAGAAGTTACATACCAAGTGTTTTGGTTTGGTTTGGTTTGGTTTGGTTTGGTTTCCTTTTTCTAAAAAAAAAAAAAAAAAAAAAAAGGAAAGTCTGCAAAACCAGAGGAGGCAAGCCAAAGTTTTGTTCCTGATAAATTACATAGCAATCCTCTGCTCTTTGAGCAGCATCTGGTCCTCCGAGAGCATCCCATGGGCACTGTCGGCACCGGCCTTGTTACCTCACCTCGATAGCTTGGCTCCTTTTCCTCCTAAGGGCAGAAAACAAGAGTGCGTCAGAGCCCAGTCTCCAATACTTGGCCCATAATTTACCTTCCTGTTTGTTGCTGGTGGTCAAACATTGCTCTTGCCTCGGGTATGGTTATTTTGTCTCCTATCTCCCTTCTCTCTTTCGAATACTTGGATCCCTGTACCCTTCCCTTCCTTGACCCCGCCATGATGGTTCTTTCCATGCTGCGCTGTGACTACAGACATCCCTCTGCTCACATTAGCTCTATTCCCCTCTGTGAGGATCTCAGTTGAAACGCCACCTGGTACACGGACACGTTTTAGATAAACACCCTCTTTGCTTGTTCCCTCCCTTGCTTTTTTGTTTGCTTGTCTACAGATCTGGGTCATGTTTTACAATTTAGCTTTAAGCCATACTTTCTTTTACAAGGTGGCAGCCCTTTGCTTAAAGACTTGCTGGGCTTCTCAGTCCAGCCGCTGTGCCTTTACATAAAGGCAATGTGAGTTTCAGCCACTCTTCCCTAGCCACAGTCGACCTCATTCTACCTTTCTTCTAACCCACAGATGGCTCAGTGGTTAAGAGCACTGACTGCTCTTCCAGAGGCTCTGAGTTCAAATCCCAGCAACCACATGGTGGCTCACAACCATCTGCAATTAAATCTGATGCTCTCTTCTGGTGTGTCTGAAGGCAGCTACAGTGTACTTAAGTAATAAATAAATCTTTTTTTTTAAAGAGTCTATTCTCTCCATTTACAAATAAGAAGACCTTAAGACTTGAAGTTGAAACAACTAATCAAACTGCCAGGTAAACAGCAGGTTACAATCATAGCCAAGTCTACCTACCCATCATCAAAGCTGGTGTCAATGTTATTTCTGCTAAAACACAGACTGCACCACAATGACCTCTAAATACGATCTACTAAAAAGCACCTTCTAGAGGGAATGAAACATACAACATCCACATAGAAGTCACCAAGAAAGAAAAGGATACAATTTGGGGGATGGAGTTAATGCCCAATCAAAGGAATTTAATAGCCGTTAAGACCTAACTATGCCAAGTGTCAAAATTCTAGATAAATGATGGTGCAGTGTTTTAAGGAGATTCATAGAAAGTTACACAATAATTAGGGGTGAAAGTCCGCCTTGAGTAACAATCTCTGAAATAGCTTTGAGCAAGGCTACTAGAACAGAAAGGACGCTGCCCAAGAGCTGAAGTTAATTACAAAGTTGCAACTGTTTTTCCCGCCTTCTCAAGCACGCAAACTATCTCATTAGCTGTGAATATTAAACAATCTAAGCCAGAAGTGGCCAGCATGCCAATGTGTGTGCAACACAGAATGTTCTACAACCAGATGACTGAGCAAGATTAATGACAGAGGGCATTTCCACCTGCGGGTAACTTTCTAATGCTTGCCCAGGAGAAAGTATCAAACTGTTTCCTTGATCACAGGACTGATAAAAGTAGGGACCAAATTCGCACGGCATGTGGGGGATGGTGTGTAAGAAAGAGCCATGGTTCTCACATACAGATCTGGGCTTTCTCATTGAGGTAACTTTGATTTGCCTCCTCTCCTCCAGCTACTCTCCATGACTGCCTTGAGCCAGCGCCAGCTATGAGTAAAACCCCATTCAATCATTCCAATGGCACAGTTCACCGACATCCCAATTCTTTCCTGTAGCGATCACTCCATTTGCCCCAAAAGACCCCTAGAGATGCTTGCTTACCCTTCTTCACTGGAGAGACCTCCTCTCGACATTAACACAAAGCCAATCTCCCACTCCACTCTCCTGGTACACCCTTTTTGCCCAGAGTATGCTGGCTGGTTTTTAGGACATACTCCCTAGTGAATTAATTTACTTAGCCCTTCTATATCAACACTTGGCTATTGCACTCACCATCGGTTTTCCAAGATTGGACAGTGTCTAGAAGTTAAGAGTAGCTCAAAATTATTTGCTAAATGGAGGCTGGAAAGATGGTGCAGGGCTGAGGGCATCTACTGCTCTTACAGAGGAAGGAGTTCAATGCCCAGAATGTACGTGGTGGCCCTCAGCCATTCATAACCAATTCCAAGGAACCCAACAGACACACACAAAGTGCACATACATACGTGCAGGCAAAAAAAAATCGTAATTATAAAATAAATCTAAGACCTTTTTAATGGCTAAATGAATCAAAACCCATAAACTCTTCATCAAGAAAACTCTGTATCAAACGCTGACCCTCCGCAAACACACCTTCTCCACTACCTCAGGGCTGGTGCTCAGTAAACTTTTCCTTTCTAGAAGTCCTGCCTGGGCTTCCTCTCAGCCAACCACCACTGTACTTTACTTCCCCTACCTAAATAACTCACGTCATTGAATTAGTTCTTAAGTATCTGGTAATGACAACTGTCTTTAATGCTCACATGACTTTTTTTTTTCCTTTTTATTTACTCTTCTCTCATATGTTAGATCCCAACTGCAGTTTGCCCTCCTTCCCCTCCCCCCATCTCTTCTATCCCACCTCCCCTTTCCCTTAGACCCACCCCTGCTTTACCTCCCCTCAGAAAAGATCAGGTCTTCCAGGGGCATCAGCCAAACTTGGCATAACAAGCTACAATAAGACCAAGCACATGGGCTGGAGAGATGGCTCAGTGGTTAAGAGCACTGACTGCTCTTCCAGAGGTCCTCAGTTCAATTCCAGCAACCACATGGTGGCTCACAACCACCTGTAATGGGATCTGATGCCCTTTTCTGGTGTGTCTGAAGACAGCTACAGTGTACTTATATATAATAAATAAATAAATCTTAAAAAAAAAAGACAAAGCACATTCTCACAAGGCTGGATGAGTCAATCCAGTAGGAGGAAAGGGCAGGCAAGAGAGTCAGAGACTATTAGAAACCCTACAAGAACACAAGCTACATGACATATATGCAGAGGACTGCCTGTCTATACCAGACGCTATCTGCAGAGATCTGTGGGGCCAGAGCCCCAACCAGAGTAGTTAAAGAGTTGTGTTTTCCAAGGGGAAGTTGATCTTCTATGCCAGGACACTATGGCGGCAGAAGGGGCTGGGTTTGGAGACTGGGGGATGGCGGGGGTGGGGGAGGGATGTCAGACCTAGGTGAGCTGCCAGATCTTTTCTGTGGCCAATGCTGCTCCAAAATTGGCCACCAAGTGGGAAGTGACCACCATAGGCTCAAGCAACTTCCAGCCGCGAGAGAGTATCTCTTCCCCAAAGTGTTACAGCTCTAAACGACAGAAACTCCAGACAGTCATTGACGAAATAACATGTGCTTTATTCCTTGTGGAAAGGGTCTTCTATACATTCTGGGGTGGGTTGGGGTCTAAGAGCTTGCCCTGAGATGTTAGGGATGCCTTATCTGCATACAGATTGTCACAGCCCTCTCCACGGGGTGTCATGGTCACAGGAATCTGGTCCAGAGTAGAAGAAACATCTACCATACTCAGGTATGAGGATTCTGGGGTTTCTGAATCCACTCAGAGCCATACAGGCTCCCTGATCTCTGTGAGCCCACTTGAGTCCTAGTCAGTTGGTGTCTCACATGACTTCTAGAGTGGTGCTTAATGTACTCTGAAATATAAAAATAACTTTCTATCTACATTGACCAATGTACTGTCTGCGTACGAGTTTAGTTTGCCGCTCCGGGGCAAAATCCTCTTCTTCACGGGGAATTTTGTTAATACTTTAGATTTTGCAACCACCGTCAGCTCTCTTTCTTATGTGTATTGTGTATTAGACTCTTAGGTATATTAACAGCACACCTACCTGACTGATTAAAAAAAGAATTCATGAAACCATTGACTCATCCCTTTCATCCAGATCGTCACTAACTCCTGAGATTTTGCCTCTCAGCGTCTCCTGAAGCCACTCACACCTCTGTCTCCATTTCAACCACATCGCCATCTTCTGGTTGCAGAAAGCTGCGGGAGTCGCCCCTCACAGTCGCCCTATTCCCTCTGCTCTGCTAAGCCAGACGCTCTTTCCAGATTCATTGCAGCCCTCTATCCACCCACGCTGAGCTCTGACGAACCCGGAGCTGCCTGCCCCTCCCAAAACGGGTCCATTCCGAGGCTGTGGGTTCACATTCCCCCTCGCCTCTGGCTGTAACTGCTCCTTTACTTCAGTCATTATCTACTCTTAACCCGGAATTAAAAGGAGATCCATGCCCTCGGGTACAGGCGGAGCTGCAGACCAGACTTTCCCAGGGAAGGGATGTCGTCAGCTAAAAACCATCTTCGCGGGCAGCCAGAGAGCTCAGACTCTGCAGGATGACAGTAGTAGAGGCAGAGAGCTGCTCCGAAACTCAACAAGTTATCCCTTGTGCCCTAAGAGGATAGAGCGAGGGCAGAGATACCACAGGGGACTGCACGGAAATGAGGTGGCTGTCAGAGAAAAGGGGATTCCCCCTCCCAGAGCGAATCTCCCTTCATTTACCCTTTGGTAGTTGGCCTGGTATTCCCTTAAACAAGTTTCTAGAAGTGGGACAGAGTCAAAGCAAAGCGCAGCTCTGAGCCTTTTCACCCACGTTATCAATTAGCGGATGGTGCCCAGACCTCCACTCCCTTCAGCAGTGGAGGAGGGCGCCCATTCCTTCACATGCTGCTGCGCTGTCCGCTGACCGGGTCAGATGATGCCTCACTATTGGCTCAATTGGAATTCTCTGCTAGTGAGGTCAAAGTGTTTCCCACATGGTATGCACTCTCATACACTCCCTGGTTGTTTTTACTGCTTCCTTTCTGACTCCTTTGATAACCGACCTTGCCCGTTTCTCTAAAGAGATTTTCATCTATTCTTACTCGTTTATGAAATGCAAAAATGCTGAAGTCATCCTCCTGCGCCTTAGAATTATGACACAGAATTATGGACCCGTTTTGGGAGGGGCAGGCAGAATTATGGGAGTCAGAGTCGCAAGCTTAATGGCATGCATGATTTTTTTTCCATATTTATCCAAGTTTGTACTTAAAACAAAAACAAAAAAAAAAAAACTTGCTTGAAAAAGAGAATTTTAGAGCAGGTCAGTGCGAACAGTCCATGGGAATGTTTAGCCTTAACATCTACTAACACTAAATTGTCACCTTAATTTTTAAAAACTGAATGATTATTAAACACAAAAATACAAAATTTTCTTTATAGATATACTTCATTTAAAAACATATCAAAGGGGTTGGGGATTTAGCTCAGTGGTACACCACTTGCCTAGCAAGCGCAAGGCCCTGGGTTCCGTCCCCAGCTTCAAAAAAAAGAAAAAAAAAAAAAACATATCGAAGACCCGGAAATTCATGAGAAAAAAAATTAATAGTAACTGCTTGTTTCCTCTATCAAATGGAGCTGCAATCAGAGAGAACTGGAGAGAACTTTACCAAGCAAAGTAAGCCAGAGGCAGATAGACAAGTACTGGGTACACTGTGGGATGTGGACTGAGGGCCTCCAAACTCACCTGAACCAATTTTCATAATAAATTGCCCTGATATATTTCTGTATGTCTGCATAGAACCTATTCGTTCTGTTTCTATGCAGACCCTGGGTAATATTGGGTACGTTCGTGGGGGAGACTAGGTAGTTAGCAATAGAGTTTATTATGATATCATCAGGACTGAGGAATTTGGGTACTCCAATACGGGAAAAGGAAAAATGGAGAGTGAACATTTCCTTGCCATGGGGAGAGGCAGGATGGGACACAACATAAAGAATAAGTAGTTCACGGATATAGATCTCTCCTGAGGGACACAGCCAGAACATGGCAAATACATAGGTGAATGCCAGCAGCAAACCACTGAACTGAGAACGGGACCCCCGTTGAAGGAATCAGAGAAAGGACTGGAAGAGCTTGAAGTGGCTCGAGACCCCATATGAACAACAATGCCAACCAACCAGGGACTAAGTCACTACCTAAAGACTATACATGGACTGACCTTGGACTCTGACCTCATAGGTAGCAATGAATAGCCCAGTAAGAGCACCAGTGGAAGGGGAAGCCCTTGGTCCTGCCAAGACTGAACCCCCAGTGAACGTGATTGTTGGGGGGAGGGCGGTAATGGGGGGAGGATGGGGAGGGAAACACCCATATAGAAGGGGAGGGAAAGGGGTAAGGGGGATGTTGTCCTGGAAACCGGGAAGGGGAATATCAATTGAAATGTAAATAAGAAATACCCAATTTAATAAAGATGGAGAAAAAAAAGAATAAGTAGTTCAGTTTGGCAGAAACATCATTAAAGGGAGATGCAAATTGGAAGGAGACTGCAGTGCAAAGGAAATAACAACATCTCAATAAATCAGTTGATGCGAAGTTAGCATGTGTGAGCGCCTTATATCTCATTAAATTCTAACCAGAACGGTCGAGGGGAGGACTGTTATTAACCTTCTTCCATTTTACAATTTAAAAAATATAAACCCAGTTACACTAACTGGCTTGTCCAGGAACGTAAGTGGCTAAGGCAGAATTCCAACTACATTTTGTTTTTATTTTTGGACACATCTTCTAAGCACTACTGGGCTGTGTGTTGTGCTAAGGAATTTGACCGTTGCCACAAAGCCCATGAGAGGGAGAAGAAAGACATGTGTATTGAAGACATGCGGGACATCCGAAGTCACTGGTGGGGAGGAGGTGTGGGGAGGACACCAAGAATGGACCATCCTACTGTGGAGGCTCATTGAGCTGTGGTCTGTTTCAAAGGATCTCCCCTGGAGTCGCAAGCTAATAGAAATTAAAGTAATCGAGGCATGAAAGTATGAATGCTTGAACTAAGGGGGGCCAGTAGCAAAGAAGAAAGGGTATGATTCATGGACAACAGGGATGAAGGACCAGCAGGATCTGATGTCTGTGTGAGTAAGGAAAGTAATGCTAACAGGCCAGTTGGAGATGAAGTGGGTTTTGTTCTGTCCACCTGAGTAAAGCAGGACCACATTTACAGTCTCCTTCCCTATTCGGTTTAAGTTTGGGAATGCTAAGAGAAACGTGCACGAACTTTGGAAGCGGGGCAACAACCACTATTTCCGATGGTCTCTGTGATTTATAGGTGTGTTGAAAGTAAGTGCCAGAAGATGTCACTCTCTCCGTGTCTTCTCAGCTCCATGTCCCCTGAGTCTACTCACACTGTGCACACTGTTCTTTCCATCCACCGGCCCAGGAGCAGATGCCTGTTATGAAGTCACAGAAGTAGCAGCCCATGGCAGGCCTTCTGTAGACTTCTACACACCATCCTGCCAGCCCGTCTCCAGCTGTCTCCCCAGAAGCTCTGACTCGTCCACAAGGTCAGTTTCCAGAGGACGCCTTGGTCACTCTTCCATTCGCCAACTCCATTCTGTTACGCTCTTACTCCTTCACCTTGAGCTCCTCATCCAAGCAGGATTTCACACAGCAACTTAAAAAGCAGAAGACTGTAAAATCTGAACGGGGCTGCAGAGGACCTGTGGCAATCAAGATAACTTTGAAAAGAGCGGTCGGAAGGTCTCCATCATTTTATTTCAAGGCTTTTTATTTTTTTTTATTTTATTTATTATATATATAAGTACACTGTAGCTGTCTTCAGATACACCAGAAGGGGGCATCAAATCTCTTTACAGATGGTTGTGAGCCACCATGTGGTTGCTGGGAATTGAACTCATGACCTCTGGAAGAGCAGTCGGGTGCTCTTAACCGCTGAGCCATCTCTCCAGCCCTCAAGGCTTTTTATAAGGGTTCTGTAGCCAACACCCTGTCTTCGGCTGTGAATTCTTTCCTGCCCCCTTATTGGCTACTGTTTGATGGACCTGAGATTTTACCCAAGAAGCTTCCCCGGGTCCACCAGAGTTTACTCATTCTGCAACCCCATTGGCGGTCTCCAGAAACATTTCCATTCTCTCTCTCTCTCGCTCGCTTGCTTTTTTCTTTTTCTTTTTCTTTTTTTTTTTTTTCTTTTCTGACTTTTATTTGTATCTGATGATGAACAGACAGGATCAACACACCCAGCAGCTTCGCTGACTTTCCCTCATCCCACTGAGAAGCATCAGGCTTAGCAGGGTCTCTCCATGGCCACGCCTCCCGGAAGCAGCGCCAGCGCCGTTCTTTAGAACTACAGGACACCCACACCTCTGCAGCCACCTGCCCTGGACTGTCAGGACTCAGCTGAGATCAGAGTCCTGGTTTGTCTCAATTGGGGGACTGGGCCCTAAAAGCACACCGCAAAAGATGCCACTCTGCCTGATTCTGGACCAAGTCTCCTTGTTAAACCACTTACGGCCAACACTAGCCCTGGCCCTCTGGTGTGGACCTGCTCCTGGGAGAATGTTTTCTTTCTCAGAGTGGCTCTTCTTACCTCAACGATAGAACGACCCCACCAGAATGCCAAACCCCACCCCCAGATAGAGCCTAAATTCAATCAAACGTCAACTGGGGGTGACTACCCCGAATCATAATGGCAGGCAGCAGGAAGACACCCTAAACCTCTATCCTAGCTGAGAACTCCCCATAAGAGAGTAGGAAGGATGGGGTGAGAAACGGCATGCTTTGCACAACTTGACACTGCTGTGGGGGAGGGGGGGTTTCCCGGGACTGCAAGCCTCCACAGTGCCCCGACTTCTCAGACGGCTGCTCTTACAGCTTGAGCACATAGCTGTCCCATCCTTCCTGGTTACACATGCCCGCCACCCGGGCTTCCAGGTAATACTTCTTGCAGAAGGCCACCACCTCGAAGTTGCCACTGAGATCTCCAGACCTATTGCTAGGCTGGCCTCCTCACAGTTCATTGACTTGTCCTGATCATATACCAGCCAGACGTAGTGCTGGCAGCCTGTGCCACTGGGAAGCCCTTCATTTGACCAACAAAAACTGTTGCCACTCCCTAAATTTAGGATCCTTCTTGCTGGGAGCATCCATCCAGGTCTGTGAGGATCGGGATGTAGATTTTCCCTCCATCAAGACCATCCCATGAAATGATGGTGTGATGGTTTGCTTATGCTTGCCCCAGGGAGTGGCACTATTGGAGGATGTGACCCTGTTGAGTAGGTGTGTCACTGTGGGTGTGGGCTTTAAGACCCTAGTCCTAGCTGCCTAGAAGCCAGTCTCCTCGTAGCAACCTTCAGATGAAGATGTAGAACTCAGCTCTTCCTGCACCATGCTTGCCTGGATGCTGCCATGTTCCTGCCTTGACGATAATGGAGTGAACCTCTGAACCTATAAGCCAGCCCCAATTAAACGTTGTCCTTATAAGAGTTGCCTTGGTCATGGTGTCTGTTCACAGTAGTAAAACCCTAACTAAGACAGAAGTTGATACTAGGGACTGGGGTATTGCTGTGATAGGCCTGACCAGGCTTTTGTTTAGAAGAATATAGATTTGGGGGCTTCAGGTTTGGTGGAATGCTTTAAATGGGGCTTAATGGACCATCCTAGTAGGAATATGGAAGACTTTGTTACTGAAAGTGATTTGAACTGTGCAGACCTAGCTCAAGAGGTTTCAAGGAGAATTTCGGTTATGTGGCCTAGAGTATGTAGCATAGCAAGCTTAGAAAGGAGAAATATAAGGTATATGGTTTGAGTATGAAAGGGGCACCAGGAAGTGGAATGGAGTTGAATCCTGTGTTCAAGGACATCAAATTAAATTAAGGGAGTAGTGACCTTGGTTCAAGGTCCCACCCAGCTAAGTTTAGGTTTTAGGTCCAGGCATGGTAGTGCAAGCCTTTGATCCCTGGAGGCAAAGAGCAGCAGATCTCTAAGTTCAACTTTCCCTTCCTGGTGGGATTCTCTGAAACTTGGAGTTTTATATCCAAAAATCCAAGACCTGCAGACTCTAACTCTACACACACCCTTGGTCACTATAACACACTCTTTGGTGCAGTTTACTATAAGGGAGTATATGGTGTTTTCTTAAGGAAGAAGGTGAATTCTGCAAGAGAATTCAGAGATCATGAAGTACGTATAACTAATGGTACACACTCGATTCCGAGTACTGCCATTTTTGTTACCAGAATTATCTATCCCTCAAGCTCACCTTAACTTACTGATGAGAAAAGATTGCATTCTCCAAGGCTCCTTTATGACAAAATACTGTTTTGTGAAGAATCTCCACTAACTTTTAAAGCAACATGTCAAGAGTTTTCTCTTCTACAATCAGGAAATGGGCAGTTGTCTTTGCAACATCGAACCCATTAGTAAATGGCGGTGCTAAGAGGACAGGAAGTGGGGAGGGAAGATTGACCGTCCACAATGTCCCCACACTGATGCTGTAAGAGGCCTGTAAGATAAAACTCGGGGTCTGATCGGCATTATTCACTATAGAATGGTCAAAGCCAAGAGCAGGAAAGATCAATGCCTATGAAATATTAAATATTTCAGACTTGTTGACTGAGATCTAAAATATAATGGGGAAGATATATGCTTAATATTTCAGTAGCAATAGATTCGGGATAAGTGTACAAGTTATTTTTCTTGGTGGGAAAAACCATTAAGCTTTTGTTAACTAAGAAAATAAAAGCATCAAAATCTGAAAAGGTAAATAGATTCCTTACTTTAATGACATTTTGTAGGAGTAATAATATCTTGGCGTTTGAAGCCAGGTGGCTGCTAGTTATTCTACAACCTGACCTTCAAACCACACACACTGCAAGTCACATATGGGATTTTTACAATGACCTCCCCAACACACTTACCACCACCGTTTGACACAAACATAGAGATGTCAATGAAGAGCAACAAATGTCAGGTAGATTGAGGGAGCCAGGCAAGCAGTGGACCACGTGCCTGTGGGAACGCTACTCTTCAGCAGAACATGCGCAGTGGAGGAGACTGGAGCCTCAAACACACATGCGCAAGGAGAAGGCGCATGCTCTCAGGTGCACATACGCAGTGGAAGGGATTATGAGAAGAGCTTGGGTTCTGAAAGGCTCTGAGAAGCAGAGCAAGCAAGATGGCAGAACGTATCACAGGGACCATCAATCAATCAAACAGTTCCATATATATTTATTAAAATGTCATGGGAGATAGATAAGGGGCTGAACTTCCGGATGACGCTGGGTTTATCTAAGCAACGAGTAAAGCGGATCATGAGGAATTGGAGCACAGGGAACCCACACAGAAAGGAGCCAGACCTTATCTTTACAGACACTAGAAGGCCAAGTCCACTCTGATCTGATTTTGAGAGATGTGGGGAACTTCTGCAGTAACTAAATTCCCTATTTAAGTTCACATTGTTTCTACATCCGAGGGGGTGGGGTAGGGAGCACTTCGTTTCCTCGGAAGATGGAATAATATAACTAAAACAATGCTTTATATATTATGTGACCTTTGCATTACATTAGTCAAGGGGTGCTGCTTTTAAAACACTCGTCTGTTATGACTGGTGTCAAGAGGGTCCCCAGTTCTCGGCCACATGAGAAGAGGAAGGCTGATTGGTGAGGACTCAAGCCAATGTCTTTTCTGATAGCATCAGTGGACTGTACCCCAGGTGCTGCTGGGTAAATAGGAATTCTGGTCACAGTGAGGCCATGAATGAGGTGTGTGGTCGGAGATCTCACCAGTGTCGCCTTCCTTTTTTACTCTATGTCATTCCTAACGACAACCCTAACGGGCATGGCTGCCATCCCAGTGAGCAGAATGAAGAAAGGACGGCCCAGAAATGACGGTCCCACAGCTAGTAAATATGCCACACACGCAACACAGGAGCCTTTCTAAGCCACTTGTGGTTGCATATGCCAGTAATCCTGGCATTCCTATGTGCCTGGCCATCCTAAGACACACAGTCAAGAACCCATTTTAAAAAAAAAATAGAGTACATGGGGCTGGAGTGATGGCTCAGCTATGAAAAGCCCTTGCTGCTCAGAGAACCAGACTTTGGTTCCCAGAACCCACTTAGGGTGGCTCACAGCTACCTGTAAAGCAAGCCCTAGGGAATCAGACGTCCTCCTCCGGCCTCTGCATGTATGTGCGCGCACGCGCAGGCACACGCGCGCGGACACACACACACACACACACACACACACACAAGTAAGACTAAAACTCTTTTTTAAACATAGTAAAATAAAATCAAATGATCCGTTGAATACATTCTTAGTATAGCTTTACAATTTATACCCTTCCATTACCTGGAATTTATGCAATAGAAGTATTTTTCAGTCTCAAACATCTATATAACAATTTGGGCTATGTTTACACCTGCACCTTTGATCTTAAACTCAAATGTTGAAAGTCTCCATTAGACTTGAAATGTAGGCTTTCTATTACTAGGTCCCTAGGGAACACAAACTCACTAAGATTAAGTGAGACGTTTATTCTTTCGACGGTAAGAGCCTGCCTGGTAAAAAATCTTAACTGAATTTTATTTTATGTTTTTACATTCAACAAATAGTCAAAGAAGAAGAAGTGCTTGGGGAAGAGGTGTAAGGGCTGAGGAGGCAGAGGGTAAGTTATAAGGACCTGCTAGTGGCATGCTAAGGTGAAGGACAGAAACCAAACTCAGGGACCAGGAGAATGGCATCCACAACCGTCCAGTCCGGAGCTGAAAGTTAGTTTGGCCTAAGTGTGGAGACCAGGTTTCTCAAACAGCAGGAATCCACCTTTGTGTGCCCAAGAACTCATAACAGGAGCTACAGAGATCTTTTGAAACTAAAGTAAGGCATTCTTACAGGAAGTTGTTTAGCCAAAGGAATGGAAGGGAAAGGAAGGGGGTGGGAGTGGCTCTGTTGCAGATTTAGCAGGTTTGGAGGCAGACACTAAGACATTCCCTTTGCCGTAGGCCGTTCCCAAGGCCTGCTATGCCTGCGGAGTTCAGAAAACACTTATATCCCGCCCCGCCCCCCCATGACACAGAACTTACTAAACTTAGACTCAGACCAAATCTCCGTGACTCAGCTACTTCTTATTCCCTAAAACGTATCTGGATTGATGGCGAAGGAATGGTGTTTTCCTTCAAATGCTCTTTTTCTGACATTTCTTTCTGCCACCTTTGAGCACTTGGGCTTTGTTTCTACAACCTCTGACAGATTTATACTGAGATTTATGTCAACTGCAGCTCCGAGTAGAAAGGCGGGGCCGGCTGGGCTTTGCTTGTGGCGTTATGAGAATTCTGATGCAGTCAGAGGTCAGACGCTCCTACCCAACTGGAAAAATTCTCACACAGACATATAAATATATACCCATCAAAAAACTCTTCACTTCGCTTGGTACATTTCCTGGGAAGAAATCCAAAAATTTCACAATCGATCCGTGACCAGTTCAGGGAAACCTTCTCAAAACTTTAGGAAGAAATATGAGCACTGGACACAGAAATTAGAGACCCAGGGTCCAGACCTCTGCATCTGAAGAGCGCGCCCGGAGATCCCCAACCCGGAGAACTCTGGGAGACTCACCATGGTCAGTTGCATGTTCTGATTTGCATTAGGAAGCACGCATAGAAGGGAGATTTCGTTACAATTAAAGTGTGTTCAGAGAAGAACAAAAACCGTTAACTCCGGGACTCAAGTCAACCTAGGAACGTTTTCAGCCACTCTTACTCATGAAATCGTGAGATAAGAGGAACGCACCACAAACAAAGCATCAGTGGACTGTGATTTCAAGGACAATACACTTTGCTGGATTCAGATATTTTTGTCCTGAGTTTCTGTGCTGTGATAAAACACCATTAACAAGAGCGGATTAGCTTGGAAATGGTTTGCTTTGCTTACACTCCCACGCCACGGTTCATCATCCCTAGAAGTCAGGTATCAGTACCTGGAGGCAGGAGCTGATACGGAATCCGCGGGAAGATGCTGCTTACTAGCTTGTTCTTCATAGCTTGCTTAGCCTGCTTTCTCAGAAAATCCTTGACCACCGGGTTGGGGTAGCCCCGCCCACAGTGAGCTGGCTCCTCCCACATCATTAATCAAACAACACACGCAAGCCAATCTTATGAAGATATTTTCTCAGTTAAGATCCCAGATGTTTCTGGGTTTGTGTTGAGCTGACAAAACAAGAAAAGCCAGCACTCGCGGCTGTTTAGATAACTTAATTCATTTCTGTGTTAAACGGAAACGGAGGTGAATGAGGGAAAGCTTGAGCGTGCCGTCTTCTACGTTGCTGACAATTTTCTATATATTTACCGAACAGCAGTTGACTTCATAGACACTAGAAGGTTTAGCAAACCTAAGACTTTCAGGGCACGGAGAATTGTGGCACTATCTTAGTTTCCAATGTAAATTCACAATCTTCCTGAATCCTATAACTGCTTTGTTGTCTGTTCCCTTGGTTGACAGAATTACAGTTCACACTAGTAAGATATATAAAAAAAAAAAAATGTTTGCCAAGCTGGGTGTGAAGAAAAAGACCTACAACTTTAGCACTTAAGCAACAGAGGCAAAAAAAGAAATGGAATGCAAGCCAGTCTGGGCTACCTAGTGAGACACTGTCTAAATGCTTTAAGTTTTCTTTTTTAATGGCTTACCAAAAACCAAAAGAGTGAAAGATGAAATGTTAGTCAGGAAATTCTTTCTCTTTTAATTGAATAAAATGTGGCATTTACTTTTTCTCTCCAAAATGGTGGAGAAATCACTGCTCCACACAAATGCCTTGCTTCTCCTGGGACCTCTGCCCGCTGGCATGATCATCTGCTAATGTGGAGAGAGGCAGATATTTTATGCTAACATTCCTCTGTGGGTTTAAGCAGCTCACGTCCAAAGATGTCCCACCGCTTCGTGCAAGAAGCATATGTAATAAATAATGTCCCAGGTGTTTACGGTTCCCTAAACCCAATGCCTCTACTCAGCCATATGTTCATGTACGAATTACTTCTGACACGGTTTCAAAGCGGCCCTCAAGAAGCTTTCTGGAAACTAATGTACAGTCTGCCTTAAAAGTTATAGCCTCTCTTGTCCTTACTCTAGGCTGCTGTCTGAGGCCATGCCGATGTGCTGTGTGGGGGGCCGTGCTACCACAGACACCATATTGATCTGAGTAGCCTGCACCGCCATCTGAGGCCATGGTAATGTCTGGGTCCTTGTTTCTACCGCAGCAGGGTCTGTGATGTCCATAGCCCCTGTAACCAACGAAAGTCATACAGATCTGTGGTCTGCGCTGCAGCCATGTTGATGTCCCTGACATTGGCAGAAGACTGCGTAGATGTCCATGGTCTCCACTACCACCAGAGACCAGGCTGAGGTGCATAGCATGTGCTGAAGCCAGAGACGGCGCCGATGTCCATGGTCCATGCTGTCACCAGAAACCATGCGGAAGGCCATGATCCATGCTCCTGCAGACTGTAAAAGGCAAGGGAGCTACTTTTGCAGTGGTATCGATGACTACAGACTCACAATGGGGAACGTAGAACTGTGACAACTCCTACCCCCTCCCCAGCCTAACCACTCCAACCCCCAAAAGAGTAACAGCCTAGACAGAAAGCCATCAGAGAGAACTTTTAAAAATTGTGACAGGATGCTAAAGTAGAGCCACTCGCAGTCGATGGCTTCCGGTGGGAGTGCGGGTGGGGAAGGACGCGGGGGCTGACCACAGGAGTTTGACCGTGGTCCAGACTGTGCTCCAGCTAGTATTTGGGCAACAGAAATTGGTGTTGTTTTGTTTTGGTTTTTGTTGTTGTTGTTGTTGTTGTTCTCTCTCTCTCTCTCTCTCTCTCTCTCTCTCTCTCTCTCTCTCTCTCTCTCTGAGTGTGGGTTCACAAAGGTGAGGGTGGACCAGGGAGGAATGAGAAGCAAGTATTCTCTTAGGGGGTTCATGATATGAAATTCCCAAGTCATCAATAAAAATATTATAAAAAAAAGTTAAATCCTCTAAAAATCTATCACATACCTCTGAGATAAGCAAAACAATTGTCATCTACATAACCTTAACTTTCTAGAATTATCCAAATTGTACATATTTAAACACAGATTAAACTATCTAATAATAGAGGTCTGGCTAAGTAAATGATAATAGATTATACAAGGGCCACATTTGCAGCCATTTAAAAAATACAGGAGAATATGAAATGTGGGTATATCTGAACTACATAGTCATGAGACACGAAAATATGAAAAACACTACTAGAATGCAATCCGGATCTTACAGAAAAGGGGAGCTTTTAATAATTTAAAGCTTTAATAATTAAAGTTCTACTGTAGTGGCAAAATCATGACCCAATGCTTGCCTTCAACTTTTCCACATTTGAGCTTTTATTAAAATGTCCCACTTTGTGAAATGCATTTTGAAATATTATAAAAATGCTTAATATGGTCCCATCAGCAAAACACTCTGAAAATGTAAAAGTTGAAACTCTTACCAGAGGGAGTAAGCCTCAAATTCAATCACAAGTGTCAGGAGCCGTCAAGCAAGGGCTCAGGTTAGCAGGTGATTTTGCTGAGATGGTTCCACCGTGGAACTGCAGTGAATGAGCCCCTGGAGGGATGGCCTGAGGGACAAGCCTCAGGGTTTGTTCCTGCTATTGATAATGCCTTTCTCGTCATCATTATTAAATTAATCATAATAATCCCTGGGGGGTTAGCCCACCCTACGGGGCAGATTTTCTGCAGATCAACAAAGATTTGCTGTCTTGTAGTCATGCTATATAGACAATGATTTCTTAATTCCTAATGATGATCCAATAAGAATTCCTAAATTTATACATTAGAACTCTGCCAGTCTTTATGTGTCACCAGCTGACCACACTAGATTTATGATCGCAAGCTGGCATACAGACTTACAATTCAGGAATACATTCCTTCAGGCCATAAAACCATTGAGTAAAGGTTAGGTTGTAAAAGGGACGAAAGATTTATTGTAAGTGCAAGGACAGAAAATAATATATTGACTGGGTTTATCTATACAAAAGTTCGATGTTAACTTACACGTACGAATTACAATTTTAGACTCCCAATAAACCTGTGGACCTGGTGACAGATAATTAATGTCTAGTCAAATAACTACTACCCTTAATGGAAACACATGTAAACCTCTCTGCTGTAACTTCTTGTTCAATTTATGATTTGAATTTTATGGTTGAATTTTTGGGATAACCCTGTGGTTTTCTTCTCCTGCAAAGGTACAGAAAACTAGGGATGGTCACATTAAGGAGGCAGAAGGAGAGAGCAGAATTATTAGGCAGGAGAATAGGATAGAAGCATTACAGAGCTGACTAAAGAGAAGCAAGGCAGGTTAGAACACAGAGAGAGAGAGAGAATAGAAGGAGCTACAGAGAGGACAGAGAGCAGCAGGCAAGTTTTTCTTACTGGCAGGGATAGTGCTTTTCCTTACAGTTTTGGGTTTCCTTCATTTTGCAATAAAAAGGTAGAAGCTTTTTCTTTCTCTATGCAATAAAAGTTGAAGCTTATTTTTCACCCAGAATGAGTGAGTTCTTTCTGGGCTGTCCCTTGGGCTTTGCTCCATAGTACATATGTAAGCATAGGTTGCTGGTGTAAGACAAGTAGTCAGGCCCAACAACAGTGTATGAAAGAACATATGACTAGATACGTATGAACGTGTGTGTTTGTTATTTGATTGTGTAAAAGTTTTTTCCTTTTTTGAGCATGAATCTCTTCTAAGCCTCCCTCTCACCTGGTCAGTGAGAGGCGAGGCTTCCAGGCAAGAGAGAAGGAAGCCCTAGCAATCAATCCTTTGCTTAATCCCCACCCCTGCAGCTTCTGGCCTCAGAGTAATTTAGACTCAAAACAGGTAGACAGGTAAACATTATACTATAAAAGACAACCTTAATTTCTCTCAAGACCAAGTCTTATCCCCACCAATGCTCGCTCGTCCCTCTCAGCTGCCCCAGAGAGGACCTGTCTTAGTCAGGGTCTCTATTCCTGCACAAACATCATGATCAAGAAGCAAGTTGGGGAGGAGAGGGTTTATTCAGCTCACACTTCCTCATTGCTGTTCATCCCCAAAGGAAGTCAGGACTGGAACTCAAGCAGGTCAGGAAGCAGGGACTGATGCAGAGGCCATGGAGGGATGTTACTTACTGGATTGCTTCCCTTGGCTTGCTCAGCCTGCTTTCTTATAGAACCCAGGACCATCAGCCCAGGGACAGCATCACCCACAATGAGCTGGGTCCTCCCACCTTGATCACTAATTGAGAAAATGCCTTACAGCTGGGTCTCATGAGGGCGTTTCCACAACTGAGGCTCCTTTCTCTGTGATAACTCCAGCTTGTGTCAAGTTGACACACAGAACTAGTCAGTACAGGACCCAACCCGGGGCTTAGCTCCTGACACAAAAGTGTTTGGTTACCCACAAAACAGCTTTGCCACTATTGACCAGTGAGCATGCACTGTGTGGCAGATGGTCACAGGCCCTAGCAAAGAGGTTACCACTAACTTTGTGACAGGTAAACAAGCCATAGAACTGGCTTTTAAATAATTGGGGTCCAGCTCAAGGATTACTGAGGCTATGGTGTGCTCACAAAAACAGACCTATCATGACTGCCCTCTGAAAGACCCAACAAGCAGCTGAAAGAGTCAGATGCAGATATTTACACCCAACCAATGGACAGAAAGCTGCTGATTCCTGTGGTTGAATTAGGGAGAAGTTGGAAGAAGCTGAGGAGGAAGGCGACCCTGTAAGAAGACCAGCAGACTCAACCTGGACCTCGAGATCTCTCAGACCCTGAGCCACCAACCAGGCAGCGTACGTCAGCTGATATGAGGCCCCAAACACAGCAGAGGACTCCCAGGTCTGGACTCAGTCAGAGAAGATGCACCTAACCCTCAAGAGACTGGAGGTCCCAGGGAGTAGAGAGGTGGGGGAACGGGGAAGGACATTCTCATGGAGACAGGAAGGAGGTGTGGCATGTGGAACGGTCAGAGGAAGGACTAGGAGGGGGATAAAGTCTGGACTGTAAAAAAAAAAAAAAAAAAAGATTTAATAGTAATAATACTTGGTTTTGTCTCAGTCAGAGAAGTATCTTCTGCAGGGGCAAAATACTAATGTGAAGTTCAAACTGGTCAAGTGCTGAGAGCAGTAACTGTTGGGTGCTCAGACCTAAAAGCTGGAGAAAGAGGAAGAGCCCTGTAAATGCTGCCTTCTGGACATGATCTGGCCATTACAACAAGAACACACAGCAGTTGTGGCTACCTACACACACACACACACACACAGAGAGAGAGAGAGAGAGAGAGAGAGAGAGAGAGAGGCAAATAAACAAAAATAAATCTAATAATTTTATTATATCAACACCAAGCTACCTCAAGTATTTAAGTGGTAAAATTTTACTTCACTGCCTCTATGCTCTGCAACTGTTTCTGTAAAACAACGACCATCTTTTTCCAAAAATATAAATTCTGTGAAGAAGTCTCCCATAGCTCTTGAACTATTTAGCTTTCCAATTCATGTTGGACCAATGTGAGTAAGCTCTAGTTTTTGGTTTTTTTAAGATGTATTTATTCGTTTTATGTATCTGAGTACACTATCACTGTCTTCAGACACACCAGAGAGTCACTCTTCAGACACACCAGAAGAGGGCATCTGATCCCATTACAGATGGTTGTGAGCCACCATGTGGTTGCTGGGAATTGAACCCAGGACCTCTGGAAGAGCAGCCAGTGCTCTTAACCACTGAGCCATCTCTCTAGCCCTTTAGTTTTCAGAATACTCCAGAATTATATAATGAAAAAGGGAGAGATAATGTATTAGGCACATCCGGCCACAGCTATTCAGAAGCCTGTCTGCCAGCCCTTGAAAACTCAGGGTCTGCCTGGAACTTTCCTAACAGCAATAATAAGTAAGATCTGTTGAGGACCGCTGGCAAAGAGCACGCTGCATACACCTGAGTGTCTCCAGCACACACATAAAAGACAAGTGTAACAGCCTGTGTCTGTAACATTAGAGGTGGGCCAGGGAGGAGCAGAGACACGTGGGCTCTCCAATCTCACTGACCAGCCAGTCTAGCCAACTCATGAGCTCTCGGTTCAGTGAGAGGCTTCCTCCATAAATAAAATAAAACAAAATAAAATAAAATAAAATAAAATAAAATGGAAGGCAATCAATGCTTACCACCAAACTCTGATCTCTGCACACAACCACATTCACTGCATAAGCACAGCAGCATCTACATTTACAAATACACACATATACATGCACAACACACACACACACACACACACAAAATTGTCAAACATTTACTATGCTGTGCTTTAAATGTATTTAGCAAAACATAACCCTGACAGCAAGTAAGTATTGTTACTACTACTTCAGAAATGACAGTAGGACATTGGAGCCAGTGGGTAATTTGCCTAACCTGGGGGCTGAAGGTGATCCAGTATCCTCGGCTGAATGACTCAGCATTTCTGGCCAAATGACTCAGCATTTCCAGCCGAATGACTCAGCATTTCCGACTGAGTGACTCAGCATTTCTGGCTGAATGACTCAGCATTTCCGTAAGGATGCTGCCATGTTCTTGTCCATTCTGAGTCATCGTTCTCTGCCATTCTTCAACTTAATGTGTGTTATGTGCCTGCGTGCACTATTTCAGCTGTCACAGATGATGAAAACTCTAAGCCAAAAAGTTAATCTGGCTTTAAAATGGGGAAGGAAAGCTTTTTCTAATGCGTTGCAGGAGCCATAGGCTCAGGAAATCCCAGTTTCCCAGACTGAAAATCTTCTACATGCTACACTTTCTTCTCAAAATGAAGTTCTGAGTCCAGGGTTGTTCTGTCATACATTGAATGTCATGATGATGTTTGGTTTACATAGTGTGATAGTTTGCATATGCAGTGGCACTATTAGAAGGTGTGACCTTGTTGGAGGAAGTGTGTCACTGTGGGGTGGGCTTGGAGACCCTCCTCCTAGCTGCCTGAGGATGCTCAGTCTGTTCCTGGCTTCCTCTGGATGAAGGTGTAGAACTCTCAACTCGGGTTGGGGATTTAGCTCAGTGGTAGAGCGCTTGCCTAGCAAGCGCAAGGCTCTGGGTTCAGTCCCCAGCTCTGAAAAAAAGAAAAAAGAAAAAAGAAAAAAAAAAAAAAAAAGAACTCTCAGCTCCTCCTGCGCCATGCCTGCCTGGATGCTGCCATGTTCCCACCTTGATGGTAACGGACTGAACCTCTGAATCTGTAAGCCAGCCCCAATTACATGTTGTCCTTTATAAAACTTGCATTGGTCATGGTGTCTGCTCACAGCAATAAAACCCTAACTAAGATATCCATTATATCTTAGAATCAAAAGGTCTGCAGCAAAATACATTTCTCAGTGCATCAAACATTAGAAAACATATCTAGGACAGGTTTGGCAGTGTGTTCTTGAAATCCCAGCACTGAGGAGGCAGAGGCAGACAGATCTCTACAAGTTCAAGGCCAGTCTAGTCTACCTAGTGCGTTCCAGGTCAGCTAGAACTACATAGTGAGACTCTGCCTCAAAACAAAATAGAAATGACAGCAAGTAAAACATTCAAATGCTAAGTGGTGCTGATGCAACCTTTAATTCCAGAAGTTGGGAGACAGAGGCAGGCAAATCTCTTGAGTTTGAGGATAGCCTAGTCTACAGAAGAGTTACAGGACAGCCAGTGCTACACAGAGAAAACCTGTCTCAAAACCCCCAAAACAAACAGGAAAAAATTACATTATTTACAATTTTTTAAATAAAAAAAGTCTATTGTAACGCTGACTGAGGCAGAGGTTTAACCATCCAACCATAAGGGTGGGCTTATGTTAATTAAGAGTCAATGACTGAAAGAATAAAGGGGTGGGGTTATGCTAATTAAGAGTCAATGACTGAAATAATAAAGGGGTGTGCTTATGCTAATTAAGAGTCAATGATTGAAAGAATAAAGAGAGACTAATCATTCCATCTTGGAGTAAATAAAGAAAAATATCACTCTAGTTTGGCATTGCTTGAAGAGCCCAGTTTGGAAAGTAAATATATAATTTATTGGGAAGATAGTTACCAGGAGCAGTAACAGGGCAAAAACTCCTTGCTCGCCTATTCTGCTAACAACTTACCAGCGCCTTAGTGACCTGTCTGCATTCTGTATGCTGGATGCTCTGTCATAATGAAGCTCACTAAATACAATTAAGTGAACCACAATTTGTATATAAAAAAAATATTTTCTTGGGAAAAAAAAAGAGGTAACTGAATAAAAGCCCAATGGATGGCTGTCTCACTGAGACTCAGATGGGGCCTGTCCACCACACAGAACCACGGACAGGAATTCAGAGACAGAGGCATGCTACGCAGTGCCTACAGCCACTCAAGAAGGATCGTGAAAGTTTATGTCATGCTTTCAAAAGTAAACTTCTCTGGTGAAATTCTCAGCCATGCTAACATCCATGCAGCTTGCTGTGCAAGAGCTGAACTCCAAAACCCATGTAAGCCGAAGCTAGGAGGAGCCTTTGCCTCTCTGACCACGTAATCTCAGTGAATCAGTGAGCTCCAGGTTCAGTGGGGACCTCAAAGAGACCCAACAGCAACCTTTTAACTCCACATGCACACACACACTCACATCACTCACATGTGCACACACTCATATGTACACACACTCACATGCGCACACACACTCACATCACTCACATGCGCACACACACTCATATGTACACACACTCACAAGCACACACACTCACATCACTCACATGTACACATACACTCATATCATTCACATGTGCACACACACTCACATGTACACACACTCACAAGCACACACAGAGAGAAGCATATGCCACCCACCCACCAACACGTACACACACACAACCACAAATGTACATGTACACATATACACACACAATTTTTTTAAAACCCTCTAATGTATTAAATCTGCCTTAAGACAATAATGTCTGCTGAGGTGACACTGTTTTATTCTAAATTTGACAATTATCTTCATCAACTTTTCACATAGCCTCCAAGGGAGGCTTGGTTATTTTTTATTAAATAACTAGTTTTATTTAAAAATAAAAGCATGGTAGTGTAGACCAAAAGGCAAGTTACGTGTGTGTGTGTGCATGCGTGTGTGTGTGTGTTCTGGCTTGCTATGTATCATGGCCAATAAGTCTGAATGAATACATCTTCACTCATCTAGAAAGCAAATTTGAGTTGGCCCAACAGCTAAAAGTTACCTTCCTCCAGGTCTCCTGCAGATACAGGTTCTCGATGAAACTTAAGTTCTTCCATTCACACGTGGTAAGATTTGAGGATCAGAGGAGCTGTGTCCCCAGGGTGGGGGCTGCAAACAGCAGAGCAGCTTCCGGCTGTAGCAACAGTCTGTCTGCAGCACACCGGGACAACGACGCTATGGACTTTGTCCAAGAGCTGCCTGGGGTCATTCCCTTGAGTCCTTCTAAAAAAATTCTGAGCCATTCACCCAACCCCTTTCTTCTTAAAACAGATTTGTAGGGATAATCTCTTGTGTGGTGTGTGGAAGCCCCACCTGTCAATAAAAAGCTGGTGGCCTATCAGCAAAAGGTAGGAAGTAGAAGGTGGGAGTTCCGGTAGAGAGGTTGGAACTCTGGGAGGTAGTCAGAAGTGGGACAGGTTCACCCGGGACTCAGAGGAAGTCGAGCACATGAAACTGAGGAGAGGTAACTCCCATTGTGGTGAACATAGACCACTTTAAACGGGTTATATAAGTTACGAGCTAGTCGGGAAACAAGCCGATCTTATGGCATAGGCATTTATTCATAAATAAGCAAGTCTTCAAATTGTTTTTTCAGGAACCCAGGCACCGGTGGAAAAGCCAGTGGGTACACACATTCTATTCCGTGTAACTCGGTCCTGATAGGATCATGTATAGGAAGTTCAGCTTAACAGAACCCAGGGGGGAGCAAGCAGTGTAAGGCCATGAAGAGAGGGACCCTTTCTTAATACTAGTGAGCCTGAGGCTTCTGTGATTATTTCCTTAGTTAAGTTTCTAATGCAGTGATGAAACACTATGACCAAAAGCAAACTAGGGAGGAAAGCGTTTATTTGGATTACATTTTCACATCATATCAGGACAGGAACTCAGAAATGGCAGGAACCTGGAGACAGGAGCTGATGGAGAGACCATAGAGGGGTGCTGCTTCCTGGCTTGCTGTCCATGGCTTTATCAGCCTGCTCTCTTACAGCACCTCATACCACACCATGATCTGGGCCCTCCCCACTAATTAAGAAAATGCCCTACATAGTGCTCGCTTCGGCAGCACATATACTAAGAAAATGCCCTACATCCTGATCTCATGGAGACGGCTTCTCAACTGAGGTCCCCTCCTGTCTGATGACGCTGACTTGTGTCAAGTTGTTGCTGTAAAATTATAAAAAGAAAAATGCTTCTTTTATCCTGCACTAGTGCCCAAGATAACTGTTAGACATCTTCATCTCAGTCAGCAAAGCCTCTCACCCGCTTTGCTCCATCCCATATCACACTGCCAATGGCTGCTCTCTGAGCCTGGCAACAATCTCTCTACCCATCTAGTTCCCAAGGCAGGTCGCCACCATGCCAGACATGCACATCCCACTTCTGTGGCAGCCCAGTGTCTCCAGCCACCACATACTCTCTTAAATTCAATTAAATCACCACTTGAAAGAACACACAACACAATAACCTCTGATCCAATTAATAAGATATAATTGCCCACCTAGACATACGAAGCCCTGCACACATCCATCCCTTAAGAACATTCATAACAACCTGTAAATGTGCAGAGAGGAATCTTAACGTCTGCCTCCATGTTCTCTTGGCTGCTTCCCTCTTCGCTCCAGTCTCCTCCTCCCCTCTAAGTTTTCTCCCGCCCATCCGTCCTTCTTGTCCAATGACAGGCTTCGTTCTGTCTTGTACCTGCCTTCATCTGCATGATGACGTCATCCTACATCAAGGTTCATGCCTCTCCTGGAGTGAAGGACTGAACTCTGGAAGTTATGTAATCCTAGTCTCAAAGCAACATGAAGAACCTAGACACAGTAAGATTGCTGCTCAGGGAGACTGAAGAAATGGCCAACCAGTGACCGACTGACTCGAGACCCATCCCATGGGCAGGCACCAATCCTGACGCTATTAACGATTCTGTATTATGCTTGCAGACAGGAGCCTAGCATAGCTGTCCTCTGAGAGGCTCTACCCAGAAGCTGACTGAGCCAGATGCAGATACCCCCAGCCCAATGTTGGACGAAAGTCAGGGACCCCTGTGGAAGAGTTAGGGGAAAGATTGAAGGCCCTGATGGTGGTGGCAATCCCACAGGTAGACCAGCAGTGCCAACTAATCTGGTCCCCTGGGAGCTCCCAGAGAATGAGCTAACCACGGAAGAGCATACATGGTCTGGTCTGAGGCCCCTGGCACATATCCAACAGAAGGACCCTCAGTGGGAGAAGATGTGCCTAATTCTGCTGAGACCTGATGCACCAGGTTGCAGGGGGATGAGGGGGAGAGAGCCTCTCAGAGGCAAAAGGGAAAGGATTTAGGGGAGGAGCCCTGGGAGCAGGGAGCAGGAGGGGGCGGCATTTGGGATGTAAATAGATAAATAAATTTTTTTAATTTTAAAAACTAAATATGAAAAAGGCAAAGAGTGCTGCTCAGGGACGGGCTTCCCCTAGGCGTGGAAGACACTTATCCTCTGGCTTCCCCTTTCCCATGGATGCATGATGTCACCACCAGTTCTAAGCCCAGAGCAGACCTCAACTGAAGGAGTTGGTTCATGATCCTGCTGCTCTCTTTTAGGCGACTCCACCTCTCACAGACGCCATCCTACAGAAATCACCCCTGTGTATCCTGGACCATGAAGGCACAAGTGTACCCGATAACATACAAGTTCTCTGCCGTTATGATTATAGGCAACTAGGGCAAATGCCACTTTCAAAACTTTCAGGTAGGGCTGGAGAGATGGCTCGGCGGTTAAGAGCACTGACTGCTCTTCCAGAGGTCCTGAGTTCAAATCCAACAACCACATGGTGGCTCACAACCATCTGCAATAACATCCGATGCCCTCTTCTGGTGTGTCTGAAGACGGCTACAGTGTACTTATATATAATAAATATATATGTGTAATTTTTTTTTTAAATTTCAGGTGGAGGAGGTCTCTCGTTCTGTGGTTAGGTACAGGTGCTTTCTGCCCAGGTAAGAACCTGAGTTCCTCCCCAGAACCCACGTAAAGCACTGGATTCAGCCATGCACTTCTGTAATACCTGCTCTCTCACACTGAGACCCAAAGGTGGAGACAGAGAACCAGCCAGAAGCTCAAGGGCCAGCCAACGTGAAGCACAGAGTGCATCAGCAAAATGCAACAAGAGACCCTGACTCAGAACAGAGGAGGAGATGAGGACCCACCCTCCACAGTTTTCCCCGACCTCCACATGCATTCAGTGACTCGTGACCGCTCAGACACTCACACATCATGCGCAGGAACACAAAATTAATTATTCACTAATTAACCAAAGGTGCCAAGGCTACATATGCTTCTCGGAAAATAAAAAATAAATGAAAAATCCTGTTTATAACACGTGGTGATTTAACCACGGTTAATAGCACCATCGGGAGGCAGCAGAATTAAAACACGATTCATAAAAAGGAAGATTCACAAGATAAAAAACAGCGTTACAGCTCAAAGCATTGGCAAATTACTAAAATACGAAAAACGCCACAAAGAACAAGCAGCTCAACTGACCGCAGTTAGAACAGTAAAACCTGAATCAACCTCGGGACAGAATCCTATCATAATACAGATAAAAGCCTTTTCGCGAGCTACAGAGTATCGATCATTAGCGGCAAAGAAACTTGACTTGCCTATTCAAGCAAAGAACCATTTAATTCACAGTTTCCTGTTTGCTCAAAACTCATTTAAAAGTTTTGCAGCCATGAATTAAGCTTTAAATTTTTTTAATGCGCCCGTTTAATTTTCTGCTTGGTATGAAGTCGTCTATAATTTTTACAGGATATTAACCGCAATCATTTCTGCAGCGCTCCACTGGTCAGAGCCTCTCTGGGTTCTGGTGGAACCCAGCCTCTAGTGGAACCTGGGCTGATTCTGGTAGAATTCGTCATCGGCCTCAAGACTCTCAGGAGACCACCAAGCACAATCCCCCAAGGCTCAGAAAAGTAGCTGAATATCAGAGACACTGTAGCTGTCAGCTGTCTAGGCTTAAGAATCAGACTAGACAGGCCAGAATGAAGACTACACCGAACAACGGACAAACCTATCCAGGTTCACAAGAAAAAAACAGCTTCCAGGTGGCAGCCCGTACAGGTAGTGCCACCTGCTGGTCAGACGAGGTAGAAAACAAAAAAACAGGGTTGGCCCACCTGGGCCTTGAGTATTGTCCCACCTGCTTAAGTCTATCTGGAAGACCCTCAGATCACTTTCGTTTTTATTATTATATTTAATAATATTTGATTTAATATTTATATTATTATGAGAGTTTACATTTTTATTACTATGAGTGTTTTGCCTGTACGCACGTATGTGCCCACAGAGACCAGAAGAGGGCATCAGACGCCCTACAACTGGAGGAGTTGCATAGAGGCATGATCCACCAATGTGGTTTCTGGAAATTGAACCCAGGACCTCTGAAAGAGCAGTCAGTGCTCTTAACCATTGAGCCACCTCTCCAGCTCTGAGTTAATTCACTTTAAAAGACTAATCCCAACTGATCAGAGATGTTCAACCAAGAAAACTAAAGGAGCGAGGTGGGCATATTCCATAGAAGTTTAGTTAATGCCACGGACCCCATCCCAGTCTGCCTTCCCACTCCAGAACCACCGTGGACCTCAGTTAAATGGAATGTATTGACTACAGCCCCTGACAAGTAGAACATTTGATCACCTCTAAAGGAGAAACCTTTTGGGTTTTGGTCAGTACCCTTAAAGGTAGTTTTATTCGGGATTTAGTATTGACAATAGCCTTTCAAATATTCCTTGTGTATTAACCAAAAAAACAACAACAACAACAACAACAAAATACCTTGTTGGTTGAGTCCACACAACAAAGTACTCATAGGTGGAATCAAATCAATTAGACCATGAGATCACTTTAACCAGAAAAGGAGTGAGGTTTGCAAAGCCGGTTCTCACTCCGCAAAAAATGGTCCCAGCCTCTGACTTCTTAAAAAAATAATAATAATAATAAGTCATTCCAGGAAGAACTTGTCACAGAAATGGCTACACTGTCAAGTACAAACTCCAAGCTTAATTATTACTGATTTCCATTTTCCTAACCTGAAGAACCAAGGTCCTTCCTGTCCTAAAGTCTGTCATTTATCCATCTACATCTACGTCTGGTGAGCATGGCCTCGAGGAGGCTGCTCTTTGTGTGGGCGGGGAGAGCAGTGGCCCAATCTACAGCCTTGCTTTCTGGGCTCTCCTTCCCTACACAACTTTCCTTGGTTGAGTGACGTGTACCTTTTACATCATTGTTCCTGTACGATAACACAGAATTAGCTTTGCAGAGACCTGAGGGTTTAACTCCAAACCATTTTCAAATCCTGGATTTGCCACACATATGCGCCCTTGAGCAAGGGAACTCATTCCCACAACCTATTTGTTTTTAATATTAAAAACGAGGTGAACGTTACCCAAATGGTTGCTAAGGATTATCTGAGGTGGCTGACCAAATCCTTGTTGACATTCTTCATTGTCTTAGTTAGGGTTCCATGGCTGTGAAGAGACTCCATGACCATGGCAGCTGTTATAAAGGAAAACATTTCATCAGGGCTGGCTTACAGTTGCAGACGTTCAGTCCATTACCAGCATGGTGGGAGCATGGTGGGAGCATGGCAGTGTGCAGGCAGCCATGGTGCTGGAGGAGCCGAGAGTTCTACGTCTTGATCCAATGGCAGCAGAAGGAGACTGTGTGTCACACTGGGCATAGCTTGTGCATAGGAGACCTCAAAGCCTGTCCCACCGAAGCACACTTCCTCCAAGGCCACTCTCTTAATAGCTCCACTCCCCATGGGTCAAACAATGTGTCTATGAGGACCATTCTTATTCAAACCACCACACACACCAATAATTGGGATAATTTTTAAGTTTGCAGTTTTGTGTTGACTGCACTCACAGTCTATCTTTGGCTGCATATAGCTCCCAGGCTAAAAAAATATGAGTAGTATGCTAAAAAAAAAAAAAAGAGGAAGAAGAAGGCCTGAATAATCACAATCTTCCTGTCACATTTATTCAGATAACATTAAAATCTAATGGGGAGATGGCTCAGTGGGTAAAGTGTTTTCTATGAGAGCAAGGGGATCTGAGTTCTAATCCACAGCTCCCATGTCAACGCTGGGTGTGTCTGCAATCTCCATGCTGGGGAGACAGATCTCTGAAGCTCATTGGCCAGGCTAACCAAACCAGTGAGAAATCCTGTCTCAAAAAACTGAGCTAAAGAGCAATTGAGGAAGACACCGATGTCACATGTACATGTACGCCACACACACACACACACACACACACACACACCATGCACAGCCCTCAAACTACACAAGAGAAAATGAAAGCATTCAAAAGATTATTCTGGGGGTTGGGGATTTAGCTCAGTGGTAGAGTGCTTGCCTAGGAAGCACAAGGTCCTGGGTTCGGTCCCCAGCTCCGAAAAAAAGAACCAAAAAAAAAAAAAAAAAGATTATTCTGTCTGCCAAGAGGTGCAAACCTCACAAACAGATGTTTCTGCAGGTGTGGAGACGAAATGGCATGAGGAACTGACCTTGTTATTATCAGTCTCCCAGTAGAGGCAAGAGGTGAGAACATTTCAGAGGAACTCCTCTTAGTGTCTGCAGCACCGTGGTCCAGCTGACACCCTTGGTAACAACAGTGGCCTTCAAATTCTAACAGACGAGAACAGATGATGCCGTTCACAGACATTGGTGCCTCGCACACCCAAGATCTACAAAGATCACCATGACAGTGATATTCTGTAAGACACGGGGAAACAGTTCTAGTCTTCCTGAAGACCTCCAAAGGAGAAACTGACACAGCCCCAAAGGAGTCCTCTAATTCATACACACTCACAGGTACTGACACACACTCATAAACTCTCCTACATAACTCACTCATTCACACACTCACACAAACACACCAAGAAATCATAATGATGACAAAAATATACAATAAACATTTCAAATCTAACATCTGGTGACCAAAACAATTACTTTGCTGTTGTTAAAACTACAATGTTTCTATGGGCCTCCCACTTCATCTGGTAATGTTACCAATCCTAAAACACCAGCTCTCTTTTGTGTCTACCACCTTATAGGCACTTTTGAAACCTCCATAGGAAACTCACTGAACCATCACTAACAGATCACAGCTTGAACTGGACCTTATTTTCAAATAACGCACAAAAGAACTAATCAGTCTGTATCCCACGGGCTGTTCGTGCTGCTCGTTAAGGATCCAAATAGCTCCTGTCCAGGGCGCAGAATAAACGAAGAAAATGAACCACAGCACTGCTCTACTGTGACTGAGGAGGCAGCAAAAGTAACGTTTTGCCAAGAAGGACAGAGTTATCTAGGCAGTAGCCCAGCATGAAGGAGACATTCCTTCTGGTCCCCCGGAGCACGCCCTCCTGGTTACTGCCGAGGTGCTTGCTCGGCACGGTCCATCAGATGTACTAGAGTGCCTGGCCACGCCCTCTTCCGCCTTACTGAATGATCTGCGAAGGGGCCGTTTATTTCCATTCCTCTTCCATCCCTGAAATGTCCACGAAGGCTCAGGCTGTCATTTCCTCTCAATCTTCTCAATCAAGCTAGGGTCAGAGGAAGGGTGCCGGGACTCTAATAACAGACGGATGCGCTCTTCCATTCAGCCCTCCTCCTCTACACACATCGGGAAACCGGTTCCAGACAGCATTTCCTCCGATGCTTAGGAGGCCGAAGACGATTGCCGCTTAAACCACATACTCGCAGGCCAAAGACAGCATGTCAGACACAGTTATTTTCTGAGCAGATATGCTTTGGAGTAAAAATGCTACAAATATAAACACTGGCCTGGAGGCCTCAGAAGAGTTAGCAGGATAGAAGTTATAGGTGAAAAAAGTAATAACATCTGAAGGTCTGAAAAAACAAAACCAAACACGCAAATGCTTCTATTTGTTATAGTTCTACCTTATATGCGCGTGCGCGTGCGCATGCGCGTACGCATGCGCGCGCATACACACTCACACGCGCGCGCGCGCACACACACACACACACACACACACACACACATATGCTCGTAAATATATAAGATATTGAAGAAAATGCCCACAAAGCTGTTGTAATCAAGTATTTTATGTGGAAAGAGCCAGGAGTACAAAATCACCTACGTAGAGACTCCTTTAAAAATCTAAAAGCTTTGAACAAATATTAAAATGGATCACACTTTAATTCACCTTGGGCATATTATATAAGAAATTATATTAAACATTATCCATAAATCAAAATTACATTCAAAGACTGTGTCTCATACACATGAAGATGAAATAGAGTCCATAACAGCGTCTAAGACTCCCGAGGAGGCTGCCCGCAGAAGCGCTCTGGGCCTTTCTGCGGGAAGACCGGCCACACCATCATCTGCCTTGTTTCACATCACTGATGGCTCCCCATACGTCGAACATGAACTCATCAGGAAAGGCAAAGTCTCCCAGGGTCTCGTCGAGCGCGACAGCAAACTCATCTGGGTTGCTCTTGTCTTTTCCAGCTTCAAACATGGTGGTAGCTGTCAAGGGTAATGTTTGAGAATTAAGGAGCCATGAATTAGCATCAGAGGACCCATAAAATGTTAGCAGGACCATGACTTGTACCAAAGTAACACACACACACTTTCACTTACCAAGGAGCAGCGGTAGTTTTCAGTCCACTGTACAAGGTATGCAGTTGTCACTGCTGCCCTGTCCCCCAACCTGAGAGCCTGTTACTTGGGATTCCCTAGTATTCGTTCGGAGTTGTTCGAGGTTTTTTTGTTTTGTTTTTTATGTCTGGTGGGGGCTGTACGCACTGTGTGTGTGTGTGTGTGTGTGTGTGTGTGTGTGTGTGTGTGTGTGTGCTAGAATGCAACCTCAAATGTTGCCCCCTGCAACATCACCCACCTCATTTTGAGAGAAGGCCTCTGGCCTGGAGCTCGAGAGTTAGGACTAAACTGCTCTCTAGCCTGCTCCAGGAATCCTCCTGCCTCTACTACTCCAACACTAAGTTTGAAAGCGCATGTCACCACATCTTATATTTTCACACGGGCTCTGTGGATAAAACGTGTGCTTTACCGAGTGAGTCCTCTCTGCACCCGGATGGGTGAAGACACACTGTAGGAAACCCTGTGGCTAACCTCACCAGGAAAGCTCGTGGGTGCACACAGCTCATCTCCCACAGTGATTGACAATCTCTGTCCCTCCCCTCCCCCGGTCGCTAGCAGCTGGAGCTTACGCTTTCCTCACCAAAGGAGCAGTTCATAGCTTGCCACACAGAGCTTTGAGTTCTAGGACAGTTTGCTTAAATTAAGGCGGCATCTGGGATGTGCCTTCCATAAGAAGCTACTTGAACCCCGTGCTCTGTATCTCAGAAACGGCATCCGTCAGTCCATATTTCCAAAAAACTTTCCCCAGAGTAGACGCCCATGGAGTCCACCCTAGATGTTCGCTCGGCACCTTATAAGCACCAACAACCAAAAAAAAAAAAATATTTTTTTTAATACCATACATAGTACAGCTAAGTGCTGACCTCTTGTGGCCGCTCTGAGAATCTTTTTATGTTCCCACCACCACAAAATTTTGACCAATATACAGTTTCAATTAAGTTTGTAAATATTTAAACAAGTTTTAGGTATAAAGATTATCCTATTTCTTATAATATGCGTGTGTGTGCGTGTGTGTGTGTGTGTGTGTGTGTGTGTGCGTGCGTGTGTGTGTGTTTATATATGTATGCATGCTCTACCTCTAAGCTTCACCCTCAGCCCTACGTGTTTTAAAATATTTTATTTACCTGTTGTTTTTTTTTTTGCGGGGGGGGCGTTTTTTGCCTGAATGCCTGTCTGTATATGCAGTGTCTACATGTCTGTGCACCATGTATCTGAAGTATATGTACTGCCTGTGGAGGCCAGAAGAAGGCGGTAGGTCCCCTGGATGTTACAGAAGGTTGTGCGACACCAGTGCTCTTAACCGATGAACCATCTCTCCAGCCCCTACAGTGCTCTTTTTAATAGAAATCTACTCCGGATTCCACTGCTCTCAACTTAAAAGGAGCCCTTCCCAGTGTGCATTGTTTCACTGACCAATGAAAGGAAGCCAAGCTCTCCTTTTCCGGCTGGAACCATGGAGGCTGTACCAGACAAGAAAAGGTTGCCGCTGTGCCAGAAACCCTTAAGAAAAAGCGAAGGAGTTTTGCAGAGTTGAAGGTGAAACGCCTGAGGAAGAAGTTCGCCCTGAAGACACTGCAAAAGGCAAGGAGGAAGCTTATCTATGAGAAGGCAAAGCATTATCACAAGGAGTACAAGCAGATGTACCGGACTGAGATTCGCACGGCTAGGATGGCGAGGAGAGCTGGGCCCTTCAAACTATCTTCCCCGCGAGGTGGAAGGAAGAAAAAGACAACTCCATCTGTAGAAGGTGGAGATGCCGGCAACAGGGAAGACCAGACAAGCAGGCTTATTAGACGAACTAAGGTATTGCCCGTGGTGTTTTTACAGTCTGATCAGTTAATAAACAGTCACAGCTTGGCAAAAAAAAGAAAGAAAGAAAGAAAGAAAGAAAGAAAGAAAGAAAGAAAGAAAGAAAGAAAGAAAGAAAGAAAGAAAGAAAGAAAGAAAGAAAGAAAGAGAGAGTGTTTCTGGAAGCCACGGATGTAGGGAATCAGGGAAGTAACTGGTTCATTTGTCTGTTACATTAGTCTCACACTTCTGAAGTATATTTCATGCTAATTGTATCTGAACAACAGAAATTTCTAATTTAACAACAGCTGACATTCTTCAAATAATTACTTTCCTTACACTTTGACTCCCTAAGTGGCTGATCTCATTACCAATCATGTATAATGACAATGGCTTTGTGTCAATCAAAGGAATTTGCTACAGACATTTAATTAAACTGACAAGGGACCGCTGGGTGATTTTGATGAATATTTTAGAATGTTTAATGGTCTAAATTTCTGAGAGCAAGAGAAAATTCATTTTCTAAGGTTCTTTTTCATTACATTTATTTCTCCGTTGTGTGTGTGCACCTGTGCATGTGGGAGCGTGCATGTTCCGGTACATGGTGCTTGCACCAGGCTTAGCGAGCAATGCCTTTACCTGACCGACCATCTCACTGACCCAGAAAATTCATCTTGAAAGACTTGTGTCTTAAATCCATCTATAGTCACTTGTACCATTAGCCAACAGAATATATTTGTATTTTCTAAGATTTGATTTGCAGGGCTTGAGAGATGGTCATCTATTAAGAACACTTGCTCAGGCTGGAGAGATGGCTCAGTGGTTAAGAGCACCCGACTACTCTTCCAGAGGTCCTGAGTTCAAATCCCAGCAACCACATGGTGGCTCACAACCATCTGTAATGGGATCTGATGCCCTCTTGTGGTGTGTCTGAAGACAGCCACAGTGTATTCACATACATGAAGTAAATAAATCTTTTTTTTAAAAAAACCTAACTAAATGGGTTGTGATAAGAATAAGAAGGAGAGGAGCTGGAGAGATGGCTCAGTGGTTAAGAGCACTGACTGCTCTTCCAGAGGTCCTGAGTTCAAATCCCAGCAACCACATGGTGGCTCACAGCCATCTGTAATGGGATCTGATGCCCTCTTCTGGGGTGTCTGAAGACAGCTACAGTGTACTTACATACAATAAATAAATCTTTAAAAAAAAAAAAAGAATAAGAAGGAGAAGGAGGAGGAAGAGGAGGAAGAAGAAGAAGAGGAAGAAGAAAAGAGAAGACTGGATCTTGCAGAGGACACAGGTCAGTTCCCAGCTTTCTATGGTGGCTCACAATCATCCATAACTCCAGTTCCAGAGGATCTGACTTCCTCTTCTGGTCTCTACAGGTACCAGGTATTCATGTGGTATGTACATATACATATATATGCATATGCATACACATACATATACACATACACATACGCATACATATACATACAGGCAAAACACTCATACACATAAGTAAAGTAATCGTTTCATTAGGGGAAGCCGGAGAGTTAGCTCAGCAGTTCAGAGCATTCAGGTTCAGTTCCCAGACCCCACAAGATGACTCACAACAGCCTACAGTTCCAGTTCCAGTTCCATGAGCCACCACGGCCTCTTCAGGCTTCCATAAGCACCAGATTTATGTATCTCTACCTATTTAAATATGTGTGTTGGGGCTGGGGATTTAGCTCAGTGGTAGAGCGCTTACCTAGGAAGCGCAAGGCCCTGGGTTCGGTCTCCAGCTCCGAAAAAAAGAACCAAAAAATAAATAAATAAATAAATATGTGTGTTGAGGGAAGTGTAATGTGAGTGCAGTACCCATGGCTGCCAGAAGAGGGTGTCAGATCCCTCTGGGGCTGGAGTTACAGTGGCTGCGAGTCATTGACAGACATTTAATTAAACTGACAAGGGACCACTGGGTGATTTCAATGAATTTTTTTAGAATGTTTAATGGTCTAAATTTCTGGGTACTAGGAAGCAATCACATCCTCTGGACGAACCATCTCTCCAGCCCCCATATGTGTAGTTTAATAGAAGTAACTATCTCTGATAGAACTGTGAACTTTTCTAAAGGTGAAGGTCTTACACTGAGAGCTGTGGTTCTCCCCAAATCCCAGCTCAACTAAAGACAGATGAATTAGATTATTTTCCAACAAACACTACCTGTCTGCATTTTTTGAAGTCACCACCCGCTCTAAAACCCTCTTCCCCTCACGTCTGCATTATTGTCACAAGCATGAGTCATTTGTCCCAATCCCAGAATTTCCCCAAACATAGAATTCTACAGAAGAGATGACCCTGACCACACACAGGCTTGCTTTTAACTCTAGCCTTCTCTCCTCTGATCAGCCAACGGGGTTCTGAGTCTGGTTACTTATTTCTTTCCCTAGGTTTGGGGAGTTTCCTTGAACACTGATTAGATTTTCTATGCCTTTAGTTTTTATCTCAGCTCATTTGTCTGCCCCCTGGGTTTCAGCTTTGCTGATCTTGAAAGTGTGTGGCCTTTTCTGCTTAGCCTGTCTTCTCCCCCGGTGTCTAAGTGTGGGATGCATCGACCTTGTCTTCTGAACGTGATATGCTTGCTTTTGTTTGATTTAGTTTATTAGTGGTGCTGTCACCACGGTTTGGTTTGGTTTGGTTTGGTTTGGTTTGGTTTGGTTTTCCTGAATTTTTCATTCCAAACATTTCCTTTTGTTTGGTTGGTTGAGCTTTGAAGCAGGGTCTCACTATGTAGCCCTGGCTGTCCTGGAACTCACAGAGATCCACCTGCCTCTGCCTCCTGAGTGCTAGCATTAAAAGCGTGCACCATTTTTAAGCAATGCAATATGTTTCTCTGTGTTTATGTGTTTACACCACAGGATAACTAAATTATGCTGTACTGACTGGTTTTATGTCAATTTCACACAAGCTACCTTTACCTGAAAGGAGAGAAACTGATGCCACCATGAGACCCAGCTGTAACGCATTTTCTTAATTAGCGATTGATGGTGGAGGGCCCAACGCATGGTGGGCGGGGCCATCCCTGGGCCGGTGGTCCTGGGTTCTATAAGAAAGCAGGCTGAGCAAGCCAGGGGAAGCAAGCCAGTAAGTAGCATCCTCCATGGCCTCTGCATCAGCTCCTGACTCCAGCTTCCTGCCCTGTGTGAGTTCCTGTCCTGACTTCCTTTGACAATGAGCAGTGATGTCTAAGTGTAAGCCAAATAAATACCCCCACCCCCAACCTTGCTCCCGATGCCCCCACCTGGCACATTTCCTTCTTCCTTTCTTCAAAACTTCAATTTCTATTACTTTAATGGCTTTCTTTTCAACACTCAGGGGTGATTTTTCTTACTTTACATTTATCTGCTTTTATGTGTCTTGCCTGTTTTCCCTGGCCATCTTATAAGCATGCTCTTAGATCCTTTATCTGACATTTTACCCGGTTCAGTTAGTATCTTTGAACTTGTTGAAGATTTGTGGACTTTTGACTTAGGAGTCACGCCGCCTCCCTTTTTGTGTTTCTTGCGTTTCTGAGTTGTGAGGTGTGCATTAGCTGATTGTATACCACACCCATTTTATCTGGCTTAGTGAGCAGCGGGTGGGCTTAAGGTTCAGTCGCCAGCACCTCTCAGAGAGGAGAAAACGAGTTACTAAAACATCAACAATAGGGCGCCCAACAAGACGCAGTGGTACACTTAGATTGAAACCTCGTACTGCATCACCACCTACCATAAACTGACAGGGACAGCGACGGCTGTGAGGGGAGGTCAGCATTAAGGTGAGTACAGAGGTAGGAACGAGAAAATAAAGTGGGGAGGAGAAGGGGAGCCAGAAGAGGTCTGAGGTTACGGAAACAAATAAATGAGAGTGTTAAGGAGAAAACTGAAAGAAAACTTTAATAAAAGAAAACAAGGTCACCCAATCATGAAAAACACATAAGCAAAATCACAGAAATAATATAAACATAAGAGCTTTGGAAATAAAGTAACAATAAACCGGAAGCATAATAAAAAGAAAACTGAAAACAAGGGCTAGCAAAACAGGTGGCCTGTTACACTGGCTTCTCTTGGGTCCTTTAAGCCCGGGGTGAGTCAGGTGTCTGTGGAGCCAAGGACGGCGGGAGGCGTAAACTCTTACAGTTGATGCCACTGTGCCAATGTGGGTCACATGTCAGCCGTCCCCCTAGCTGCCTTCCCTTCTGCGGCTTCTTTGCATAGGAAGGGCTTCTGTTAACTACATTCAGCTCTGTATTATGGGGGGTGAGGGGAAGCTGAGTCTCCTGTGCTCCCCAAACCTCTCAGTTCATACCCCACGGAGTGACTAATGTTCCAACTGAGGGAGTGTCTCTCAATGCGTTGGGTGTGAGAGAAGTAAACACAACTGTGAGATCTGTGCAGACCAACCTGACTCTGAACCTTTAAAACCCCTCTAAGCCTCAAACACCCTGGGGGAGGGGAGGAGGTAGCAGGTGCCAAGTGCCTCGGTGCAACCACTGGGTTTTCAGTCCCTGTGGCAGCCACAGGTGGCTCAGGGTTGATCAAAGTCCTGGCATCGGGTTCAGGACAACAGAGACTACAAATTCATTCTAGGATAATAAGGCCAGTGCCCAGGCACTGAGGGCGAAACCACGTCTCCTGTACACTCCACTGTCAACCTCCCAGCCTGTATGTCCGACTACCTCCTCTGGCTATAGTCATGCATGAGATGTAGTAAGTTGACTTCCGGCCCCCTGGAAATTAGAGCCTCTGCTCACGAATAGATGCAGCAGCCTGGGAGAAATCGGGCCGCATCCTGCTGCAGCCAGCCCTTAGAACCAAGAACAGGTAGGTACCCGCTGAGACCGCTAGAGAACTCCATTCTGAAGGAAAGGGTGGGAAGCCCATCCACCCACTACAACTGCAAGATAGGTCTATGGCCCAAACTGGTGTCTGTCTCCAGGGCAGCTGTAGGGGGTGGTTCTGATGCTCTGATCAGGAATGAATGCTGAAGGTCCTGTTCCCCCATTGGTTCTTGACCATCAATAAAGATGGCTGGCTGGAAGAGGTGGGACTTCCAGTTTCCCCCACAGGCAGGCTAGCAGATGCAAGAGGAGGAAAGAGATTTGCCATGCTTTGGAGGAAGAAAGAGCCACCAGCTTCATGAGATCTCTAGTGGAGGGACCATCGGCTGCTTCCCCAACTGTGTCTGGGGAGCAGGAGGGAGATTAGAAGCCGTCTAAACTGAGGGAAGACTTAGAGGTGTTGAGCTGGGATTGAAGAGAAAGGCATGCTAGCTGATGAAGGCTTAGAAGAGCAAAAGGCATATTAAAGATAAGTTAGTGTGTGTGTGTGTGTGTGTGTGTGTGTGTGTGTGTGTGTGTTTCCTCCTTGGATCCAGGGTGGCTCCCGGGCAGGGGCTGGTAGTGCAGTCTGCATCTGTAGTAGAAACTACATGCTACAAACAGGAATTAAGCAGAGGGGCTCAATTTTGAGCAGCCACCTCTTAGTGCAAGGACACCCAGCCACAGTCCTGTGAGACATGGGGAGTAACACAATGGACCTCCTATTCAAGTGTTGACATATCATGGCTGAGGAATCACTGTCTCATCAAAACCCCAGTTCTATCTAGGTTTGCATGAGGAGGAGACGTTTCCTGTACTTCTTGAGTTACCTTTGACATGAGGCTTCCGCTTCCTCCATCCCACTAGCAGGGACCAACACAGCCTGAACCTCTCTCTGTTGGCCTCTTTTTGTGCTGAGTCTCCTTTCTGAGTCCCCATTCTGTACAGCTCTCCCGTCTCTCCCTTGGTGGCTCTTCCCATCCTCTCTTTCCTCATAACAGAGCTTGACCTTTGTTCCCCCAACTCTTCTCATCACACGGATATGCTCAGGCACCAACCATATCATCCATACCATCTCTGGAGTTACCCATCTATGTTCTATTCCTTTATGTGTATTCTCTGTACATAGGTGTGTGCACCATGTGTGTGCAGTGCCCATGGAGGCCAGAAGAGGGCGCCAGAGACCCCGGAACAGTAGCTACACATGGTCGTGAGCTGCCACATCACTGCTGGAGGCTGAACCCACATCCTCTATGGGAACAGTAAAAGTGACCTTAACTTCTGAGCCAGCTCCCCAGCCCAGAGCTGGCCATTTTTGAAGACAAGATCCATCTCTGGATGTGTTAGTTATAAAAACCATAATTTTTCTTACTTTTTTTTCCACCTTAAATACAGTTGGAATTAGGTTTTTGTTTTGGGGTTTTTTTGGTTTTTTTTTTTTATTGTTTTGTCGGAATAGGGTTGTTATTGTTGTGATTGTTTTGTTTTGTTTGGTTTGGTTTTGCAGTATTTGCTACTGGCAGGATTGCAAACACAAATTTAAGTTGGCAAAATCAAGACCTTCTGTCACATTAAATAGTAACATAAAAAATTACCTAGGAAATACCCAGCAATCCCAGCACCATGCAACTTATTCGTGAATTCTGAGTCTTTCCCCCCTATTTCAGAAATCCTATTAAATGAAGTACAACTTTAATTTCACAGTAAATAACGTAACCAAGATTCAATATAAAGGTGGGGCATCCAATGAAAAAAAATTTTTATATGCATCACTTATCAATATACCTTCATATGTATTTTAATGCACAGAACGTGGTAAAGGTGGTATTATTATTATTATTCACAGTGTCATACATGGTGTACACATCTGGTTTTTTTAAAGATTTATCTATCATATATAAGTACATTGTAGCTGTCTTCAGACACACCAAAAAAGGGCATCAAATCTCATTACAGATGGTTGTGAGCCACCATGCAGTTGCTGGGATTTGAACTCAGGACCTTTGGAAGAGCAGTCAGCGCTCTTAACCACTGAACCACCTCTCCAGCCCAACATATATGTGTTTTTTTGAAATAGGATCTCTCTATTATGTAGCTGTCCCATAGCACATAGTGTAGAACTGGCTGGCCTTGAACTCACAGAGATCCACCTGTCTCTGCCTGTCAAGTGCTGAATTAAAGGCCACCACACCCGGTCTAGATAAAAGTTTAAAAGTGGGGGTTGGGGATTTAGCTCAGTGGTAGAGCACTTGCCTAGCAACCTCAAAGCCCTGGGTTCAGTCCCCAGACCCGGGGGAAAAAAAAAAAGTGGACTGAGCAGCAATCCCCCACAGCAAGTAGCAGGGTAAATCCTTACTCTTTACTGTTTCTATGTTCTTCCCGACCCCACAAATCCTTTTTATCTTGAAAGTACACTTGGGTGTCATTTGTAAAGAGCACGGAGGTTAACAACAACAGTCTCACCTAAGTCGATATCTCGAATCCCCATGTACAGTTCAAGGAGGTCGTCAACCTTCTCGATCGCCTTTGCTTTGGCTTCAGAGGGCTGTGCAAAGAGAAAGACAGGATATCGCACTCACATAATAACATCTCTTGATGCTCTGAGCACACACAGCAGGAAATGGCTGGCCCATTAGCTAATTTTAGTGGACATATCTGGAATATAACATAACCTTATAGCTAACTATAAATGGATGCCGTAAACACTTAGCTATAGTCAGCATTAATAGTATGGATTTTCTATTTCAAAGACAAAGAAAGAAAAAGACACAGTTCCTCAGACCTGAACTACCTCCATAGGACAAGGGTGTAGTAAGTGAATAGACAACCGTTTTAAAGGGCATAACAGGCTGGAAGTCTTCAGAAGAATGTGATTTAAAAACTGGGTTTCCAAGGGGGAGAGGTGCTAGACACACAGGAGAGAGACACCCCGAGTAGAAGGCAACATACATGGAAAGCCCGTGAGAATGTGTGAAGTCTGACAGAAGAGCGTGTTACAGTCACTGTGAGAAGTCCATGGGTCTGGAGAATACAGGCAGGCAACTCGAACTTAGGGGACCTGTGCCACTAAAAAGTTAGGGATCCTCAATGTTTCTCTCTCTCTTTCTTTCTCCTCTCTCTCTCTCTCTCTCTCTCTCTCTCTCTCTCTCTCCTCTCCTCTCCCCTCCCCTCCCCTCCCCTCCTTTCATCATCCTCCTCCTCTTACTCCTCATCATATGTCTGTGTGTCTGTATCTGTTTGTATTTGTGTCTGTGTGTTGGTATGTATGTCAGTGAGTCTGTGTGTCAGTGTGTCTGTGTATCTGTATGTCTGTCTGTGTGTGTGTGTGTGTGTCAGTGTGTCAGTGTGTCTGTGTGTGTTTCATGTATCTGGACGTGTGTAGCATCTCTGTGTGGAGGTCAGAGGCTGACATGAAGCGCTCTCCTCAATTGCTCTCCCTTATATTTTGAGTCAGGGTTTCTCTCTGAACCTAGAAGAATTCAACAAGCAAGCACAAGGGAGCCTCCAGTCTCTACCTCCCCTTCTGGGATAATCAGTGTGTGTGAGCATATCCATGAGGAAGTGCCAGTGCATTATGTGTGACTATGCGCATGTCTAAGGAGTGAGGTTCAGTGTATTTGTACAAGTGTGTGTATATGAATGAGTGAGATTTTTGGGTACATGTGTGTAATATTTGTGAATTGCATGAGATGGTGTGTGTGTGAAATGTGCATGTAGAGAGGAATGTGGGTGTATGCATGTGTATGAGTCTATGTGCATGTGTGAATTCATGTGTGTACATGAGTATGTAGAATGTTTTATATAAAGTGCATGTGGATATGTGTATGAATGTGCATTTGTGTGTTTACATGTATACATGTATGTGAGAATGTGTGTGGAATTCATGTGTGTACATGAATATGTAGAATGTTTTATATAAAGAGCATGTGAATATGTGTATGAATGTGCATTTGTATGCTTATATGTGTACATGTATGTGAGAATGTATGTGTGCATTAGTGTATGTGTATGAGAGTGTGTGCTAAAACTATCTGTGTTGTATACATGAGTATATGAGTATGTATGTGGGGGCATGGAGTATGCATGTGTGTATATGAGTATGCATGTCATTCTGTGTGTGTCAGTATAATTGTGTGAATGTATGAGCATTAGTATATGTAAATGTGTGTGTGGTGTATACATGTAGATGAATGATAAAGTTTATGTGAAGTATGTTTGTAGTTAAGTGTACATCAGTATTTCTGTGTGTATACATGTGTGTGGAGTGTTTATGTGTGTCAAGTAAATGGACTGTGTGTCTGTGTATGGGTATATGTTTATAAGCAAGTATGGTGTCATTGTGTGAAGGTGTATTTGAGTGTAACTGTATGTGAGTATACCTGTGTATGGATAGCTGTGTGGAATGTGTGAGTACTATGAGTACTATGCATATATGTTGTATGTGAACATGTGAGAGTATGCATAGAGTACATGAATTGATGTGTGAGTACATATGTTAGTGTGAGTACTATGCAGGGTGAGTGTGTGTATAAGCATGTGTGTGTGTGTGTTTCTATGTGCATGTGTGAATGCAAGTGTGTGCACATAGTTATGTATGTGGGTGAGGTATTTGAAGTGTATGTGCGTGCCCATGTGTGGGAAGTGTTAACATGGGTGTACTGCTTTGTGGGGACTAAAGCCAGTCTCCCCGGCAGCGTGCGCCTTCCCCAAGCCCATGGCTGTTTCAGAATGCATCTCCCACTTGCGCTGACTCTGCCACTTTCCGGAGGGACTGCTTGCTGCTTTCTTGTCTTCCCTTGTCCCTGTCAGTCTCTTGGTTGTAGCACTGTGTGTCCTGAACTGTTCTTCAGCCCTGCCCCCTGGTTCCTAATGGTTTCTGTTAATGGCTTTCGTTGTCTCTTCAGGGAGGAAAAGGGCCGTCACTCATTCTTGTATCACCGGTGCCCAGACTCCCAGGCTCAGCAAACGCCATGCATAAAGAATGAGGCCTGGGAGTGGAGCATCATGGTCCTGCATTTGTGCCAGGTCAGAAGGGAGATTGTTCCAAATCCTGTAAGTTCTTCAAATCCTTCAGAAACTCCATTGCAGACCGTTTGTACCAATCTAATATTAGCATCAAACTAGCTTCTTTTCATTATGAGCTGATTTTAATTGACCTACTTAATTAAACAGGCTATGCAAATCTGTGGATTTGTTAATGTCTATATTTGAATAACTTTCTCTTAGCTCCCCAGATAGATCCCAGTCTACCCTCCTCTCATTGAAGCCTACAAGCGCTCTGTATAACAGGGTACTTCACAGATACCCATTAATTGTGTTAGCTATTGGGAGATGACGTTCATCCCACGGGACATGAAGGTGCCCGGCACACCCTGCTTCTTCTGCACACTACATCAAAGCTGTTCATTTTGCCTCACGGCCTCCCACAGAAAGCCAAGAAGGCATCCTCCTAGTGCTCGCCGCAAGCTCCGCCCACTGACTACATTCTCTCACCGACCCCTGCCTTCCACTGAGGCACGTGCGTGCAGTGACTCAAGGAACAGTGGCAGTCTTCAGCAGTACAACAGGCAGTGTAATGAGCAAAGGAAAATGTAAAGACTCGGCCAGACCCTCACGCCCTGCTGTTCCACACAGAACGCAGCACGGCTCACTTTCAAACCCTTCGACTACTGCGTCTCTCGCAGCGGCGTTCGCCTCTGCGCTGGCTTTTAACTGTCAACCTGATGAAATGTAGACGCACGTCTCTGAGAATCTCTACCAGGGATGTTCTAGATCAGGTTAACCGACACAGGAAGACCCACTGTAACCGTGGCAGCACTGTCAAATGAACTGGGGTCCCAGAACCAAGAGAAGTGAGCTGAGTACCAGCGTTCTTCATCTCTCTCTGCTTCCTGAGCTGCTGCTCAAGCTCCTGCCACCACGGAGCTTTCCCCAGCATGGCGAACTGAATCCCTAACTCGCCATTCCTCCTCTAGGTTCTTCAAACACACAGCATGCTGAGTGACCCACTTACGACGTCCCAAAGACAGCATTGACCTACTGGCTCTTTAAGTATAGGCTCTATCAACCCAGCCCTTCACTGACGCTAGACCCTTGTCATCCAATAAGACCTGGGGACCACTCTGTAAACAGCATCCTAACTAGTCACCTGACTCACCCTCTGTTCCGCAAACCTGGGACTCTGAGGGCAGCAGTCACACCCAGACTAAAAGGGCCCAGTGCCTGGGGGTCAGAGGGCAGCATTCACACGTACAGACTGAGGGCCCAGGGCCTTGGCCCTGCTCCTAGGAGCTGCAAGTGTCCTCCTACTTCATCTGCACTGCAGTGGGTAGACCCGCCCCTGCTCCGCCCACTGGGATCTCTGCAGGCTGCACCACACACCTCCACCCCACCCCACCCCACCCCACCCCCACCCCACCCCCGCTGCTCTCTTCCTTCACCTTCTGGCATTTCCCACTCTGACACTGACCTCTGTGTTGACACAGTCAATCAATATGTGAAACCCTTAAATCCATAATTAATTCATTAATGCTGAAAACACTTGAGTTCCTATGACACATGAGATTCTGTTCTAGGTGACCAAGACTGTGAACTAAAAATGGATGAGGTTAAATAAAATAACGATATAAATCCAGCAGTATTTGATGCTTTGTAAAAAAGAAAAAAAATTAAGGTTAAAAAGTGGGAAAGGGAGAGAATTGTCGCTTGTGCCTGATATTCAGAGAAGATGACATACAGGCAAAAACATGAAGGAAGTGAGAGCGCAACGAAGGTACCAGCAGCGGTAATAGCAGCCCTAAAACCCTAAGCAAAGGAAACACGGAAAGCAGGCGTGGGGGTGGGGTGGGGTCAGGGAGGAGCCTGCCTGAGCGAGGGAGGAGCCTGTCTGGGTGAGGGAGGAGCCTGTCATGGAAAGGGAGGAGCCTGCCTGAGTGAGGGAGGAGCCTGTTTGGGCGAGGGAGGAGCCTGCCTAGGTGAGAGAGGAGCCTGCCTGAGTGAGGGAGGAGCCTGTCTGGGTGAGGGAGGAGCCTGTCTGGGTGAGGGAGGAGCCTGCCTGGGTGAGGGAGGAGCCTGCCTAGGTGAGAGAGGAGCCTGCCTGAGTGAGGGAGGAGCCTGCCTAGCTGAGAGAGGAGCCTGCCTGAGTGAGGGAGGAGCCTGTCTGGGTGAGGGAGGAGCCTGTCTGGGTGAGGGAGGAGCCTGCCTGAGTGAGGGAGGAGCCTGTCTGGGTGAGGGAGGAGCCTGCCTAGGTGAGAGAGGAGCCTGCCTGAGTGAGGGAGGAGCCTGCCTAGCTGAGAGAGGAGCCTGCTTGAGTGAGGGAGGAGCCTGCCTAGCTGAGAGAGGAGCCTGCCTGAGTGAGGGAGGAGCCTGTCTGGGTGAGGGAGGAGCCTGCCTGAGTGAGGGAGGAGCCTGTCTGGGTGAGGGAGGAGCCTGCCTGAGAGGGCGAGGGAGACCAGGAAAGTGGTGGTAGATGAGATCTGAGTAGAAATGGGAGGTGAATGAGTCCTAACTGTTATTCCCGGGGACACAGGAAACCCCAACCTGGGACCCCCACCCCATTCCTGCCCCACTTGCATCTTAAAAGGATAATCCCGGCTGCCTCTGCCCAGCACAGAAAGAAAAGGGAATAACTGCAGCCTCTAGGGTAGGGCAAGGGTGCTTGAGGGCTCAGCGCATCCGGGGAGGCGGGGAAGGGGCGGTGTTTAGAGACTGGTACGTCACAGAGCGGGACCGACAAGGTTGTGCTGGCGGGAGGAATGTAGAGTGTGAAAAAGAAGGGGCAGAGACGACTAGGAAATACTTAGGAGGTTGAATGTCACAAATGTAATCATTCGTTATGAGTCTCCGCGAGTGCATTGCTCATGACTCTGCCTGGGTTGCGTTCTTTTAAGATAAATCCAAATATCCACGGACAAGTCTAAATAAGTGATCTGCAGAAGCGGGGGGATTCCCACTGACCACAGCCTCCCTTCCCAAGCTCTGGTGTGTTTCCCTTACTTCCTCGGTGGTTTCCGTGTTGCAGCAGGAGGAAATACATTCAAAGCATGCGTTTTGCGCCCGAGCGCATTTTACCCGCTATGATTACGTTAGCTTTATCTCCAGCTCTAATAAACGTGCAGACCTGTACACTCCGGGACAGAATGGGAAGGGATGAACTAACATACCAGATCTTCTACCGTAGCGGGGCCTTTCGATCTCAGGCGAAGAGTCCCTCTTGAAGTACCAATTTTTTCCGTTGATGTCTTTCCGGCTTTTGACCTTGGTCCTATTTCTGTAAAAGCACGTGAGTAGGAAAGGCATGAGCTCAGAAAGGATCCGGACAGAAACTGTGCGAGCAAGGCAGTTTGCCCTAGGAAACAATACGCAACTGTGGCAGATTTGAAAAGGGATGTCGTGCCTCCTTACAGAGTTACCGAAAACACAAGCACACCAGGCTTCCCTTATCCCCGTATGTCTGTGGATAGTTGGAGCGACAAAAAAAAAAAAAAAAAAAAAAAAAAAAAAAAAAAAAAAAAAAAAAAAAAGCATCCGGGTGGGAGAGCCCGGAAGCTTTACAAAAGGAACACTGGAAATCAGTTTCATTCTCGGAGCTAAGGGGTGTGAGTGGCTCAGAGAGGGTCAGGAGATTTATGGGGATTTCATCTCTATCCTAAAGATGGGGAAGAGAGAAGCTTGCTGGAAGAGAGATACTGTAACTTGATGCTTTGCAGACCAAATTTTTTTTTTCGTTTTTCTTTAAAGTTTATTCAACACAGCATAATCTCCAACTTCACTGAGGTAGCTGACCATGTCCACGACTGAAGCCCCCTCTAAACTGGAGTTCTTTGTTGAGCCAGCCCCAGCCTCAGCTTTCTTGTCAGCTCCAGGGGGCACAGCACTCCTTCTGTAGGTGTCTCTGCCTGCCTCCCCTCTTGTGAATCTTGCAGGCCGCTCACCCTCTGGACCTTTGTGCCGAGGCCTGCCGGTCCAGGGACGGCTGTGGCGCAGGGTGGCGGGCACGATCTCCGGAGGTAGGTGCAGGTAATCTCGGAGATACTGGAGGCCCTCATTCGTGAGGTTCCAGTAGAAATGTCTCCAAGCAAACTGCTCCTTCACGTAACCTTGAGTCTTGAGAGACTAAATGACCTTCATGACATGAAGGTTGGGCACGTTCTTGTCTGCCAGCTCGGGGTGTTTGGGCATGTGGACATCTTTTTTGGCAACCATCACCCCTTCCTTAAAAAGGAGTTCATAAATAGCAATCCGGTTCTTCTTGGGCACCAACATCGCGGCGGCTGCAGGGTCCCAGGCGGAGGCTCTGCAGACCAAATTCCTGCTATCAACCCCATTTTACAAATAAGGAAATTAAAGTCAGTGCCGCTGGAACTCAAAACCGTGTCTCACCAGGCAGAGTGGCTCATGACTAATCCCAGCACTTGAAAGGCTGAGGCAGGGAGATTGCTAAACTCACATCACATGATCCCAAACTCTTTGCTCTTTGCTTAACAACACAGCAGCCCCATAGCAACCAGGAACTGGAAGAATGGTTTCAACCAAGACAAAGAAAAACAAGCTGGGGCACTTCCAAAGAAGGACCTCCCAGGGTCTCCAGGGACCGTCCAAGGGAGGCCACTGCTGTCCTGGGGTAGGCTTTGCCTACTTTGTTTTGGTTTTTCTTTTGCAACGCACCAAATGTGGTTTTCCAAGGCATTAATCCTTAGCAGCCTAACCTAGGGAGAGGGGAGGGCAGGTAATTGGAAGCTGCGTGTCCCATCTACACCTCTCCAATAGCACATACCCTGTGGGAACAAAGGCCGTGCTTAGCCAGATCCACTCTCTGGCAAAGAACTGGATACTCAGAGGTTTGTATGCATTTCCTGATTTTTCTTTTTTCAGTTTAAGCCATTAAGCCCACTTCTTTAAAAATATCACATTGACCGAAATAAAAAGAAATCAGAATCTAAGTAAGCACAGGCTACTGATCCATGACCTCTGCAAATGTGTCCAAGTCCCTTTGCTGCACTCTCTCTGCAGCTGCAGCTCAGTGCAGGGCACAGGGGCTCTACCATCAAGAAGACAGCTGAGCCTGTGAGGACCTGCAGAACATGCTGTCAGGTTGGAGCAGGCAGAGAGGTCTGTGCAGACATCAGAGGTACAGGTGAGTGTGTTCTTGATAAGAACCCTAGACCGGTTTGTATCTTCTGCCAAGTTCTGTTTTCTTTCTGGGTATCTAGGTCAATGAGATTAAGAATCTTACACATTCATTCACTTTAACCTAAATTTAGGGTCAGGATCTCCAAAACCCAAGTTTTCCTCTGAAAGTTATCATAGGATGAAGAGGCAGCCTCCCGGAAAGGAAAGAAGCCATCCATGGTGTTGAGATGGTGCCCAGATGTTAGTCAGTGACTGAGCAACTGTCCGGAACAGCGAGGCTGCACCCGCAGGCTCACAGCTCTGACCTTGCCAGTCACTACATGTCCCTGGGGAAGAAAGGATTCTCAGCTGCTCAGAGCACAGTTCCAAAAAGAGTGTCCAGTGAGAAAGAATAGGTCAGTCTGTCATCAGCACTGACCAGCAGTGCGAGTGTTCCCAGCCCAGGGTCACCGGTAAAGCAGGGAAGTCAGTCTTGGCTGGATGGTACCAGCAAGTGAACAACACATACGAGCGTGCACACCACACTCACGTTTTGCCACCTCCCAACAGAGCTGGGAAACATGCCGTGCACACGCGCCCACATCGCTCCACTCCACTCTGCTACAAACAGCACACAGCGCGCACACCGCTACCGCCACAGTGTCCCCCTGCCACCCAGCCAGCACTCTTTGCTTTCAAAACAATATTCCCTACGGAGGAGACAGTAAACTGCTCACTTCTCACACGTATGATTTATTCTAGTACTACATACATGCGTGCTCTAATCGAGTCTGTGGAGCGGATCGGCCCTGTAGATGTGCTAACGGATGGGAGAAGACCCAGCCGGAAAGCGTGCTGCCCCAACCCCTGAGTTCGAGTCCTGGATTCTGTAAGAGTAGAGAACCCGGGCTGGGTGGTAAGCACGCACACATTGACTGTAGACGAGAGACAATTTCAGTTCCCGTCGCCATCACTGCCCCACTGGGATGGACTGTAGCCGGAACGGTGAGCTAAAATAAATGCATTCTCCACTGTCTGCCAGGATATTTTATCACAGCCACAGAAACGAAGCTGGGACGGGTCTCCTCCCGTATCTTACTCCTCCCCACAACAGCAGTCTAGAAGGGAAATTACGTAAAGTAGAAGAGTGTTCATTCTTAACAAATATAGAGCTGTAAAAAGTTTGCGCATGTACTCCCTGCAGACCACGCCCCAGGCTCCGCACCTCCCCAGCCGGAGCAGGGAACACACGCTGACTGTCTCTGTCACCCAGAGTCCGTGCCGACACTTGGGCTCACTCTTGGCATCCTATATGTCTGCGTAACTGCTTAGGACCGTGCACCCATCACTGAGTATCAGGCAGAGTGCCCCCAAAATCTATCATAGGATTCTATCCTCTTCTCTGTGACGGCCATCTTCTCAGAGAGTGTCACTTCCAAACTCACCACTTGGTGGCACTAAAGCAGAAGTTAAACTCTGGTTTAGACAGCCTCCAGACTGGCATCGCCCAGCCAGGCTTTTTCTAAGATTTGAGGAGGTTTCAGGGACAGGTCAGCTTGTTCCTACATGAAAATGGGCAAGACGATCCTGCTCGCTCACTGTGAGGCTGGCCAAGGAGAAGACAGGTTTAATGTTCGGGGAATGCTTAAAAGATTCTGAACGTTGATAGTCTGGCCGAATTTGGAGCGTAGCCTACCTCAGCAAGTCTGGGCAGCCAGGACAAAGCCCTAAACCCATCAGTTCACAGAAATGGGGAGACACAAGGCTTCTCTGGGGATGAGTTAGGAGAGGACGTGGTTCAGACTGTAGATCTGATAACCAGTCCCAACCTGTAAAGTCACTACACTCACACATAAGGATTCTCCTCCCTACCCAGGAGGTGCATGGGTACCGGCCCGCCTGCCACCCATCATTGAGAATATAGAACACTCCAGCTCGGCGAGGCCAGCTGCTTCTGCAGTGAACCAAGTGTCACCGAGAGACAGCTGTGTTTCTCCCAAACCTTCCCGTAGCTGTTATATCTGTCACTCTAATTACGCGATTTAATTTTAAAGAACTTGAGCTGATGACACGGGGAGCTATAATTACCATGAAAATTAGGTTGAGCGCTTTGGAGCAACTCCATAAAAGGAGGGGGTGGGGGGGAGGGAGACACTAGAAAAAGTATTTTTACCACGATCGGTCCACAAACCTGACTCTTCTTTTTAATGGAAAGAACTAAGAAAGATGTCTGGTTAGGTGTGGCAGCGGTGACACTCAGGAGACAGAGACAGGACAATCAGAGTTCAAGGTCAACCCTGGCTACAGGAACTGTGAAGGAAGGAATGAAGCAAGCTGGGGAGAGGAGATTTCACACACTCCGGTTCATGTGGCCTACCCAACGAAAAGGTCTTCGAGGAGCTAAAGGACAAAGATACCCTATGAGCCTGGCAACCTGAGCCCCATCCACAGGACCAATAAACTCATCCTCTGACCTCCACCAACGTGTGTAGCACCTGTACCACATATATGCACATGAGTAATGACAGTGGAGAATGAAAATAAGTAATAAGGATGGTAATGGTAATGAATTAAAGGCCTTTTAGGTCAAGAATAGAAAAACAATGTACAGTTTTCTGTTCCAAATCAAAACACAGCCTTTATTCAGACATGAAGCGCTTTAGTGACTACTGGCTGGCATTTTTTTAGCAAGCCTACAAACTCCCAATCTTAGCTGTGTAGTAGGAGGAAAAGCCTTTGTCTCCAGCCCTACCCCAAAGCCAGGATGTGAATCCCAGTGAAATCAGTGTAGACAGAACTGATTCCAAAGCCTGTTCTCAGGAGAAGTATTACGGCAGTCTCTCAGTTTCTGCATGACACCAGGGCCTTAGCCTGGAGTACGATGTCACACCTAAGGGCAGAAACAGGATCTCAGCAAATGGTAGGCACCAAGGGGATCGACTCTGCCTGAGAATTGTTCAGCGGTTGATAGTCCAGGGACTGGGGTACCGCTCAGAGCACGTGCCTGGTACACCCAAGACCCCAGGGACCATCTAGAACTTCTTTTTAAGTTTCAGAAACCAGGAGGAAAGGCAGAACAGAATCAGTCTTTCGAGCACACAAGAGACAGTAGGGAAGGGTTATGCCTGAGATGGCTGGAAGCCACATTTATATAGAAGGCGAAGGGGGGGGGGGGTCAGCATTTTAGTAACACAGGAAAAAGAAATTAATTTCTCACAGTTCAAAATTGATATGATTTTTTAAAAAATATTTCTTACTAGATTTCAGCTGAATATATGGGTTCATTTCATTTTCCTAACTCCTCAAAAAATATATGATCTGGCCTTATAACCTCTTTTTCCTTTTCTTTTTTTCTTTTTTTGTTTGTTTGTTTGTTTGTTTGTTTGTTTGTTTGTTTGTTTGTTTGTTTTTGAGACAGCTTCTTACTCACCGGCTCAGGGTGACCTGCCAGAACTCATTATATAGCACAGGCCTACTTCAAACTCCAGTGATCCTCCTGCCTCAGCCTCTTGAGCACTGTGATTACAGACATGAGCCACCAAGCCCCACTGCCCCAGCCCTTTGGGACATCTTGTGGGGACTTTCCACTGAGATCTGGCAGCCCCCGCCTTACACTTGGTTCTCACACAACATTCTGTAGCTCACAGCTGTGTACTCATGGCCACAGCTAATGGGCTACCCCATGCAATGATCATCCTTCTGCACCATGACCAGAGTGGTTCAGAGCATGAACCTTAGACTCTGAACGCCCGAGCTTTCGTCTACAGCTTGAGATGGAAAACCCTTATCTATACCCAGGCACCCAGAGGACTAATGCAGGAAGGACTCTGGGCCTGACAACCTTCACCTATTAGCAGACTGTTGTAGCTGACCAATGGCTTGAGAGAGGGTGAAGGGAGACTGAGGGTGGGAGGGAGGGAGAGAGGAGAGAGTCTGCTCTTCACTCCCTCCCAAAGAAAGCCATTCACACTTTTTCCAAAAATGAGGACCATATGAAGGTCCTCTTCCTAAGTTCAAAAGGTTATCACTCCAAACACCAGGAACACAGGCCTCTCTCCCCACCTGTCTCTGTCTCTTTTTTGGGGGGGGGGAGCTGGGAACCGAACCCAGGGCCTTGCGCTTGCTAGGCAAGCGCTCTACCACTGAGCTAAATACCCAACCCCTCTGTCTCTTTGTCTTAATTAGCATTTATTTCTAACCCCCCCTTAAATAAAATCATATAATGGCTCCCTTCAATTCAGAGTAACACAGATAAGCCTCCTAGGGCTCTACTTAGATTCCTAAGAGTCAAATGCAAGCAAAGCCCCTCACAGATGCCCCACACTGGAGGTCCTCCAGCGCCTGTCCCTGTCCCACTGGTGGGAGGCCTTAAAGGGGAAGAAGAGTCCCTTGGAGAGCCAGAGTGATGAACAGAATCCCAGGACTCTGGTCTCTGCCCCCTCCATCCCAGAAAGGGAAACACAGCCTTCCCCTAACCTGCCAAGCGTCCCCTGTAGCTTCCTCCATCTTGAGTGCAACAACAGGGAAAGAAAAATGGAGGAAAAGGAGTTTCCTGACAGAACTTTCCAACAGTCTCAGAGCTGCAAACCCAGGGATGCCTGCTGTCTCAGGGTTCCCAGAACGGACTGAGTCTCGGGGATTAATACAAACCAGGTTGACTAGCAGCAGACCCCACCACCAGTTTATTACACAGGAAGAGAGCAGCTCTATGCAGCGTTGAAACCAACCCGTGTTATTTTACAGAACTGCGGAGTTAGCTCAAGTGTTCTCATTTAAAGTCTAGGTTCTTTTTTGTTATTACATATTCATTATTCTTTCTAAGTATTTTGAGAGAGAGAGAGAGAGAGAGAGAGAGAGAGAGAGAGAGAGAGAGAGAGTCCTGGAACTGCTGAGCTCTCTCTCCAGTCCCCAAATCCATGATCTTACACCTTAATCTGCAGCGATTAGAGGCCAACAGGGTCCCTGTGTTTCATGCTCATGGGCCAGTGTCTTCCTTTAGAAGTGATGGCCACAGCAGAAGGCAGAGAGCACAGAGCAGAGGAGAAAAATGGTCCAGACCATGAGTTCTGCAAAGTCAAAGACTCCAGAAACAAGGAGAGTTTCAGAGTCCCGTCCAACTGGGTGACTCTGCTCTTTCACTGTCTGGCCCGCCTGAGAATGATTCATCTAAAACTTCCCTCCCCACTGCTATGAGCCCAGAGATGCTTAGGATACTTGGCAGCAGATCAAAGGGTAGGGCATGAAGGGTGTTCCCTAAGGCCAAGGCTCTCAGCGGGAGTTAGCAATTGTGTCTGATGCATTTACGAGTGCTATACACCTACCGTGCTTTTAGCTTTTTCTTCATTAGTTGACAACTTTTTCCTTATTTGATTTTATTTTATTATTTAGAGACGTGGTCTCACGTAGCCCAGACTGGCCTTGAACTTAATTTGTAGTCAAGGTGATCTTGAATTCTTGATCCTCCTACATTCAGCTCCCACATGGTGAGATTACAGGTGAGATTAAAGTCCTGGTTTAGATGGTACTGGGGACCAAACCTAAGGCTTTGGGCACTGTAAGCAAACACTCTACAACTGGGCCACCCCCACCCCCATTTTTCTGTCTGTCTGTCTTTCTTTTCTTTTCTTTCCTGTGGAGATGGAGGCTGTACTCACAACATAGACAAGTCTAGCATCAAACTCAGAGATGTGCCTGCCTCTGTCCCTCTGCCCCTCTGCCCCTCTGCCCCTCTGCCCCTCTGCCCCTCTGCCCCTCTGCCCCTCTGCCCCTCTGCCCCTCTGCCCCTCTGCCCCTCTGCCCCTCTGCCCCTCTGCCTCCTGAGTGCTGGGGCTCAAAGGTTTGCACCACCGTACCTGGCATTTTTTGTTTTTAATAAGGGTTTAAAGCTTGCTTAGAAAGAGTCCCTATGTTGGTAACTAGCTGGGTCTTCTATTTAGACCATTTAGAATATTTATTTTGCTTAGAATTCATCTCAAACATCTACTACGCCCCGTCCCAGCAAAGCCAACTTGGCCCTTCATTCATCTTCTTCCATAGAATCACTGCGGCAGAATGAGCTATGCTGCATTAACCATTAGTGACACCCGCATTTCGTCGTTGTAAGCACTTTAAAACCTTGACCAAAACGATGCTTGTCGAAGACAGATAAGATGCAGTGTACACCTAAAACCAAAGTCTCCCCAACGTTCCCCAGAGTCACTTCCTCACCCCAAATGCTCCTTTCTAATTTTAACACCATTCTTTTTTTTTTTTTTTTTTTTCCAGCCTTCCAGGACAGGAGTCTTGACGGTAAGGTGGAGTTATGGGCTTCCCTGCCATTGGCCTAGGTGTCAGCCAACTCTCACCTGCTTCTGCCTTTAAGTGTTAGGTGTGACTCGGCCCTTAGCACACAACTTTAAACCCTCTGGCTGGAATGCAGATATGTCCTTAACACACCCTTAATCCCAAACAATGAAGGAAAATTAGCTTGTAGAAGGAAGCACCCACGTTTGAAAGTGATATCTAGTCACCCAAATCCCGTGGGGGAGAGAGCTAGGCCCTCAGAAGTGCAGACAATCCTGAGACCTCAGGGGAAACCGTCACTTCTGCTCATATTCCTGACCCAACAAGAGCCCACCTAGTGCCCTCTCTGCCCTGTGGCCACAGGAACCTAGGAGCAGTCATGGGCAGTACCTTTGGGTTTCTGCACGAACCTAGATCTGAAAGCCAGTTGCCAGGAACACCTACACGCCCGAGAGCAGAGGTAAGACCAACTCTTCTGCACCAGGCAACCCACCCAGAGGCTTCAGGTCACACAAACCCAGGAGCAGCTCTCTGCTCCCAGATCTAGCTGAAAGAAAACAGGTCTACAGGAGTGCTGACACTCAGGCCTACAGGTGAGTCAAGTCACTGTCAGAGACAGCAAGAAGAGCTAACACAAGAGACAACGTGATGGCCAGAGGCAATCGCAGAAACCTAAGCAACAGAAACCAAGACTACGTGGCATCGACAGAGCCCAGTTCTCCCACCAAAGCAAATACTGGATATCCAAACACACCAGAAAAGCAGGATTTGGATTTAAAATCACATCTCATGATGATGATAGAGGACTTTAAGGAGGACATAAATAACTCCCTTAAAGAAATACAGAACAACACAGCTAAACAAGTAGAAGCCCTTAAAGAGGAAACACAAAGATCCCTTAAAGAATTACGGGAAAACACAACCAAACAGGTGAAGGAAATGAACAAAACCATCAAGGATTTTAAAATGGAAATAGAAACAATAAAGAAAGCACAAAGGGAGACAAGCCTGGAGATAGAAAACCTAGGAAAGAGATCAGGAATCAAAGATGCAAGCATCGCCAACAGAATACAAGAGATAGAAGAGAGAATCTTAGGTGCAGAAGATACCATAGAAAACATCGACACAACCATCAAAGATAAGTAAAATGCAAAAAGTTCCTAATCTAAAACATCCAGGAAATCCAGGAAACAATAAGGAGATCAAACCTAAGGATAATAGATATGGAAGAGAGTAAAGACTCCCAACTTAAAGGGCCAGTAAATATCTTAAATAAAATTATAGAAGAAAACTTCCCTAACCTAAAGAAAGAGATGTCCATAAACATACAAGAAGCCTACAGAACTCCAAATAGATTGGACCGGAAAAGAAATTCTCTTTTCACATAATAGTCGAAACACCAAATGAACAAAGCAAAGAAGGAATATCAAAAGCAGTAAGGGAAAAAGGTCAAGGAACATATAAAGGCAGACCTATCAGAATCACACCAGACTTCTCAACAGAGCTTATGAAAGCCAGAAGATCCTGGGCAGATGTCATACAGACCCTAAGAGAACACAAATGCCAGACTAGGCTACTATATCCAGTAAAAGTCTCAATTAACATAGATGGAGAAACTAAGATATTCCATGACAAAACCAAATTCACACAATACCTTTCTACAATCCAGCCCTACGAAGGATAATAGATGGAAAACTCCCACATGAGGAAGGAAACTACATCCTAGAAAAAGCAAGAAAGTAATTTCCTTGCAACGAAACCTAAAGAAGAGAGACACACAGACATAATTTCACCTCTAACAACAAAAATAACAGGAAACAACAATCACTGATCCTTAGTATCTCTTCACATCAACAGACTCAATTTCCCAGTAAAAAGACATAGACTAATAGACTGGATACGTAAAGAGGACCCAGCATTTTGCTGCCTACAGGAAACACACCTCAGTGACAAAGACAGACACTACCTCAGACTAAAGGCTGGAAAACAACTTTCCAAGCAAATGATCCGAAGAAACAAGCTAGAGTAGCCATTCTAATATTGAATGAAATCAACTTTCAACCAAAAGTTATCAAAAAAGATAAGGAAGGACATTTCATATTTATCAAGGAAAAATCCACCAAGATAAACTCTCAATCCTAAATATCTATGCCCCAAATGCAAGGGAACCTCATTCATTAAAAAAAAATTACTAAAGTTCAGAACATACACTGCACCTCACACAATAATAGTAGGAGATTTCAACACCACACTCTCATTAATGGACAGATCATGGAAACAGAAAATAAACACAGACACAGTGAAACTAACAGAAGTTATGAACCAAATGGATTTAATGGATATTTATAGAACATTTCATCCTAAAACAAAAGGATATACCTTCTTCTCAGCACCTCATGGTACCTTCTCCAAAATTGACCATATAATCGGTCACAAAATAGGCCTCAACAGGTACAAGGAGATTGAAACAATCCCATGCATCCTATCAAATCACCACAGACTAAGGCTGGTCTTCAAGAACAACAATAATGACAGAAAGCCCACATATACATGGAAGTTGGACAACACTCTACTCAATGATGACTTGGTAAATGAAGAAATAGAAAAAGAAATTAAAGACTTTGTAGAATTTTATGAAAATGAAGGCACAACATACCCAAACTTATGGGACACAATGAAAGCTGTGTTAAGAGGAAATATCATAGCTCTGAGTGCCTCCAAAAAGAAACAGGAGAGAGCATACACTAGCAGCTTGACAGCACACCTGAAAGCTCTAGAACAAAAAGAAGCAAATACACCCAAGAGGAGTAGAAGGCAGGAAATAATCAAACTCAGGGATGAAATCAACCAAGTGAAAACAAAAAGGACTACACAAAGAATCAAAAAAAAAAAAAAAAACCAGGGGTTGGGGATTTAGCTCAGTGGTAGAGCGCTTGCCTAGGAAGCGCAAGGCCCTGGGTTCAGTCCCCAGCTCCGAAAAAAAAAAAAAGAACCGAAAAGGGAGAAGGAACAAAAGAATCAGAGGAAATTCATAAAATCATCAAATCCTACTATAAAAGTCTATATTTAACAAAACTGTAAAATCTGGAGGAAATGGACAATTTTCTGACAGATACCAGAAACCAAAGTTAAATCAGGATCAAATAAACCATTTAAACAATCCCATAATTCCTAAAGAAATAGAAGCAGTTATTAAAAGTCTCCCAACCAAAAGGAGCCCAGAACCAGATGGATTTAGTGCAGAATTCTACCAGACTTTCATAGAAGACCTCATACCAATACTGTCCAAACTATTCCACAAAATAGAAACAGATGGAGCCCTACCAAATTCCTCCTATAAAGCCACAATTACTCTTATACCAAATCCACACAAAGACCCAACAAAGAAAGAGAACTTCAGACCAATTTCCCTTATGAATATCGGCACAAAATTACTTAATAAAATTCTTGCAAACTGAATCCAAGAACACATCAAAACTATCATCCATCATGATCAAGAAGGCTTCATCCCAGGGATGCAGGGATAGTTCAATATACGGAAATCCATCAACGCAATCCACAACATAAACAAACTCAAAGAAAAAAACCACATGATCATTTCATTAGATGCTGAGAAAGCATTTGACAAAATTCAACACCCCTTCATGACAAAAGTCCTGGAAAGATCAGGAATTCAAGGCCCATACCTAAACATAGTAAAAGCAATATACAGCAAACCAGTAGCTAACATTAAACTAAATGGAAACTTGAATCAATCCCACTAAAATCAGGGACTAGACAAGGCTGCCCACTCTCTCCCTACATATTCAATGTAGTTCTCGAAGTCCTAGCAAGAGCAATCAGACAATGAAAGGAGGTCAAAGGGATACAAAGAAGTCAAAATATCACTATTTGCAGATGATATGATGGTATACTTAAGTGACCCCAAAGATTCCACCCCAGAACTCCTAAACCTAATAAAAAAAAAAAACTTCAGCAAAGTGGCTGGGTATAAAATTAACTCAAACAAATCTGTAGCCTTCCTTTACTCAAAGGATAAACAGGCTGAGAAAGAAATTAGGGAAACGACACCCTTCACAATAGTCACAAGTAACATAAAATACCTTATACCTCGGTGTGACTCTAACCAAGCAAGTGAAAGATCTGTATGACAAGAACTTCGAGTCTCTGAAGAAAGAAATTGAAGATCTCAGAAGATGGAAAGATCTCCCCATGCTCATAGATTGGCAGGATTAATACCAATTAATACCATTGGTAAAAATGGCATTTTGCCAAAAGCAATCTACAGATTCAATGCAATCCCCATCAAAACTCCTACTCAATTCTTCATAGAGTTAGAAAGAACAATTTGCAAATTTATTTGGAATAACAAAAAACCCAGGATAGCTAAAACTATTCTCAACCATAAAAGAACTTCTGGGGGAATCACCATCTCTGACCTCAAGAGGTATTACAAAGCAATAGTGATTAAAAAAAAAAACAAAACAAAACTGTGTGGTATTGGTACAGAGACAGGCAGGTAGATCAGTGGAATAGAATTGAAGACCCAGAAATGAACCCATATACCCATGGTCACTTGATCTTCGTCAAAGGAGCTAAAACCATCCACTGGAAAAAAGATAGCATTTTCAACAAATGGTGCTGGTTCAACTGGAGGTCAGCATGTAGAAGAATGCAAATTGATCCACTCTTATCACCATGTACAAAGCTTAAGTCTAAGTGGATCAAGGACCTCCACATCAAACCAGATACATTCAAACTAATAGAAGAAAAAGTGGGGAAGAATCTTGAACACATGGACACTAGGGAAAATTTCCTGAACAGAACACCAATGGCTTATGCTCTAATATCAAGAATGTACAAATGGGACCTCATAAAACTGCAAAGTTTCTGTAAGGCAAAGGACACCATCATTAGGACAAAACGGCAACCAACAGATTGGGAAAAAAATCTTTATCTGATAGAGGGCTAATATCCAAAATATACAAAGAACCCAAGAAGTTTGACTCCAGAGAGCCAAATAACCCTATTAAAAATGGGGTACAGAGCTAAACAAAAAATTCTCAGTTGAGGAATATGGAATGGCCAAGAAGCACCTAAAGAAATGTTCAACATCCTTAGTCATCAGGGAAATGCAAATCAAAGCAATCCTGAGATTCTATCTCATACCAGTCAGAATGGCTAAGATAAAAAAAAAAACTCAGATGACAGCAGATATTGGCAAAGATGTGGAGAATGAGGAACACTCCTCTATTGTTGGTGGAATTGCAGACTGGTACAACCACTCTGGAAATCAGTCTGGAGGTTCATCAGAAAATTAGACATTGTACTACCTGAGGACCCAGCTATACCTCTCCTGGGCATATACGGAAATGATGCTCTAACATACAACAAAAACACATGCTCCACTATGTTCATAGCAGCCTTATTTATAATTGTCAGAAGCTGGAAAGAACCCAGATGCCCTTCAACAGAGAAATGGATACAGAAAAGTGTGGTACATCTACACAATGAAGTACTACTCAGCTATTAAAAACAATGACTTCATGAAATTCATAGGCAAATGGATTGAACTAGAAAATATCACCCTGAGTGAGGTAACCCAATCACAGAAAAACACATGTGGTATGCACTCACTGATAAGTGGATATTAGCCCAAAAACTTGAATTTCACAAGTTAAAATCCATAGACCATATGTAACTCAAGAAGAAGGACAACCGATGTGTGGATGCTTCAGTCCTTCTTAAAAGGGAGAGCAACTCCCTACTTATTCAATATAGTTCTTGAAGTTCTAGCCAGAGCAATCAGACAACAAAAGGAGATCAAAGGGATACAGATCGGAAAAGAAGAGGTCAAAATATCACTATTTGCAGATGACATGATAGTATATTTAAGTGATCCCAAAAGTTCCACCAGAGAACTACTAAAGCTGATAAACAACTTCAGCAAAGTGGCTGGGTATAAAATTAACTCAAATAAATCAGTTGCCTTCCTCTATACAAAAGAGAAACAAGCCGAGAAAGAAATTAGGGAAACGACACTCTTCATAATAGACCCAAATAATATAAAGTACCTCGGTGTGACTTTAACCAAGCAAGTAAAAGATCTGTACAATAAGAACTTCAAGACACTGAGGAAAGAAATTGAAGAAGACCTCAGAAGATGGAAAGATCTCCCATGCTCATGGATTGGCAGGATTAATATAGTAAAAATGGCCATTTTACCAAAAGCAATCTACAGATTCAATGCAATCCCCATCAAAATACCAATCCAATTCTTCAAAGAGTTAGACAGAACAATTTGCAAATTCATCTGGAATAACAAAAAACCCAGGATAGCTAAAGCTATCCTCAACAATAAAAGGACTTCAGGGGGAATCACTATCCCTGAACTCAAGCAGTATTACAGAGCAATAGTGATAAAAACTGCATGGTATTGGTACAGAAACAGACAGATAGACCAATGGAATAGAATTGAAGACCCAGAAATGAACCCACACACCTATGGTCACTTGATTTTTGACAAAGGAGCCAAAACCATCCAATGGAAAAAAGATAGCATTTTCAGCAAATGGTGCTGGTTCAACTGGAGGGCAACATGTAGAAGAATGCAGATCGATCCATGCTTATCACCCTGTACAAAGCTTAAGTCCAAGTGGATCAAGGACCTCCACATCAAACCAGACACACTCAAACTAATAGAAGAAAAACTAGGGAAGCATCTGGAACACATGGGCACTGGAAAAAATTTCCTGAACAAAACACCAATGGCTTATGCTCTAAGATCAAGAATCGACAAATGGGATCTCATAAAACTGCAAAGCTTCTGTAAGGCAAAGGACACTGTGGTTAGGACAAAACGGCAACCAACAGATTGGGAAAAGATCTTTACCAATCCTACAACAGATAGAGGCCTTATATCCAAAATATACAAAGAACTCAAGAAGTTAGACCGCAGGGAAACAAATAACCCTATTAAAAAATGGGGTTCAGAGCTAAACAAAGAATTCACAGCTGAGGAATGCCGAATGGCTGAGAAACACCTAAAGAAATGTTCAACATCTTTAGTCATAAGGGAAATGCAAATCAAAACAACCCTGAGATTTCACCTCACACCAGTGCGATTGGCTAAGATCAAAAACTCAGGTGACAGCAGATGCTGGCGAGGATGTGGAGAAAGAGGAACACTCCTCCATTGTTGGTGGGATTGCAGACTGGTAAAACCATTCTGGAAATCAGTCTGGAGGTTCCTCAGAAAATTGGACATTGAACTGCCTGAGGATCCAGCTATACCTCTCTTGGGCATATACCCAAAAGATGCCTCAACATATAAAAGAGACACGTGCTCCACTATGTTCATCGCAGCCTTATTTATAATAGCCAGAAAATGGAAAGAACCCAGATGCCCTTCAACAGAGGAATGGATACAGAAAATGTGGTACATCTACACAATGGAATATTACTCAGCTATCAAAAACAATGACTTTATGAAATTCGTAGGCAAATGGTTGGAACTGGAAAATATCATCCTGAGTGAGCTAACCCAATCACAGAAAGACATACATGGTATGCACTCATTGATAAGTGGCTATTAGCCCAAATGCTTGAATTACCCTAGATCCCTAGAACAAACGAAACTCAAGACGGATGATCAAAATGTGAATGCTTCACTCCTTCTTTAAATGAGGAAAAAGAATACCCTTGGCAGGGAAGGGAGAGGCAAAGATTAAAACAGAGCCTGAAGGAACACCCATTCAGAGCCTGCCCCACATGTGGCCCATACATATACAGCCACCCAATTAGACAAGATGGATGAAGCAAAGAAGTGCAGACCGACAGGAGCCGGATGTAGATCGCTCCTGAGAGACACAGCCAGAATACAGCAAATATAGAGGCGAATGCCAGCAGCAAACCACTGAACTGAGAATAGGTCCCCTATTGAAGGAATCAGAGAAAGAACTGGAAGAGCTTGAAGGGGCTCGAGACCCCATATGTACAACAATGCCAAGCAACCAGAGCTTCCAGGGACTAAGCCACTACCTAAAGACTATACATGGACTGACCCTGGACTCTGACCTCATAGGTAGCAATGAATATCCTAGTAAGAGCACCAGTGGAAGGGGAAGCCCTGGGTCCTGCTAAGACTGAACCCCCAGTGAACTAGTCTATGGGGGGAGGGCGGCAATGGGGGGAGGGTTGGGAGGGGAACACCCATAAGGAAGGGGAGGGGGGAGGGGGATGTTTGCCCGGAAACCGGGAAAGGGAATAACACTCGAAATGTATATAAGAAATACTCAAGTTAATAAAAAAAAAAATTAAAAAAAAAAACATATGACCTGGTAGTCCAAAATATTTAAAAAAAAAAAAAAAAAGGGGAGAGCAAAAATATTTATAGGACGGGATATGGAGACAAAGTTTGGAGCAGAGACTGAAGGATTGACCATTCAGAGCCTGCCCCACCTGGGTATACAGCCCATATATATATATATATATATATATATATATATATATATATATATATATATATATATAGTCACCAAAACTAGATAATATTGATGAAGTCAAGAAATGCATGCAGACAGGAGCCTGATATAGCTGTCTCCTGAAAGGCTCAGTCAGAGCATGTCAAATACAGAGGCGAATACTAGCAGCCAACCATTAAACCGAGAACAGGGTCCCCATTGGAGGAGTTAGAGAAAGTATTGAAGGAGCTGAAGGGGTTTGCAACCCCATAAGAACAACAATACCAACCAACCAGAACTCCCAGGGCCTAAACCACCATCCAAAGACTACACATGGACTGACCTATGGCTCCAATTGCATATGTATCAGAGGATGGCCTTGTTGGGCACCATGGGAGAAGCCCTTAGTACTGCCAAGACTTGGTACTGCAGGGTAATGTCAGGGGGTGGGGTGGGAAGGGGCAGTGATTGGGGAGGGGGAACACCCTCATAGAAGAAGGGGAGGGGGTGAGATAGGGGCTTATGGCTAGAAAACGGGAAAAGGGAATAATATTTGAAATGTAAATTAAAAATATTCACAGAAAAAGAGAAAGTGATGTCTAATTGAGTGGCAGACAAAGTGACAAATCAAAGACCTGACAGGATAGAATATAGCCATCTCTCACAAGAAGAGAGAGGGAAGGGAAACTACTTAGGGGAGAGACAGACAGTCCAGGAGGAAGAGAGTGCGGTCAGGAATACAGCAGTGTTCATGGAGAGCAGTGCAGCAGAGGTGAGAGGGAGAGTAGAGCAGCACAGAGGGAGAAGGAGGCGGGTTTTACCAGGAGAGTTTTGCAGAGACAGACTGAGGAACAAACCAGACACAAGTGAACACAGAACAAGCCAGAGAATGAGATGGGGCCAGAAGATGAGAAAAGACTGCTGGAGTTAGAGGCCCCACAGAGCAATTCAGGGGTCAAGAGGAAAACCAGATTGAACCAGTTAACTGGGAGAGGCGTCTGAGCCAGACAGCTGAGTTCAACCAGCCAGCTGGAGATCAGAAAGAACTGGGGAGCTTTTCCAGTCAGCATTAGGTCTCAGGCTAAAAACCTTCTAGGCTAGATTAGATAGTATGGAGTCTAGAAGCTTCCAGGACTAGGCCTAGGTTAGCAGACTGAGGCAATAAATCTTGGAGACAACAATTAATTTGGGAGAATAAAAAAATACTTTTATGCTTAAACATTCCTCCTTTTCTTCTTTGGAATCCCTACTGTAGTTCATAGTCCCAAGCGTTTAGCATTTCCTGTCTACTAAACTGCCAGAGAAACACCAAAGCCCCTTCCCTAGTCATATAGAGCAGCATTTGACTTAAGCTCTCTGACTTAATTCCTACAACTTCATTTTGTGTCACTTTTAAAACCAGTATGCAATGTCTCACTCTCAGCCTCCAGAGAAAGCATATGTTCCCCGCCTGGCTTCCAAGCTCTCCTGACATTATTCTAAGTGGCTTTTGCAGACTGTCCTGCTACGGTTCCTACAGGCCAGTGCTCTTCATGGCCACCCACCTTCCAAACCCTCCTGCCTTCAGACATGTTCTTCCCGCAGTCCCAGGACAAGTTCAAGTGTGATTTCCACAGAGCTCCTTTCTCACCTAGTCCTACCTGCTCCCTTATCCCCCCTCACAATGCCCATTGGACTTCCACAGTGTGTTCTAACGAAATGTAAATCCACAATTCCGCACCTAAGAAATGTCAGCGCAGGGCCTGGAGAGATGGCTCAGCGGTTAAGAGCACTGACTGTTCTAGAGGTCCTGAGTTCAATTCCCAACAACCACATGGTGACTCATGACTATCTGTAATGGGATCCAGTTCCTTCTTCTGGTGTGTCTGAAGACAGCTACAGTGTACTCATATAAATTGTAAAAACATAAAATAAAGAATTTTTAAAAAGCAGAAATAATTGTAAAAGTGGATCCTTGTTCCCCCACTAACACCACACGTGTGCACTTGCCCATGCTTGCACCAATCCCCAGCTGTGGGTTTCGTGAGAAGACTCTGTCTTAGTTTTGTTTGGGTGGAGTTTATTTCCATCCCAGGATCCAAAGAAATGAGGCTGTTCTCAGTGATCATGGCCCCACCCTGTCCAGTGTGTCTACTTTCAAGCCAAGCCAGGGTGAAAAAAGTCTCTTGTAAAACCACCGCTCGCTCTCATGGTTCTAACACCCTGTGTCATCTGGTCAGCTGGCCCAATGCTTTCTCTGGTCCTTGACATCAGCGCAAGCCTGGCATAGCCTTCTGTCTCATGGCACTCTCTTTGGGAAGTTCCCACCCAGCCTTACCACTTACTCCCACCAATCACACTTATTATATTTATATTTATTTATTATGTATGTTTCATTATATATATTTATTTATACATTTATAAGTTGTTATATTTATACATTATTATATAAACATATTATATTATAATACATTTATATTATATGTTTGTTTATTTATTTATTATACTCAGCTCGGAAGTGAACTGTGCAGTCTGCATCACAGCGAGGCAGCCTCTGAGCCTATGGGAGATTCTAAAGCAGGAACACACACTGTTAACACCTCGGAGCTGGCCAGATTTCTCTCTCCCTACACCTCCACTCCACCCTAGGTGACTCAATGCACAGTTAAACCATCCCAGGACTCAGTTTACTCATCTGGGAAAGTCTTCTTGGAGTCGTATGAGGATTAACTCGGAAAAGCACGAGGCCTGGCAGCATCTCTGAGACTCAAGCCCTAGTCCAAGTACCCTACATGCATAATTCGTGTAAAATTCAGAGATGTTACAGAGTAGAAAGCAGACAGATGTGGGTCATATAACACCAGTGATCACTGAGCTAATAGGACTCACGAAAGAGGCAAACACCAGTGTCCTGGCTCAGAGTCCTTCATCTTCCCCTTCGTCGCACATCCAGTAAGTGTTAACTCCTACTAGTGAGATTAGGGGCTTCTTAGTGTGTTCGCCTCTTTCTGTAAATGCCCTTGAAGATAGCAAACAGTGACTCAGCATGGCAGTAGGCAAGAGGCAGCTCTGGTCACTGCTCTGGTCACTGCAGCTTTCTCACATAGGCCCTGGGAAAACAGCTTTAAGTTTAGAATGACCTTGGGGATTGGATGGCTTCTTGCTTAGAACAAACTTATGAAAGTAGATGGGAAAGATAGCTCAGTGGATCCAGCACTCGTAGTTAAGTATGAACAGCTTAGTTGGAATCCCCAGCACCTACATAAGAAAGCCAAGCGTGGAGGCAGACCCCTCAAACCCCAGGGTTGGCGGGCAGAGACTGGCAGACCCCAGCAGCTCACTGACCAGCTAGCCCAGCTGAAACTGTGAGCTTCAGGTTCAGTGAGAGACCCTGTTCCAAGAAGCAAGGCAGAGTGTATAAGAGATACCCACTGTCCTCCTCTGTCTCAACATGTAAACCACACTCACATGCATGTCCCTCCACACATCTATTACACACACAAGTGCACACACACAAAGAGAGAGAGAGAGACAGAGACAGAAAGAGACAAAGACAAAGAGAGAGACAGAGATCCCTGACAAAAGTGAATGGTAGCTTCTGTCATAATATATTGCTATCCTTCACCATTTGACCTGAGGTGAGACAGTGCCAAGTTTCAACAAGTGTCTGCTCTCGCCAGCCATTCCTGTCCCTGCCTCCTTTAGTTCTTCTGTGGCTAAAATCACTCCTTGCAGAAAAGCTCTATCCTTGCAGTGACTGCACAAGCTGAAGGGTCCTTGTCTGAAATCTTGGGGACAAAAGCGTTTCAGCTCTCAGGTTTTCAGATTTGGGGATACCTACCTGTGTATAAGGGGTACGCTGGGGACAGGAGTCAAGACTACACCTGAACTTCGTTTCATACACCGCCAGCTCATAACCCGAAGGCCACCGTGAACGTTATTTTTGTTGCACCTGTGATTTTACTGTGGCCCAACCCATTGAGTCAGGCACGGGATTTTTCCATTCCTAGTCAGGCCTCGTGCTCGGAAACTGTCAGTTAGGGAACGTTTCTGATTTTAGATTTTGAGGTAAAGGATGCTTAACCTGTGTGATAACAGCTAATATTGAAGATTCAATGTACCAAGGAGTACTGTACAACCTTTCCAGTGTAGTCTTCACAACAGACTAACGTGGTAAAGTCTACCAGCATCTTTACTTTTGGTATAGGGAAGCCAAGGCACCGAAAGGTTAAGACATTTACTCATTATCACACAGCACCTGGCAGGATGACTGTCCTAAGGATTCATCTTATCAGTTATTTCATATGTTCCCAGGGTAGTTTGTAGAGTCCAACACATACAGGGAACAACCAAAAGTATCTGTAGCTGAATTTTTTATATTAAATGTAGCATAGTCAAAATCATCTTCTGAAGATCCATGTGGCTTCTCTGTAATACAAGCACTTAGGAAGCAGAAGCCAGGGAATTGACTCTGAAAAATTGAGGCTAGCCTGGTCTACACTGTGAGCACCAGGTCAGCCAGGGATACATAGTGAGGCCCTAAGAAGGGAAAAGAGGAAGGGGATATAAGGTTCTTGTTGTTGTTGTTGTTGTTGTTGTTGTTGTTGTTGTTGTTGTTGTTTAATTGTTTGAAAAGGAGTAAGCAGTTTTCTCCTCAGGTTTACAGGGCAGCATTTGAAAGAGCGATTAGCAAAATGACAAAGAACTGTGTCATTCTCCCAATGTGTCATTCCAAGGGCTAATCACACTGTTCCACATACTTAACATCCCATTCTGATGTTAAGAGAGAGAGCTTCGCATTGAGGAATCCTCTAAAATCAGACAAAACCTAACTCCCCTCCCCCTAATCTGACCCGCAGACGTAAGAGGAAACCATTTCCTCCCAACTCCCTTTCTGACTGGGAAAACACAGGTCTCATTCTGGGAGCCTCCTTGCTCAAAGGGTAAAAGTCACACATCGGGCAGATTCTCCAGGGTAAATGAGTTAAGACTCATTTAAACTGATCCAGCAGTTATCCCCAACAGTTCAAAGGTCTCCTGGGAAAAGGAACCAGTCAGTCTGGTCTGCTTTCAAGAGTGGTTTCAACTGGGTTTCACAGCTGGCGGCAGTCTGGGTTTGCCATGAGCAGGGGTTGAGCTCATGGCGAAAGCTATGTCCCTTTCTTTACACAGGCACAGGAGAAAGGAACGAGCCAAGCCCTAAAAAAGTATCTTTAGAGACATTCCAGGCAACACTTGATAAGGGCTGGAAGGCTGCCATGACAAGGGCACGGAAGGCTCCAGATCAAGAAAGAAAACCGGATCAGACAGCAACTAACCAGGGGAAACCGTGGGGAAATCTTCGCCTCACATTCCCAGTAGGGAAGTCCTCCAGCCTAGAAGCTGTGGTTTCGTTGTGTCTGGGTAAGAAATGGATACATGATCGTGTACAATGTATACTATTAGTACACACAAACAAACGTTTGTAACTGACACAGACCAGTGTTTGTAACAAAGTTTTCCCTGGAGCTGGGAATGGAGCTCAGTTAGTGGAGTGCTGTGGAGCGTACTCCAGGCCCTGGTCCCAATCCCTAGCACTGCAGAAACAGGGCACATTAGTACTCAGTTGTGACTTCAGCACCTGGAACTTAGAGGCCGCAAGATCACAAGTTCTTGATCACTGTGGTGGTTTGAATGAGAATGACCCCTGAGAAGTTCATATATTTGACTACTTAGTCACCAGCTCCTAGATTTGAATGTTTACTCATCAGGGAGTGACAGCATTTAGGATTAGGAGTGCCTTGTCACTTGATTCATTTTCATGTTCATCTCACCTGACTAGATAGGAACTTGTACGTCTGGATCTTAGCATATCCCAAGAGTACAATACACAGATGGTATAGGGTAAGCTATCAATAAATGGCCGACATCATTACTCTTAAATCATTAGCACTCTAAAATCAGCACACACCAATGGTTCAGAAGGTACCTGTTGAAAGAAATGTACCAGTATACTCTTGATATCTACCAAAACCAAAAAAGTTAGAGTATTAGTACATTCTAGACAATTAGAGAATCCAAGAACTCCATATATATAGTCCAAGAACAGGCAATGGAATGTTTTTTCCTTCATCCCTGTGGTGGTTTTAATAAGAATGGCCCCCATAGATTCATACATTTGAATAGTAAGGCAGTGGCCCTAGTTGAGAAGGATTGGGAAGTGTGGCCTTATTGGAGGAAGTTTACTACTGGGGGTGGGCTTTGAGGTGAGCCCAAGCCAGGCTACATGTTTTTGCTGCCTGCAGATCCAGATTTAGAACTCTCAGCTATTTCTGCCTGAGTGCTGCCATGCTCCCTGCCATGATGATAATTGAATAAAGCTCTGAAGCTATTGGCCAACATGAAGTAAATGCTTTCTTTTATAAGAATTGCCATAATCTTATGGAGAGATGGCTCAGTGGTTAAGAGCATTAACTTGCTCTTCCAGTGGTCCTGAGTTCAAATCCCGGCAACCACATGGTGGCTCACAACCATCTGTAATGGGATCTGATGCCTTCTTCTGGTGTGTCTCAAGACAGCTACAGTGTGCTCATATATAATAAATAAATACATTAAAAAATTGCCGGGGTTGGGGATTTAGCTCAGTGGTAGAGCGCTTACCTAGGAAGCGCAAGGCCCTGGGTTCGGTCCCCAGCTCCTAAAAAAAGAACCAAAAAAAAAAAAATTGCCTTAATCATGATGTCTCTTTACAGCAGTGGAACTTTGACTAAGACATGAAAGAAAGGAAGAAAGAAACAAAGAAGGGAAGAAAAAGAAAAAAAATTGAGTTCCTGGCCCTACATCAATAATAGTTCTAGGAAATGCATGAAGAAAGGAAGGAAAATACCCAGACAATATGACAGGGACCAAGAGAACCAGGAGACCTGCCTCCCTCAGAAAACCTACACACCAAGGAAAAGCCAGAGAAACAACAAATCACTTCACCTTACTCCAAGGACAAAGAGCAGAGCAGCAAAAACCCAGGGTCAGAAGGTGGCTGAGTGGCAGGGCTTCCTTCTGAGAGAGACCCCCATGCTGGGGCCACAGTGAAGTATTATCTCACTGAAAGGAAAATACCTGCAGACCATCAGCTCGTGGAGAAAAACCCAGCCACTGCTCCCACACGAACCTGCAGACATCCCAACCCAGCACCAGCAGAGCGTGGTCTCTAACACAATATCTTCCTGTGAGAAAAACTCACTCAGGAGCTTTTCCTCCGTGTGTCAATGGACTCCACAAGGTTCTACAGAAGGTTCTAGAGAGACTGAGCACATAGGGGTATTTGCTACACATCTCCGATACTGAAGGAGGAGGGCAAGGGTTAATCACAGAACATAGAACAGTATAACTAAGCACAACGACCCTGGTAAGACTCGAAACTATCATCCAGTCCAGCAACAAGGAACAGGAATGAGCAACGTCCCATGTAGACACAGGGACTCCAAGGGTTTCCACGGATACGACAACAGTTGAATGTGATGGTAGATGCCTGTAACTCCAGTACTTGGAAGGGAGGGAGAAGGATCAGGAGTTCACGATCATCCTCCATATACAGTGAATTTGAAAGCAGCTTGAGTTACAACACAAAGGTCCATGGGAAGTGGCACTAAGGAGGTGCGGCCTTGTTGGAGGAAATGTGTCACTGTAGAGGCAGGCTTTGAGGCCTTATATATGCTCAAGCCATGCCCCGTGGGACAATCTCCTCTGCTGCCTGCAGATCAAGATGTAGCACTTTGTCTGCCTGCATGCCGCCATGCTTCCTGCCACAGTGGGCTGAGCCTCTCAAACTGTAAGCCAGCCTCGATTAAATGTTTCCCTCTGTAAGAGTTATGATGGCCATCGAGTCTCTTCACAACAACAAACCCTAACGAAACAGTGTTAGAGATAAACATAGGGAGAAGTTCGATTTCTTAAGTTATACAGAGAATAGCTCTGCATTACAAAGAGTCTGCATTGTGTAGGACAATGTACGGAAGCCCCCCAGCTCCCATCAGTGTAAAGAACAAACTTTGGAGGAGCCCTGTGGGAAGGGGCCGCCACAGAGAGGTCCGTGCTTGCCTTGCTTTCTTCAGGGGGAGAAAGGCATGGGGGCTGACACATAGGCAGGAGTCTGGCAGCACCACTGTGAGCTCCCACCGTAGTCCCTGAGAAGCAATGAGGCCGCAAGCACGCTTCTCTCAGCCTTCTAGTGGAACTGTTTCCTACGTGCAACACAATTCCCACTGCGTTTCTATTAACCAACAATCATTTGGTAACAGGGAGTACTTCCTAACTCCATGGATACAGAGGCGATCTGTCACTCACTGGAAGGAGGAGGGCAATATGTAATTTCACCCATTGCCCTGAGGCGGGGAAAATGTTAGAGACAAGTTAGAAAAAATATTTGTGTTATGAGGGCATCAGCAAGAACACAGGGTGTGGGGGGCGGGATCAGGGATGAGTCAGGGCAGGCCCAGATCATTCTCCTGAAGATGTTTGAGCACCGCCGGGCATGAGGACTTCACGAATTAAAATAGTGCTCAGTAGCAGGAGAAGCTGGCACATTCTCACACCATGGAATGGTCCTGGAGGTGTCAGCAAGAGTCGAGACACAGCTGCTGTGGCTAAAACCAGATGTGACAGGAAAGAGGGAGTCACTTCATGACGTCCCAAACTCTAAATGTCAAGGAGAAAGTGTTCTGAGTCTGTCAAACAGAACGGATGACGGATGACCGTGTTGAGCACCACTTCCATACAAAGCTAGCCTCTGCTACTTGGGTCCCTGGAAAACAACTGGAGTTTGAAGAACCCCGTCAGAAATCTCCCTGCTCAGCACAGTGAAACAATATAGCAGAGGGTGGCACAGCCCCATCTCCAGCTCCCTCGCTGGACATCTGACTCTGCAAATACAGAACTTGCTTTAGAAAAAGGTCCTTCCTTTGGGGTTGGGGATTTAGCTCAGTGGTAGAGCGCATACCTAGGAAGCGCAAGGCCCTGGGTTCGGTCCCCAGCTCCGAAAAAAAGAACCAAAAAAAAAAAAAAAAAGAAAAGAAAAAGAAAAAGGTCTTTCAATGGGCAACTTTTCTCCCCCCTTCCATAGTTGCTCTCCTTCTAAGTAATGCTGTCTGTAATAGTCTGTTCTTCCCTAGTACGGTGGACAAGATGGTGTGCTAAAAGTGCAGGGCCCCACACAGCAGTATCCTGACTCTTAGATAAACAAGGGGAAGAAGCCAGTTTCTCTTTGTCTGTCTGTCTGTCTGTCTGTCTGTCTGTCTCTCTCTCTCTCTCTCTCTCTCTCTCTCTCTCTCACACACACACACACACACACACACACACACACACACACACACACACACCACTTACCAAATGCCTTCTTGGGTTCTATTAACTGCAAAGTAAAGAGTTCCTCCTTTTTCAATTCCTTTAACTTCTTAGCGACTTCAAAGTGACGCCACCCAACAATATTTTCTCCGTTTATACATTCGATATGATCCCCCACACAGATCGTTTTAACTGAGTCAATGGTGCTGCCATCCTTAATTCTCTGAAAGAAAGAAAACCAATGGTGATATTGAGTGGAACTGTATGTTGTTACCTCTTATGCCCCTGAGATATGCCATGCTAACACATTAACGATATACTTTAACACTCCAACGCTCACTTAGGGACAGAAGGTGAAGCAGGAAACACAGACACAGGCAGACAGACACAAACACAGTGATACACAGATACACAGGTACAGACACACAGACATACAGACACACGGGCAGACACACAGACAGACACACAGACATACAGACACACAGGCAGACACACAGACAGACACACAGACATACAGATACAGACACACAGGCTGTCCCATCTCTACCTATTCTTCAACTTCCTTACATTCAGAATCCAGCTAGCTCATGCCATCATCTCCCCTGCTGTGGTGCTGGAAACCAAACATGGCCCCTGGAGGAGCAACAAGTGCCCTTAACCACTGAGAGAGATATTTCTTCTGCTCCATAAGAGGTCTTCTTTTTTTAAATAATTTCAGCGAGAGACGCACAGAGCCCACGCTCTATCTAGCAGCTTTGTGCTTAAACCTGTTATAAATGCAAAGACTTAACAGATATAATTACAGCCAAGAAGCCCAATGTCCACTGAGTGACAAGCAATGGCTAACGTTTCAGGAGTTAGTGAGACCAAGCTTTTCCATCCATCAGTGAGGACAAGTTCACACTATTGATTTCCATTGATGCATTTTAAAGGAAAGAGGCACAGGCTCACAGAGAACTGACAACAAGCTATTTGATAAGGGTATTCTTTTGTTTTTTTACATGTTTATTACGTTCGTTTATTTGTATGTGTGTGTAACTATGCCTGTGTGTCTGTGTCTGTCTGTCTGTATCTACCTGTGTATCTGTGTCTGTGTGTCTCTCTGTCTGTGCCTGTGTGTCTGTACCTTTGTGTCTATGCATCTCTGTGTTTGTCTATGTGTCTGTGTCTACCAGTGTATCTGTGTCTACCTGTGTGTCTGTCTATCTGTCTGTGTCTGTCTGTGTGTCTGTGTCTACCTGTGTGTCTGTGTGTCTGTATTTGTGTGTCTCTCTGTCTGTGCCTGTGTGTCTGTGTATCTCTCTGTGTATATCTGTGTGTGTCTCTCTCTCTGTGCCTGTGTGTCTGTGTATCTCTCTGTGTATATCTGTGTGTGTCTCTCTCTCTGTGCCTGTGTGCCTGTGTGTCTGTGTCTGTGTGTCTGCGCCTGTGTCTTTATGTGTGTCTGTCTGTGTGTTCCTGTGTGTCTGTGTGTCTGTACCTGTGTGTCTATGCATCTCTGTGTCTGTGTGTGTGTCTGTCTGTCTCTGCGTGTGTCTATGTCTGTGTGTTTATGTATCTGTCTGTGTCTGTCTGTGTATCTGTGTTTACCTGTGTGTCTGTGTGTCTGTGTCTATGTATCTGTGTATCTCTCTGTGTCTGTCTGTGTGTCTGTGTCTACCTATGTGTCTGTGTGTCTGTGTTTGTGTGTGTCTCTCTCTGTGTCTGTCTGTGTGTCTGTGTCTACCTATGTGTCTGTGTGTCTGTGTTTGTGTGTGTCTCTCTCTGTGTCTGTCTGTGTGTCTGTGTCTACCTATGTGTCTGTGTGTCTGTGTTTGTGTGTGTCTCTCTCTGTGTCTGTGTGTCTGTGCCTGTGTCTTTATGTGTGTCTGTGTCTGTGTATGCCTGTGTGTCTGTGTGTG